>NC_142108.1:28751666-29064333 GCF_056152115.1 Neolamprologus brichardi | reverse complement strand
TGACCCATTCGCAGAAACCTAACGCAGGTCTGAATTCAAATGTGCCCCAAGGCCATTTACTGTATGTCTTTATCCAAGCTTTCCTGCCTCTCCCAGTAAAGGCTTAAAATACTCACCAAAAAAACATTACACTTTATAATTGTTATAGTTTGTATATGATGTCTTTTGTGATGAAACGTGTGGAATGTGTGTCCTCTGGGCAGCGTACTTGTCAGGGACCTGAATCTCGTTCTCTCTCTGTTGTTCTCTAGGTCTGTGCACCATGGTTGACCTCCTGCAGACCACAGGGTGAGTATTTGACTCGGCATTGCATGAGAACACAGCAGCTTTTCCACCCTGATTAAAGCCACTGCCAGAGTGAGTCAGATCCAGGCATTCTTCATATGCCTACACCCTGCCTCTCTGCCCTGAAAATTCCTGTTCCTTCTTTCAAGAAACATCTAAAAGGGGTTAAGATATACTATCAGCTGGGCTGCTCAGTCAGGTTCACTTAGCAGAAACACGAGGAACTGAATTAATAGTGTTCCACAAGAAACTTGGGAACACCTGGGGCAGCAAAGACGAATTCTTAATGTCACAAATGAATATGCAAATATCATCGAATGTCATAACACATGCGTTAGTCATTCCCTGATCCAAGAGCAGCTAGGATGCCAGGAAGCTATCGCTGCACTAGTGATGCCTGAAGAACACAACCTCTTCTGTGAACAAGTGAGAGATACAAACTTTCAGCCAGAGCAGTGCAGGTCTGGGATTTGCAACAGCAATCGGCTGCATATAGTTTCTGTTTAAAAGTGAGAACTTTTTATACACTTTAATAAATTCAAGAAAGAGAGGAACAAACAGAATTAAGGAAGCAATTAAGCAAAAATAGAGAAGGAAAACGAAGTAGAATTTGTTCCTCTAAATCTCAAGGACTTTCAGCCATGTCTTGAGATTTCTTTTTTACATCAGCATGTAAATTTCTTATCTCCATGAGAAAGACATTCCTGTTCCGCCTTTCAACCGTAAATGTAAAACTCATTGCATTATTAATATACCAGGGAATCGTAACATCTGAGATTGCGTAACACAGACAGGTTTGAGCACTGCTTTCTGGGGACACACCTGTTTTAATTGACGATTCTGATGGTAATAAAATGCAGAATGACTAATGCTGCTAACTATTGATGTGTTTGACTGGCAAATTACTGGATTTAATAATGCATGTCGGAATAATTTCTGTTTAAAATTAGTTTTAATGAGTCACCTGAGATTTCATTTGGTGTCCTTCCAATTTCATTAAACTACCAGGAAAAAACTGATCTGAAAATCTTCCCCCAATAAAACACCACTTCAGCTCTTTCCTGCTGTGTGTTAAAAATAGTCACCATCAAACTGACAGCTAACAGTTTCTTTGGTTTTTTAGTTGGGTATTTATTTAGATACCAACAATTTTTAATTTAAAATTATATTATATATAAATTGAAATTTAATTAAACTGAAAAAAAATATTACATGTTACGCTGTGTGCTTAGTGGAGCCTGAGCAGTATAGGATATTTAACACAATAACTGACATTTTGTGATTTTAAATGCTATTTATGAGTCCTTACTGAGATCATATGGCAGTGCAGTTTCAAATAATCTTGTTTTTATTGTAAGTCGTGGCTCGGATCAGCTCATTGTTGCATGTCAACAGTGAAGTTGCAGAGTGCCTTCTGGTGGGCAAACTATGCAACATCAACACTCATAGAACGGTGGAAGGGTGTTTCTCACGTCACTTATTTTTAAAAAATTTTCCTGTATATGCTGACGTTGTATTTTTTTTAACAATATATTGGGGAAGGTTTACTAAAGACACCTTCAAGTTAAACCTATGTGTAGTTATACACAGAAATCATTGACCAAACCAAACATCAACCCCCTGGATGATGTCTTGCACAGAATTCAAATTTTTACTAGAAAATAAAAATTGAGCAGAAGTATGTTTGTAGGATTATAGTATATGGCCATTAAACAAATGATTAGTACAACTGTTTTATGGCGTGTCACTACTATAAGTAAGTTAAGAGTTGGTTTTGTTTTGTTTGCACAAGTCTACAGTGTCGTGATAAGGAGAAGCCGATGTTCACAGATGGAAGGAAGAAGTCACACACTTTGTGTATCTACTTAGGATTTTGTCCTTTCAGTTCCAAGAAGAAAGGTTGCATGGTATGTTGACCAGTTCTCAGTTATTTCTCCGGAGTATTGAATGGTTAATGTAAAGGAAGAGAAGTTTGTGGGCATGTTTTCAGACTGTCTGTGTTGCAATAACCAGAGTTGCAGTGACGTGTGGATCCATACAAAACCAAACAGACAAAATGACTTGCACACACATTCACAAACATCCCCACATACTCTCACATGTGGATGGAAGTAATTAGAGTAGAACAAAGCTGAAAAATTAAAGTGGGGAGGAAATGTTGAAAACACAAGTTTGGTAAATGACCTCATAAACACCCAGTGCCCTCGCCCTCCTGCACTCTCTCTCTCTGTATGGCTCATGGTCTCTCGCGCTCTCTCTCCCCATTTCTCCCTCTGTCACTGTTTTACAATGATTTCAGTTTGTTTTTCCTCTGTTTTGTTGTGAGATGTAAATGAAGAACATCAAACGATCCCCCACCTCCCCGCCTGTCTCTCTCCCACTGTCAGTCCAGCTTGGCTGCATACTCTCTTCATCTGGTCCTCATATGGGCTTCATTCCCCCCCTACTGCAATCCAGCCCAAAACTATTTCCTCTTTCAATTTCCAAGGGAAGTTGTTAAATGCTTTCTGAACCAAACAAGCCTTTTTTCTCTCTCCTCTTTTTTTCTTCCTCGGCTACTCTTCGTACTTTTTTGTGTTGTTTAGTATGCTATAATGAACTACCAAGCAATAAAGCCGGAGGAGAGGAAATAAACCATTCCACATTCAGATTATAACTAATCTAAATAAACATTCCATGAGCAGTCTTATTTATTTACATGAATACATTTAAAAGGGATGTTAAAATGGAAATAAAATCATTACCAAAGTGAAAATTAAATTGTTAAGTAGTTAACACATGCAACACTGAATCTCTGTCTCTCACACACACACACACACACACACATGCACACACACACACACACACACACACGCACACACACACACACACACGCACAGCCTTTGTCCTGAGCATGCAGTCAGGCGGGAAGGAGAGCTATTACCACAGGGCCAGAGAAGCATGCTCATCTAAAGGACAAATGCTAACCAGGCAGACTTTCCTCATCCCTCTCCCTCCTGCCCTCCTCTCCGGCAGCTCGGTGCCCTCTAACCTCGCTACCAGTACGGAGAACAGAGAAAGAGGGGATCTATAAATCCACCCCCTCCTTCCCACTTCTCTCTATTCCCCCTATTTGTCGGTGGCAGAGGAGAGGCGAGGCTGGAGGTGGTGTGTAGCAGGTCTTCAGAGTAAGCTGTGATGACAGGTGTCACTGGGTCTCATGGGCAGACCTGTGACGAGTGTCCTGCTCACTTACAATCCTCACTTTGGCGCTTTTCACAAGTCACGAACTGATGAGTGCCAAAAGAGGGTACGAGGATTCATTTGCCCGTTTTGTGTTCCCTTAAAGCCGGTCTATGCACTGGGCACTTGCATGAGCACACACAGATGAAAGCACATGCAGTCCCATAATGCCAAGCATGTGAAGTGCACCATTTCTGCACAGAAAAACTTAGATAAGTGTACACATGTGCATGAATCTGCACACACACCCTCCCTCAAGCCTGGCACTACACACACGCCGGCTGCCAAGCCAGTTTAGTGTAGTCTGGGAGAGTTGCTCTGTCTCAGGGCAGGGACAATGCAAACAAAGCCTGTAGCTCCTCCATACAGTTGTTAAATCAGCTCTCCCTCAGGAAAAGAGAGAAGAAACTCAAAGGCACGTCTGTCTCATTTAATATGATTTACAAAAAGGTTTTGTCGGGTGCAGAGAGCTTGTTCACACTCCTGAAAGTCTGCTCCGATGATAAATGATGACCAAACAACTTCATTTAGGGTTGTTTGTGTTTCTAAATGTACATGGCCCGGTGTTGGCTTTTCATAAAGCTGTACAATGGGTTCTGTGAAGCAAATTAATTGTACAAAAAAACAGCATTGACTTGCTGTTGCCATTAGTGTAAGTGCCAGATATTCCTTGTTATGTCAGTTTGTGTTGTTATCATGTGAGCTCACAGGGTTCTCACACTTAACATGTGATGTAAAAGGAAAAAAGAAACAGCCATCAGCTCCGGCACAAATTATTCAGTGTTAGAGAATAGTGCTATTAAGGCTGAATTATGGGAGAGATCAGCATTAAGAAATCAAATATGTGTGTGTGTCTACCGAAGGTATTCCCTTTCACCTCAGTTAATCTGATGCTAGCTCAGCAGTTGAGAGCTAACCTTTTTCTCTCCCAAGAGCCCCGGCTCCTCGAGTGACGTGATCACAGCAGGACAAGGCTAGGCAATATGGCCTGGGAGGAGCTGACCATTCATCAGATCATGGCAATTAGTGCATTTCCATTTCACATGGGATCTCAGCAGGGATACATACTCATGAAGTCCCCCTTTTCTATGTGAAACAGGGGTTGGCCCGGTCCTTCTTTTATCCTGGAGCCCTGTTCAAGGAGGCTAATGAACATCGGCCCGATACCTCTCTACTCCAGGAGGGCGGCTCCTATTCAACCACAGTTCCTTCTGTGAAAATACATGTATTTAAGAAAGGCCGAGTCAAAGCCAATTCAGCAGACACACCAATCCTCTCCCGCTCTCATGCCCCACTGTTTTTTCTCCCTGCTGTGGCACACAAATGGTCAAAGGCCAGTTCTACCTTTTAACGCTATGTCAAGCTCAAAGGGAGGCTGGCAGGGGATATAGAAGAGAGCTGTGTTTATTTAAACATGTCTTTATAAAGCAGTGGGGGGACGTGTTAAATACAGTCTGGAATGGCCTCACTGTACTTACCAGGACATGAAGAAGTGAAGCTGCAGTGTTGGCTGCTGCTGCTGCTGCAGGCCTCTTAGGTGTCACTGTCACTCAGGCGCTTCCTAAAGCCTCTTTAAATGCCACCAAAGCTCTTTAACTACACTGTGTCAGAGTGTCTATGCATGCATGTGATCCCACTGACGAGATTCAATTCAATGTTAACTTCTTTAAATGTATTACGATTTGAGAATATACCATTACTTTTTTTTGGTACCGACTTACCCGATCAATTATAAATACAGTAAATGTTATTTTTTTAAAAAAGTGTTCACTATGTTGTGCATTTATCACATAACTGTCCTTTTCCAAGAATAGAAGATCTGAATATGAGTTAATAAAGCCAGTGACATTTTCACCATTCACTGAATACATTTCACGTGTGTCTAAAATGCCAAGCAAGTATTTATCACCGCCTTTTACATAATATTGAGTCGTAATTTGATTATATAATTTCTAATTTAATAAAAGTGCTTTAATTTTTTAATTTAAAAAAAAATAAATTTGCATCTAAGTTCTTTATCATGTTTGGACTTTGTAAATGTAACTCAGTTTGACAGATTCACCGAAGAGATTCATTCTGATTACACTTTCTTTCACTAAAATTCCTCGCCTTATTGATTCAGTCTATGAGAGTAAACATGTGTTTAGTTATTTTTCCATGGCTGATAGCAGGAGGTTTTCACGGTTGACATTGTGCAGAACTGCAGGAAGATGCAACCCTGTCCGTTTGTCATGCCTGGAGTTCATCACAGATTTGTCATTGCTTTGATCTTCGACTGCTAAAGCGCCTCATAGGAGCCTCATAGGAGCCTCATAGGAGCCTCCCAAACTGGGTTAATTTGTGCTAATAACGAGACTGTTAATGAAGACCTCCACTGGTCATTGGCTTAAACTAATTAATCACTGACCTAGCTTAAACGAGGGGGGGTAATTGAATAACTAAACTATGGACAATGATTTCCCTGCAAATTTACCAGGGTTGACTTTGTTTGTGATGCAAACATGTTTTTGTTTGTTTTTATTATCGAATTTTATCAATATAAAAATGTATTCATCATGTTTTTTTAACGTAATAAATAGATTTAATATCATTAGCATTAACCTGTGGTGTGTCCGTGCATCATTTTGTGGGGACACTGTAATTTGCTCTAACAACTCCCTGCAAGCCCATCAAGCTCAAGGAGGACATTTGCATTTATGCAGATTAAATTAATCTGTTGATCTCCATGTCTGACTAATGAAGAAGACGTCGTGTGTGGATGGTGAGTGGATATGGATGTCTGTGCGCGGACGGGTTAATTAGGGAAACTGCGCTGGGCTTCCCAAAAAGGTCACACATTGCCAAAGGCTTGAATACATTCTCTTCTCTTGACATGCCACAAAGTGACAAGTGCAATGACAGTTTTACTATTTTTTTTATCATATATTTTTTATATATTTTATATTTTCTCATGTATATATATATATATATATATATATATATATATATATATATATATATATACATACATATATATATATATACATATATATATATATATATATATACATATATATATATATACATATATATATATATATATATATATATATATATATATATATATGTATATATATATATACATATATATATATATACATATATATATATATATATATATATATATATATATATATATATAGATAGATATAGATATAGATATAGATATATATATTGTGGGAAGGAATACGTAATAATAAGTCATCTTAATTATCCATTCAGTTCCCATAATTTGCATTCACAAATACCTTACTCTTGTACTCATATATATTTGATGTATTTGATCTGTTACAGTTCAAGGACTGTATGTCTTGTATAGTGTGAATTTAACACTTAAAAGTTGTCTTGATTAGTGTAAAAAAACCCCGAGACTTTTAAAAACTGCAGTTATCCCATTTTAAAATGTGGGTGTGAAAACATTTTCCCTGCTTCATGTTTTCTTTAGCTGTCTCTCCTCACTTCCCCTGATCTGTCTGATGGTCATTGCTTTCTTGTCTCATCAAATTATTCAAATACAGCCTACCTGACAAGGCACAGCCACTGGCTGCTATTCACACACGGACAACAGATTTTGTTGGTTTTCAGACAGAAAACAGTAGAAAAGATATTGAGGCACATATTGACACAACAGAGTAAGATAAGAAAATGTGATGTGAACTTATTTTGCTTTAATAATCTCTTGGTTATTTAGAAAACAGAGGAAATAACTTACCAAGCTATTCTCAAAAACATTCATCTAAATATAAAAAACGTCTTCAATTATTGTTAACAGCCAAATGATGACCCCAGCCAACACTGACTTCTAAAACTATTTGTTGTGGTGTTTTTCTGGACGAAATAAAGACATTTTAGCTCGATCTCTTGGCCAGGATGACGTTACTTTGTTCACAAATGATTTTACTCATGAGGTGATTCTTATTCTCCTGCAGGACCTTTGGGGTGCTGTCCTTATTGGTTTGGGGGAAACACATACACACAGGCAAAGACAACACACCACAATGTAACATTTTTTAAGCATGTGAAACAATTTCATAAACATTTTCAGATTGTATCATATTTATTAATTAGTGTTTCTTGTTGAACATTTATTTTTATGGGCTGTTATGCTTTTAATGGACAGGAATAATTCTAAGAAAACAGGAAACATGGGAGAAAGAGGCAGGGAGGGATGATATGCAGTCTAATTAATTAAAGAATATATACATTATATTATTTATCTCACCATTTAAAGCTTTTAGCATTGTATTTTTAATTTTTTTATTTTAAAATATAGTCATTTATATCTTAATAAATGCCTTTGTATCTGCATAAAGTAACACAAACAGGTGGCAATAATGGTTAGTGGAACCTAAAGTGTAAACTATTGGTACACTACATGTTCAGAGTACCTCGAGTGTTTGTAGGATTAAGCCACAAGATGAAGATGATCCCTCAGAACAGCTCTGTATTTATTTGAAGTGACCCACGTGAAGAAGTGGATGTTTAACAGCAAAATGCCTCCCAAAAAAAGCATTTGTTGATAGACACACTAGCAGTTAAATTAAAAAATCATTTAATAAATGAGTCAACCTCAGCTTCCTTATTAAAAAGTATTATTTGTGTTTTACCAGTGCACACTTACATCCACATTTCTGTACAAGTTTGTCATTGCAGGAGTACTACTCTACTACTATGAGGCTTATTTAAACTGGTAAATTGTAAGTAGTCCAAATTACAGGTGTGCATTATTGATCTCAACCAAACAATACAAGTATCTCACTGTTTCTTTCTTTCTTTTTGTCTTTTAACCGTTTTTTCTTGTAACTGGCTTAAATTGCACAAAGTTCACCAAACAATTCAATTGAATTTAATTCAATTTTATTTATTTAGCGCCAAATCACAACAAAAGTCGCCTCAAGGCGCTTCATAGATACAGAGAAAAACCCAACAATCATATGACCCCCTATGAGCAAGCACTTTGGCGACAGTGGGAAGGAAAAACTCCCTTTTAACTGGAAGAAACCTCTGGCAAAAACAAATACAGGCCAGAGCATTCACAGAGTTTGCATCCTGCTCGAATCCTGCTCATATGCTACATTCTCATTTCCTCTGCATCTAGGTGTTGCATTTTCAGGAATGCAAATATCAGACAGTCAATCACATGGCAGCTCAGTGCATTTACGCATGAAAGCACAGTATCGTACAAAAAAACAAAAAACAAACATCTACAAGCAGAAGGTTTCTAGGTGAAAATGCTTTGTTATTGCTAGAAAACAGACGGCTAGACTGCTTCAAGCTGAGCGGAAGGGAACAGTAACTCAACCACTCATTACAACCAAGATGTGAAGAAGAGCATTTGTGAAAGCACATCACACCGACAGACTCAGTCTGACAAAGCACCATTGAAATAAAGTGGAACAGTAGATTTACATTATGAATATGCATATGCAGCCATCAGAGTGATGCTCAAAAATCTCATGGGAATGTTTGCAGCACCTTCACACAGAAGAGAGGGACTCTAATGCAGGCAAAAGGAGGCCCAGCCCTGTGCTAGAAAACGTATCTGTGGGTATAAATGCATATAAAAAGTTGCATTTGGTCTCAAAATTTTGTCATACCATTAATGTGAGGTAATGATAAAAACTTCATAAAACTTCATCTTGAGTGTGTGAATGTAATTCTAATATTCTAATATTCAAGCATTCATGTAAATGAAAGATTGCAACAGTGTATGAAATTCCCCTTTGACAGTGAGTTAGGAGTTAGATGCATTTGCGATGTGAGATCCTATTGATTGATACAGCTGTTCCCATTAGGTCCTGTAAAAATAAGTCAGCTTATTTATACAGAAGCTTTCTAAAAAACAAACAAACTTCTAGCTTCTCTTAAGAGTTGTTTTGGCAAGGTATCTACTCGCACCAGCCTTGAAAAACACCTGAGGGTTCAGGTAGTAGTGAGTGGGCCGGTATTAACAGATTTCATACCAGCCATTGTGGTGCACCATGGCTTGGAATGAGCCAAATCCCTCTTTGGGTCTGCCTAACCAAACCACAGCATCTCACTTTGTTTGAATAATATAAAAAGAGAACTTTGTGCTGACACTGAAAATGAAACAAAGTAAACAAGCACAGTTTAAGTGACACAGCGGATTCAAAAGATAAACATGTATGACTGAATAAATGGATTACATGTTCCCCTTGACAAAGTAGCTTTCTGCACCTCTGGGATTTTTGAGTTTGCCAAGTGTTGACTGCCACACCCTGCCAAGTGAATAGATCTGGAGTACAGGGGGTGTGCTAACTGATCCTTGGAGTTTTTGAGCAGTGTCAGTAATATTTTCCTACTGACGATCACCAGATTCATTATGTAAACACTATGAGGATATCATAATAAACCCCACAATAACAGTCAGTATATAGTTTGAAGATATTCAACATTCACCTTCAGTGGAAGAAAATGAAACTTTTCTGCTGCATAAACCAAGAGCAAAACTATTATTATATTGTATTATAGCATTTCAAGCTCCTTAATGGTTGGTTGATCGTAATGTAAATGTTGGATTGGAGAAAAAGAGATTTAAGATGCAGCTTTAAGATGTGCATGTTATCTTTCTCTGTTTTTTCTTAACATTTTGAAGTAGAACAAATAAATAAGGATCAAGGAACAAAATAGTTCCTTGATCTCAGCTGTTGCAGAATATGCAAAGAGGATTGGCCCTGCAGATGCGGTGAAGTGGCGATATTAGTTTCATGGGCGTCAGTGCTGGCAGCTCCACTAGAGATGGGGAGAGCAGGGCGCGCTGCAGCATGTCTCTGTTACACATGCATTATTTAAAGAACTGTGGGAATTTGACACAGGATCCAGGCTACTGCAGCGCACACTTTGTAGGTGGATAGAGGAAAACTTTAACTTTGAGTATCAGGTTTTTGAAAAAATAAAATCCGAAGCTGAAACTTGTTGCATTTGCTGAGTTTGTTTTGTTACTTTGTGACACTGGTGAAGCTTCTTCTGCATAGTGTAAGGCGAGAAGCAAATTGTCTTAAGCAGTAGGTCTACTAGTAATGAACTGATCAGCATAAATCAGCATTCTTCTGCATGTACACATGCACCTTTACACACTCACAGTCTCCTAGATGATACCCCCTCCCTGCTGTCCCCTTTGATGTGTGGACTTGGCAGTAAATTCTTGGGCTCTTTTATGCTCATTCCTATTTCGATTAGTGAGGTTAACAAGCTGCTGCAGCTCAGGCTAATGAGACTGTACCACGAAGAGGGGTCATCAGAGGTGGGGTGGTGGTGGTGGTGGGGTGGGGCGGGGGTGGGGGGGGGGGGTAAGAATGGATGACTCAGTCCCCTTCCTTCTTTGTTAAATGAGATGGAGGGGGAATCCTAAACATGTGCTTTTCACTCATGTGTCATAGAACAGACAAGAGTGTGCGATTAGAAAGAAACAAGACAATGAATTGTAAAAACAGTGGACACTTAACCTCTCTCTGTCATATCAAGCACAACATTAGCTTTCAAAGTAAGAACAAGGCTGTTCTTACTTTGACTGAGGTTGTTACTTGTTAGATGCATGCACACGCAAGCGTACGCCTTACTAACATGGGGCCTTATGCACCCAATCCCGCTGGGGACAGATGGGCAGACAGAGAGGGGGGCCTCATTAAGGCAGGATGTACCAGGATGCAGTAAAACCTCTACTTTCCTTTCCTGTCTTTCTCCTGAGCTTATTCACAGCACACAGTGCTTTCTGGATATCACAAACACATGGTAGGGGAAGAGACACGGGATCACTTGGTCACACATTATTCTATTGTTGTGTCGAGAATATTCTAGTTTAGTTACCTGTTCCTTAACGGTGGAATTGTTCTAAATGTACAGCTCCTTGAAGTTTTCCAAAATATAGTGTCGCTGTAAATTATGGTTCCTATAAAACCCTTGTATCATTTTACTCCCAGGATGCATAGCATGTAAAACAAGTATTCTCTTGTTGTGTCCTGTGTGTGTGTGGATATTTCACAAATTCACTTTCACCAACAACAGGTGTGCCTACTGCTGTATAGCTTACTGCTGTATAACAACACATAGCTTAAATTATTTGCATCTGTTTTTAATATTCTAGCATATTAATATTCTAGTGAAATAGACTGTTTCAATAAAAGTTATTTTTTGTAGGCAGCCTTTAAAACACTATGGCAGCCCTGCTTAATGGGGTCTGCGGACCGTTGGGAATGACAACTCTGGCTGTATGGGTGTCTCCAAACCACTCATGGCAAAGTTCAGCTGGGGTAAACAGCTGATCTGGCACACCTGCTCTGAGAACCAGGATAAAAGCCCTCCAGCACATTTTGGTGATAGCACACTCTTTGTCGGTTCTGATTTTCTTTTAGTTTAGGTTCTCAACACCTGGCAGTCTCCCCATTGTCTCTCTCTCACACACACACCAACACCACTGATGAACAGACATTTTTCAGTTTGCTTTTTTGTTTATTTTGTAATATCTCAGTTTAATCTTTCACTGTCATGTCCTTTCATTTTTTTGTTGTGGCATGGGAGCTGGGCCATAGCAACATGCAAAGTGAAGACAGGCTTTCAACTTTGAGAAGATAAGCTTATTATGACTCATTTTTGTAGGCCTCGACATTATGCATGAAAACATTAACCAGCCCACTGGAGCCTCATTACAACATACTAAACATTTTGTGGGGCTCAGTATGCTAGCAAAACAAACTGAGAGTCTTGCATTAGTGTCCCCTGGTGACCAAAAGGTTAGGCTGTCATTTAGCAGTTATGGTTACATACTGTAGAGATCAGCTGTGATTGCTGGCCAAGTGAAAAGACAAATGAGTAAATGATGAGAAGTGGTGAACTTGTCTTGTCTTGTCTCTTGCAGCATCAACACTCCCCTGCTGTGTCCGTGGCCGTCTGCGGTGTTGTCCTAATAAGGCCAATCAGCGCTGACACACAGCATACTGTAGTGTACACTCAGTCCTCAAGTATCCAGCCCCTGTCAGTCAAGTTAAGAAGGTGGGAAAGAATCTTACAAACATATGAACATCCTTTAATTTAATCATTATTCTCCCTCTGTGTTCCTGACCAATAACAATGCATGGGCTCATTTACTTTCGGTAAATTTACAGACACAAAGTTGACATGCCTGTTGCTTAGAGCTACGGAGAGGACATTGATCTCTGCAGAAAGAAAGACAACGTGGAAGAGAAAAGACGGTGATGCTCAAAATCTTCAATATGGGGATTCCGATATAATTGAATTGAGCTGCACCTCGGGGGAAATGAGTAGGGTAACAGGAGGGGTTAGCGGAGGCAGAAACAGTGGACATCAGGATAATAATGATAATTAAATTAAAAGGTTACTCACCTACTCAGTCACTCAAGGGGGGAGACAAACACTGCTCCTGGAGATGCATCTTCCAGTCAATGAGACCTATCACAGCACTGCCTAATTGAGGCCATGTATGTGTGTCTAATGACAACAAGGGGCATGGACCCTCAAACGCCTCCCAGGGGCTCCACTTCTAATTGGTTAATTAATCCTTACAGAGCTCGTCTGTAAAGCCAGGGGCACCGAGTAGAAGAGGAGGGAGAGAGGTAAGAACAGAAGGCTGGAGGGATGTGTGTGTGTGGTGGTGGTGGGGGGTATATGTTTGTGTGATTTGGAGGAGCGGAGGCAGGCAAGTTTGACAATGACATCAGCAGTGTCAGAGTGGATATTATCCCTTAAAGCTCCACATATCTCTCACTAAGTCTGGGGGAATAAAAGCTGCCTCTTTTATCAGATCCTCCTTTCATTCTATAATTTCACAGCATAGATGATCATTGTTTATTTATTTATGGTATGTTTATATTTATGTTTTTATTGATTGTTGTTCTTAAACTCTTCAATGTTCCTTCCCTGTTCGGTAGAGATGGGTTACAGTAGGCCGCAGGGAAGGGCAGCCATGTAGAGTCCTCGTCTGGGTGATAGTCACTGAAAGAGACAAGTTTGTAATTTGCCCTTAGACGTAACACATCACATATTGGATTCTTGCATAATATCCTGGTTAGATGAGGCAAAATAAGAACTGGCAATCACGATTGAACTAAAATCAAGCAGAAATGATCTAAATTGGTTAGTGTGTTTTGCTTTATTCAGGACCAAACATTTATGTCTGAGATGAGGCAGCTTCTTTGTAACAGTGAGGACATTGTTTCCAGCTCAGTGGTGTGTTTTTGCTAATTTGTTTATCACGACTGCTGTTTGTGAATATTGATGATCTTTTTTTTTCATTCTTGGCTCCCAATTATTGAGACTTGAGACCATTTTTCAGAACTAGGAGACCTTTGTATATAGCGAAGCATTAACTTTTGAGTATTGACCGCAGTTCTGCTCTCCTAGTGCCATTTTTTACAAAGATTGCAGGATTTTTTCCTTTGTTTGATTACTGCTGTTGTGTGAGTAACTGTGCTGTACTGGTGTCAGTTCCTCTAAAACCACATCAAGCTGGTATTTGTGTTTATTGCTCAAACTGTATAAATTACTTCATATTCACAGACATAATGGAGTCAAACCACAAAATTGTACACATACTCAGGCACCCATATATACACAGTGAATGAAAAATAGAGCAGACATACCAGGAAAATGCAGTTCAATCACAATGTGTCTTTAATACCGAAACATACACACACACATGCATAAATACTCTGTATGAACGCTACATTCTGAAGTGTATGGAGTCTTGTGTGTGTGAGCAGGGTCAGTGAATACAGTTAAAGGATTTTGATGACTGAGAGATTCTGTACACACACTTCTAATCCCGTTCATACTGCTGGTAAAACAAACACAAAATGAGGCAGCTGCAGCACAGAGAGCACTGAAGATACAATCCAAAAATGAGCAGTGTTTTGGAGAACTACAATGTCCCAAAATGCTAAAGACGCAGTCGATTTCTGTAATTATTTAATTAGAATAATAAAAATAAGCTCTGAATATGTTAGACAGTTGAACACTTTTTAGCCAAATAAATAATTAGGAGTTTATGTGTGCCTTAAGAATTATTTGCATATGATCTAGAAATCTACATTTAGGCTTTTTCTCACATGTATTCGTATATTGTATGAAATCCCTTTTCACATAGCTCTCTTCAAATTGAGAAGGAGCAAGAACTGCATTTAAAACTGCATTTAAGGCATGTAGACACACGATTATTATTGCTCATATTACCTGCTTACCATAAGGGCAAAAATGTTGGTATAATACAGGGTGTATCAAAAAGAATTTGCCAATTTTAGACGTCTTTGATTCCACAGCGTTTATGATCAAAACACGTACCGTGAGAAAGTGGGGATTCGTGAGTTTGACCTGGTTGTCAGTAGGTAGCATAACAACTGCAGTGGCTGCAGTGACTCCAGACATACTTGAAAAATATGGGACGAGCTTAATTATTGCAGAGACTTACACCAGGCATCTGGAGACACACAGATTCGCATGTAAAACTTTATATTTAGTCATGTGTGAAGTGTTTATGTCCATTACTTTTAAAAATTTAGCCTTTTGATTTGTTTTTGATCCTTTTTGATATACCATATATTGTTTTAAATTGATTCAACATAATAACTGTATTCCCAGTGGCAGTTTCTGTTTACGCCTCCCTAATATCGGGCCGCATTCGATCCACGAGTTACATTCATAGAGAATGGAGCTACATTGTCCAAGCAAGGACACTTTTAGGATATTTCTACTATTTCTCCCTTCGTTATTATGACAGTTATTATCTTGACAGCACAGCTGTCATTACGATTACTGCTTTTGAGTCTTACTAATGGTTGTGCAACATTTTTCCAGCTGATAAGCCTTCAAACACAGTCAACTACCTTAAGCAATAAGCCCCATCAAAATAGTCCCTTCTACTATTTTAATCCATGGTTGTTTTTATTTTGAATCACAGCTTCCTTGTACTTCAGAGTTACTTAACTGTAGATACACTACCTGCTTTTGTCTTATTTAAGCATATTTTGAGCATATGTTGCTTTGCAGTATAGCTGTTTGCGTTTCTTCACTCGTTTGACACATGGCTAACATATTGTTATGCTTTATGTTTCATATGTCATGCTTTTCTTTTTCTCTCTTTTTTTTTAACACACATCGTGGTGTTTTTCTGTTGCTTTTATTAATATTTATTTTCCTAGACACATGAGTCATTTTAAGGCAAAAGAAGACCAACATTCACCAATCCCTGGAATACTCAAAGTCTACAAAAACAAATGATTTCTGCAGTAGCTGAGCTCTAAAGATGAGCCGTGGTGGTCTACGAGAAAAACATGGCCCCGGTCAAATCAAGTGTTTGTCTTGGACACTTTGACCCTGAGGCAAAGACAAGTGCAGCACCAAGCAGACTGTATGTGACATGACAGAGCTCCAAATAAAACCAAATGGACACACACACACACACTGCCTGGAAAAATAGTGTGCATGTGGTCAGAGTGTCAGTCATTAAGGTGTAAACGATGCCCACATGCACATACATGCACACTATGTTCTATGTAGACATGTAAAGCATACAGGAAGTCGTGTTCCTCTTGCGTGCATTCTATCCCCTTAGCATCTTTCTCCCTCAAGCCCTTCAGGTCAGGGATGTTAAAGTAAAACACATGTACAGTAAATAGACACAAGCAAATCAAGGCAAACAGAAGAATGGCTCTAACATTTGTAGTCTCTGTAGCATCAAATTTTCCACTGAATTTTCCATTAGAAGCAACTGGAGCCAAAATGACATTGTTTCAAATTGTCCAATGTTTGTTAGTATTTATCTGTCAGTGTCTGCATGTCTGAGATTGTGTTTCGAAGTTTAATGTTGGTCTTTCACTTATTGCACAGTGTGTGTGTGTGTGTGTGTGTCGCCTTGTTTCCTCATACATCAAAGAACAAGGCGAGGAGTGTCAGAAGTCATTTGGCCACGATGGAGCCACACGGCACGCTGCCATTCACTTCGAATCAGCCACACACTGAGAGATCCAGCTCAGCCTGTAGGGGATGGCCACTGCTACACACACACACACACACACACACCTACACAAACACACATCTATCTATCTATCTATCGATCGATCGATCGATCGATCGATCGATCGTATCTATCTATCACATATATATCGAGAGACAGAGAGCGATTCATTACTCCATCTCATTGTGGCTCACAGACACACAAAACACAAGGGCTCCAGTGCATCTCATCACCCAGCCTCTGGTCACTCCTCTTAACCAGACTGAACACACACGCCTAAAAGAAATGCAAAGACACCTACAATCCACATAGACTCATACTGACACAAAGATGTCAACTAAAACACACATTTAATACGCATGCACATGCACCAGACAAGTGCTGTCTCTCCAGTTTATTGTCTTTCCATCCTACACCATATCAGAGATTTCTTTACTTCCCCACTGACTTTGCTGTCTCCCTCCTTCCTCTCTAACCCCCCCTCTCCCTTTCAGAGATTTCAGAGAAAATAGCTAAGGGCCAGATTAGAGGTTGGCTGCCTCTTTGCATTACCAGCAAAGATAAATATTCCCAGGATGACTCCCATTGCCTGGAGGATGTTTATATGTGTACATGCTGCTCTACATCCCAAGACACACACACACACATTTGTGGACACTGACACATGTACGTATGTGAGCACATGTGCAATTCCAAACACATGCACTCTGTTGTTATTCACTTTCGCTCAGTGCGACAGGGTAGATCAAGCATTTGTCTGCCTTTTACAGGCTTTACAACACTGTTACCTGTAGATGTGTTTGTGTGTGTGTGTGTAGTGGCCAGGTGATGAATGCCAACAGCTGGTCTGTGATGTCACTGTCACAAGCTTAAGGAAGAACGTGGAGATGACACTGTGGGCAACCGCCATTCCAGGAATGTTTTTGTTTATATGATCCAATTGGTTATTTAATTACAGTTTGGCAACACTCAGTTGGAATGATGATTACCATTGAATATCTTACTAATTCTTTTTATAGTACAACATAGCATATTTATCTACTTTCTGCCCTTAGACAATTTTTATTTTTATATCAGCATTTTTAAATTTGTATGCAAGTTTTAAAAGACAACAACATAATATGTGGGCCTGTAGCCACAAATCTCACTTGCAAGATGATATTATACTGCTTTCCTCGTGATTTACCAGCCCTCCGCTAAACAAATTTATAAGTAAACGTCATCAAAGAGTTTATTTGGAATCACCTTCAACATCACTCTGGGTTCTTGGCTAGCTTTGTGTTAGCATGTTGTCTGTGCAGATGCTTGCATAACTTTTGTTAGCAGTATAATGTTGTTGTTTTTGTCCTGATGCAATTTCCCCCTTTACCTTCATGCTCTTGTCCTTTTGTGCTTAAAAATACATTTTTAAAAAAGTACTTTCCATATTTATGCTCCTCAAAAGCTGTAGACCACACCACAGTTTTCTTCCTCTGACACATGAGCTGAAAGTGAATTTTCTTCTTGAAATGTGCAGGAAGAAAATGTTTGTTTGTTTTTTTTTCTACCTGTCATTTTCCTGTTCACATGCATAAACATCGTCTATAATTACTGACAAAAGAAGATGAACACAATTGCTGTTTGTAAGTAGGTGCTTTACACGTGTTTTCATTGTCCTGTGAACTGGATATTTTGTTTGGTTTGGTTTATTTTTGGTTTTGTGGTTTTTTTTCAATTAATACCTTTTTCACTCCAATATCCTGTTGAGGTTTTTGGTAAAAATGTGTATATTATACAAATATATACAACCACAGGCATTTCCTACTTGATTTTCCTCTTTCTGTCAAGATGAAAACTGGAAAGACTAAAATCACTTTCCTTATTTCCTCCCATCTGGCAATTACAACCAAAAACTGCAAAGTGTGGCATTGCTTTATGCGTTGTAAACTACAGGAGATTAGACATTATAACTTTGTAATGATAGGTCTAGATTGCAACCAGTTTACATGATTGAAAAATCATCATGTGTTGAACATTTAGGATTTCAACAATATGGAGACAGTAATTTATGTGTTTTTAACTGTATCCTTTTAGAAGGAAATGGCATGTTTGCAGCCTGGTATAAAGAATGGTTTTGGTTGCTGTTAATGTGCAGTAGTTAAGTTTAGTTTAGTAAGACTTAATATTAGTTTTGACTGACAGATGATGCTAACAATACAGACAACTGGACCTTTCAAACTAGTTTGAGGCCTTGGTGTCTTTTAAACAATTTAAGTGCAAATACTTCACTAGGAAGACTTTTCCTTGGTCTTTCTTGGTGATGGTGTAAGCACCCTTTGCTACACTATGACATCTGAAAAACAAGTATAGAGAAAAACATCTTATTTCAGAGCAGTTTCAACAACACTAATATGATAAGTGAAGTGAACCATTAGTTGTGGAGTATTCAGATTTCCAGAAATCTATTTAATCAATGGCAATAACCATAATAATGCGGCTGAGCAAAAATAACCAACAATATTTTTCTGTTCTCTGTTTCTCTGATGAAACAAATGAACAAACAAGGCAGATAAAAATGTCTGTCAAATAAGATAGCCAATGGCATGCAGTGGTTAGTTAATGTGTTTCCTGTAAATCACTGAATTATAATGTAAAATAAGTTTGTTTTGAGATGCAGTTAAGTTTAGGGGAGATTTTACTTTCATTTCCACCACAGTGACACCATTAATGGACTGTACAACGAGCAGGTGTGACCGCTTCTTTAGTATTGACAGTTTTAAAGTCTGAAGTATTTAGCTGTGTGTTAGTGCAACTGCCAAGGTGTAACGAAATCCACAATGATCTTAGAGAAGCAATTAATGCTGCACAATTTGGGAAGGGTTATAAGACCATTTCCAAACAATCAAAACTCAATCGTTCTACAGTAAGAAAGATCATTTGCAAGTGGAAACCATTTAAGACAGTTTTCAATCTTTCTAGGGGAAATTTCTCCCAGCAAATTCTCCCCAATTCTCAAAGAAAATGAAAAAACAAACAAACAAACAAACAAACAAAAAACTTTCAGTTCTTACTTCTGGTTAAGCTCTTTATGTTTTAAGGTAAAGTCCCTGCTCAATCTTCTGGAACAATCTCCTTTTGGACAGAAGAGAAGTGGAAATGTTTGGCCATAATACAGAGAACCACAGTTGGAGAAAAGCAAACACAGCATGTCATCACAAACACCTCAAACCAACTGTCAAGCACAGTGGTGGAAGGGTGATGTTTGGGGCTTGTTTTGCAGCAACAGGGCCTGGGCCCCTTGCAGTCATTGAGTCGATCAGGAACTCCTTTGTATACCAAAGTATTCTTGTTTGAAATGTAACCTGTTCGACAGTAAAACTGAGCTATGCAATGTTATCTCAAGCACAACAGCAACTACAACAGAAGGGCTGAAAAGGAAAAGGAACAAGATGTTGCAATGGCCCAAAGTCCAGACCTCCACCTGACTGAAATGCTGTGGCAGGAGTTTAAGAGAACTATGCATAAACAGGTGCCCACAATGAACCAGTGCAACATTGTGAAGAAGAGCAGGCAAAGATTCACCCACAACAATGTGAGAAACTGATTTAATTCTCTGCATTTTGGTTTAGTTTTTGATAAATAATTAGATGGTGTAATATTACATGTTTTTGTTGTTGTTGTTGTTCATCTGAGGCAATATTTAAGTAATTTTTCTGGTGAGGACTAAATGATGTTTTTAATGACCTGATATGTAAAACCTTGGAATTGAAGGGGGGCATACTTCATACTTTATTCAGCACTTTATTCCAACACAGGCTTGAATGGTGTCACCTTGAAAACATCATAATGTAAAAGTATAATTCATCCCTTTTATGTCTGCAGAGAATCACCCATAAGCAATTTTAACCTCAGACTGCATGCTTTCTCAAGTCTTGGCCAGAGTGAAACACCTTTATCATGGCATCTTCCCAGAACGCTAATTACATAGAAGAGTTGTTGAAGTCATTCCTGAGCAAACACGAGAAAGCAGGAACCACATTTTGACATATAAAAGCACCAGTGAGATTTGATTACAAGTCAGCAAGGACATGTGGCTCCACAGGAGTAGACTATGCTCCAGTGTCTTTTTAGTGAGGAAAGACTGTCAAGCAGAGGTAGACTTAGACCTCCTGAAATTCAGCTTTGTAGATTCATAATTTGTTTAATCATGAAGTTCTGTGACACTGCCTGTAAAAATTAGACTCTTAACTGATTCAAATATAATAGATCTCTCTGTCGGCTGTCTCCTTGTGTCCTTGAATCCAGTATTTGGCAACTTTCAGCATTATTACTATTTTTAGTTTACTATCTAGAAGACATATTCTTATCATGAGCAATCTTTTTGGCACAGTGCACAGAAAGTAAGTCTACTTTTTTTGCTTGTTTGTTTTTTGTTTTTGTTAAACCGGCAACTAGACTGAATCTTTTCTAGTCACTTTTTACTTTTATCTCTCAGAGCTCTTTAGCTTGGCCTAACTACTCATCTGAGTATGGAAAACAAGTAAAAATCATTTCAAGTAGCTCACTGTGGTGATATCACTGAAATGACACCTCAGATTTAAACATTTGAAACATGAGAATAAGAAGATAAAGCGCATGGGCATAACTTGCTTCCAAGAGAACACTTCAGGGAAACTGGTATCAGATGTAGATAAGACAGTAAGGAAGATGTCCCCCTCAGAGGTTAAGTAAGGAGACAGTGGTACTGATTAACTGTTATTTTTAACAGCAACAATGAAAAAAATTGAATTTTTGAAGAGCTAGTTAACCAATTTATATCTGAGCATGTGAAAAATCTATACATGCTAATTATTTTATTCATTAGATGTTTGGTGGGTCATCTTGGTACTTGTCAAGTAAAATAACTCTTTTGCTCACAAATGATTTTCACCATATTTTTGCTGACTTTTTAAAAATCCTTCTGTATCTGTTAAAGTGCTTTCACACTTAGGTCAAGCTTTTGTCATTAGAGATAACTACTAGGAAGTTAAATGATATGATATTTCAAGCGTTTTGGATTCTTCAAGTTGCCTTATTTAATCATTTCGGAGCATGCACGTTGCTGCTGTCAGGCTTTTTGGTAGATGAGTGAGCTGGAGTGAGGCAGTTTGCGCAGAGCAGAAAATGATGAGACATGTCAGAACAAGACAGATATTTTCAAGCTGCGCATTTTTCTCCTTGCTGGAGACTTCTGCCTGTCTGTTTGGACAAAGAGCTAAACCCACACACAAACACATACATGTACAGCCACACATGAACATGTTCAGGATTGCACTTACACACACTTGTGTAATCGTGCGTTCATGCTCGTACGTATGTCCACTCGTGTATCTAGAGATGGAGGGAAAACACATACAAACAACAAAGTTCACCGGTGTGGCCTAGTTTTATAATAGAGAACATTTACATTCATATCTGTATTAAATTACACCTGTACTCAGTGTTAATCTGCTTTTAGTGTGAATATAATTTAAGGCAGGCAACCTAAAATGTACATACCCTGTCAAAGTATATTCCATTAAAAAAATGATATAGTAATCCATCCAGTGTGGTTGATTTGTCTTTGTGGTATAATACAGTGTATTCTAGTAAACTTGTATTGCTAGATATTTAGTGACTCACACTGCACTCATCCATAAACGCAGGTGCACTCATACATCCTGCAGTGTGATATCTCAAAATCAATTTCCGAACAGTCTGATAAGCACTTGTTTAAATTGTGAAATTTATCACGTCATGTCATTTTTTTCTGCTTTCTTCAAGTATCTTGTTAATGCAACTGTGGATGTGAAGGTTGCTTAAAACGCACAGCTTGATACCAGAAAGCAAAGTACGGTGCAGTGCGATGCCTGTGGTAAGTATATACTGATTTAAGCAATTGTTTTTTTAAGTAATAACAAAGATTACGTTAGTTTTAAAGGTATAAAATGACTCTCTTGATAAGAGGCACCTCTGTTTCTCACCCAACAATCAGATAGTATACCGCAGCAGTTCTCTGAGTATAAACATGCTGAGATATGAGCTTTATCGCCCTCATATCACTGGCATCTGGGACCTCTCCATGCTCTCTCTCTCCCTTGTGCTCTTCATGCTCTCGTTTTGTTCCTTTGCCCGTTTATCCAGCAGTGGTTGCATCAGCAGAACCGTTGTAAGTGGCAGTCACGCTAATTTATTTATTCTTTCTTGTTATATATTCTGAATATGCAGGTGCATGTGAGTCTACACACAAACACACTTTATAACGCTTGTTTACTTTATATTTGTGTCATACACAAGAAGCTGCATATAAACACAGAAATACAAAACATTTAAGTAAGCAGAACAGATCATGGTTTTTCTTTTTTAATAAATCCATTTGGTGCGAAGGCATTTGTCCACTTTATGCTGTTCAAACATTTAAAACAAGCAAATGTGTTTGCCCAGTTTAGCACACAAGCCCTAATCCACACTATGACAGGTATGATTTCCACATTTGGAGTAATATTCAAATACAACATTTAGTTTATGACATTTAGGTTTCAGTAAAACCACAGCAGAAAATAGCTTTGTTGTTTCTCTTCCTGTTTCTCTCTTTCTGTTGTTTAAAGAGGAGCTCTACCAATCTGCCAATGGACACTGACACCTTTCATCACCACCTTCCCTCTTTAAGCAATAACAGCGTAGTGGCCGGATGCCACGGGTAGGTACTGTAAACATTCACTCCCTTTCGCTCCCTCCCTTCAACACAATGGCATCCAACATAACAGAGGCATGCAAGTTTGTGGCTGCCATATGCCAAACAAGGGCTGAATAAATTGCTGGAACGGAAGGAATGAGCAAAGAGGATAAAAAAAGAAAAGAGCTGCTTTTTGATTAATTAATGATTAAAGTAGGACGATGAAGGTTGAAGTAAAACTTTGTCTGTTTTTTCTTTTCATCTTTATAATGAATACATTTGTTTTAACTTTACAAAATGCAGCTTGCTAGTATTTCTATTTGTTCTTTTGTTTTGTTTTTTGTTCGGTAGCATGAGACTGTCAAACTGCTATTCATGCAAGTGTTACAAGTTGCTTAAGTATGGCCTTCCCCTGTCAGAGATGAGCACATCTCCCTCTCTGTACACTATCCTGCACGTTGCAAACAAGTCTGGACAGCTTTGTATCTCATCCCTCTGTGGATAAACACAGGCAGGAAATGAATGTGGTTTTACAATGATTCACTCCATACTGGAAGCATTTGTTGTCAAAGAAATCCATTCAAAGCAGCTTTGGCTTCACATGTTTACTATTTTCTCTTGCTTTGGAAGATACGTATCTTTTCATTTAGCTGATTCTTACCTCAAAAAGCACCTTACAAGAGATCCTTTTGATTTTTGTAATATGGGGACTTTTTTTTTTAAACAAAGGCCCTATTTTCAATTGTTTATTTTTTAGCTAAAACTCAAATGTCCAGTTATGTTTATATATTTTATTTTGTCTTTTGCGTACCCCTTGCTTACCGCTTCACGTTCTCGTATTTATTCTCTATCCCATATTTTTCTCTTCTGCTCTGCTATCTTTATTAGTGGAAAGTCAAAGTGCCCGAGGACAGAGTTTAAACTGTGCAGTACAGCTGGTTAGAGACTGTCGGCCAGAGTAATGAGCTTTACCTTTAGCTGAACCATAAAGGCTAGTTCCTGCTTATGGGCATTCCTGCTCTGAAGTGAGGACAACACACAAACACATGTGCATGTATGCTTAATATCCTATCTCCTGGTTGTAGCAGCTATCACTTTCAGGCTTTTAAATGTTTCCCCTCATCATGTCCAACTCAACAACCTGAATTGTTATTCTCATGTCGAGCAAGTTCATCAGTTACCGAACTTGTTCCGGATTACATCATTAGCATCTTCAAACCTCATGACCTTAACAGGCGGCCGCTTTCATCTGACGATCTAGTATAAATTTCAAAACCTTACAATTATGCTGAAAAGGAAACTAATGTGGAACTGTCTCTCTCTCAATTTGAGGTGATTTACTTCTGTAGCTTCCAAAATGAAATGTGTGACTTGTCAGTGCTTTCATTGGGTCTTTTTTTCCTCTACTATTAATATTTAGCTGGGGAATTTAATTTTCTTAATTCAGATTTGTGGTTTTCTTTTATTTATTTTTTTTCTACAGTACAAATATAAGTATTATTAGGTTTAAAGATATTAAAGATTTTATGTTTAAATATTTTGTATCTATATTTTTAAATATTTTGGTGGATGGATGGATGCATATTACTTGTGTTTCAGTCTCTTTCAGATCACAGTTTTAGTTTTACAGCTTGGACTTTCACTTTTTTCATTGACTTTGTTTCTTTTTTTTTACTGAAAAGCCCCCTAGAAAAAGTTAGCACTAGATAGTGAATTGCTAGTGAATAGCAAAATATAGCATTAATGGTATTAATTTTAACGCAAACAGCTTCAGGAAGTAAAGACAAGCAGTTATTATTACACACAGCAAACACCAGGTACTGGATCTTTCTATTGAATTGTTCAAGTAACCAGAATCTAGATGGTTTATTGTGTCTGCAAGCAAACTCCTGAAGGAACTAGGTACTTTTATAAAGTCTCACTTTGTGACTGAAAGCATGTGCATGTTTTCACTACATTAGCTAAATAAGGCGTAGTAGTGCAGTATACCGGATACTATGTTAGTTTAACTTGACACAGACATAGAGTGGACAAAAAGCTAGCATGTGCTGCAAATTAATATGTTCGCAAAGGTATATTGGGACTCCCCACCATTTGACCTTAGAACTGAAGAAGCTTCTCGGATGAGAGGTGAAACGTCTTCAAGCAACTTAAAGAAGTCCAAACGCTTTTCTTTGCAAGCTCCTTTGACTACAATGACCTGGATGACTGAGAACCTTCACAGACACAAAGGTATATTATACTAAAATTATAACAATAGACAATAGATAACTTGTCAATCTTTAAATGTTTTTTAAAAAAATAAAACAATAACAAACAAAAATTGTATCAACTGATTAGCCATGATCATCCCCAACTGACTGAAGAATTATAATGTGAATGGGCCTAAATTCAGTTTTGATGACAGAAGAGTTTGTCATTACTAGCATGACAGATGCCCGAGCCTGTGAAGGATTACAAAATATAGAAATAAATACATTAATACACATAAAATATGCTCATTTACGCTCAAAGTATTAGTTATTATTATAAATAAATTTAACCGCAACCTGCAAGCATCTGCAAAGTTTACCCTTTACTTTTTACAAAATGCAGCCCCACAAACGATTTTTTAAACCAATCAAACCTGGAAGACTGTTGGAGCTCCCAATGAAAATATCACTGAACATTGTAAACCAGTAAAATTTCTCAGACAAGAATAGGGCCAGTCAACTCTAAGACAGCACTTTTAAACTCCATTGTTTTTTGGCATTTTCTTTGTATAATTCATCAGCTACTAACAAAAATAAACAAACAAAACTATTGTCTGTTGTTTAATGTAAGGTAAATACATTATTTTCTTCACATTTGGAAGTAGATTTGGGAGTGGAAGGTAGTGACGGGAAAACCTGAAGTCTAGATAGCAGTGGTGGTAGAGCAGAGAGAGCAGATGGCTGAATGACACTTTGGGTGAAGCACCATGAGAGCGCTGTAGATGCCCTAAAACCCACAGTGAAAGATTACAAAGAATTTCAAAAATGGAGACTAGTGACTGATAGTGAATGCTGGCAAATGGATCATTAGACAAGAGTTGTAACACTGAGAGCATGAAAAAGCATGACCAAAGAAATAGGTCAGCAAGAATAGGATTTAAGACTGAAATAGAGAAAGTAGAAAATTGCTTAGTGAACTCACACGTAGACGTCATGAACAGTGAAGAGAACGTGGCCATTACTGCGGCCTTATCCTTTATTTCAGCCATGTGTTCTCAGACTTCATTCTGGGCTCGGGAATCAGCCATGTGCATGTCAGTAACAATGAAGAACTGAGCAGCGAGACGGAGACAAATCAATAATCCCTGCTAAGCCATAATCCCATTAACGGTAACAACAATAAGCAGCAAATGTTGCTTCATAGGATTTTTTTTTCTGTTTTCTATTGATTCACAGTAGACTTAATGGACTGCACAAAAATGTTTGAGAAAGAAGCATCTGAGCAACTAATGAGACTACTTATCTCCTGTTGCGATCCCCCCTGTGGTCATGAATTTTGATTCTGGTGAACTGGTGAACAGTACTATGCATAAACTTTGGTATGTTTTGTGTTTACAGGTTTGTTTGTTGACCAAACAGCTTGTTCTGATTACTCCACTCAGATCTAGGTGAACAAGATTTGCCTGTATGTTGGTTAGCAAGGGGAGACGGCAGATGCTTTTCATTAAATAGATGAGTGGCGGCAACCATCCTGTGTTAATTTATCTGTTTTTGTGTGCGAGTAAATGAGGAAGAAGTAAGGGCTTTTTACTGGTGGTGGACTCTGTGTACGAATTAGCTTATATAAAATTGTGGGAGACCATCAAGGTCTCCTCTACAGCTAATTCTTCTCCACTCTCTGAGCGTACTGAGATGTGGCAGGTTGAAAAGAACTGCAAAGTATCTTCATTTTGCTGTTGACACTAGGAGAAGCCAGCAAAGAATCACGTATTCCCCGAGAAACCAAAACATCTGTTGTCTGTGAGAAGAGAGCACCAGGATGAGAACAGGGACTGAGGGGTCTCTACAATCTTGTCCACACCGGCAGTGGCTACAATGCTAACTAATTGGAAAGAGGCCCATTTATGAGCAAGCGAAGGAGGGGCATCTGCGTGGCAAGCCAAAGAGGAAGGAAGACAGACCACCTCATTCCCACAGGATGAGGGGGAAAAAAGGAAAAAAATAACAAGAAAACACCAACCAAAAAAAAAAAAAGAAAGAGTTGGTCCCCCTTTTCCCTCCCTCTCACCCGCCTTTCCTCTGTAGCTCTTCCAGTCCCAGACTCCAGACTAGCTTCATCCTTGTAATTTAGATTAATTTCTTCCACATTTTCCTCAGGGATTAGGCAGCAACCCCCAGCACTCCTACCCCCAGCATACACACAGCATGCATGCACGCACACCCAGCTCACCCCCTACCATAGTTGCTTAATGCTCTCATTATTGAACTTCTTTCCACCAAATATAACTTCACCCTACCCCCAACCTTCGCACAAAAACAATCACTCACAAATGTAAAACCTCTCAACTGAGATCAGTGTGGATAGCTTGATATATGATTCCACTTATTATATAAAGGAACCATTATGTCTCATTTTCAGCTTTATTTGGTTCAATACTAAGAGTCAACTCGGAATTATTATTGCTGTTTTCAAATGCCGTCAACCACGCACTGCAATAAACATCCTTTGCAGCAATTACTAGCCAAAGTGGTTTGTCACGGAAAGATGAACCTCTTTGGCATCTTTAAAAGGTTTCTCATAAATAAAAGGTAGACGTTGCCTTGGGAATAATTATGGAATTAGGGATAACAAAACAGCTGCTATAATAACAGATACACAGTGAACATATAAAAGGCAGTGACTATTGTCAATACACAAATTAGCCATGGTCTTTGACAACTGTTCACTGAGTCGCAGCAGGCAAATACTGGCAGACTTACTGTAACTCAGGTGTTATTTAATGCCAGTGAGTCACTCTGGGAGTAGACGCAAACATTCCTCAGCCATACCGGGAAAGTAAAGCAAAGACACATTTGCTTTACGACTATTACGTTTTAAATATATTTACATTAATCAACAGTTAATTACACTTTCCTCTTCAATTCAAAACGGCCAGTCCATCGCATCACGTACAGTAAGTACTAACTGCTGGCCTAGATGACTTTAAGAGGCCACATTTGCCTCTGTTTGTTTTCTTTGGGCTTTTCTTGATTTTCTGCATTTTCTAACACACATATATTATCCATTATATGCCCTGCCCCCACCCCATCTGTTTTCTTTCTTCCCAAAATATTTTTTTTCAGTTGTTTTCATTTACAAGTAAAATTGCAGGAGTGAGAACATTATCAGCCTGGAAACAAAGAACTGCCTTCTGCCTGTGTGTCGTTGGGGAATTCTACTGAGCCCTGCAGTAACTAAAACTACATGCATATACACACATTATTCCACATCTTTGCAAAACATTTTAAATTGGAAAAAGCTGAATTTTGTTTAGGTAAGTTGCCACATGTGTCATAATGAATAATACAGTAACAAAATAGAATTCATCTTCAGTCTTGATTAAACATAAGAAGCCTTTTTCTTTCTAGAGAAACTATTAAGTAAGGTCAGTTTCTATTAGTAATATTATTATGGGTATTTCTGTGATTTTTTTCTATAACCAGTATATAAAAAAATAGTTTGACTCCAACACAAAAGAACTTACTCCCCACCCCCTACTCCAACGAGTCGACGACAGTGAACGGAACAATGTCACAGAACTTGAGGCTAGCCTTAAAGTACAACATCAACTCATTAAAGGTGCAATTCCTCTGCTGTTAAGATCAGATTAAGTACACTTACTTCAGTATGATTTATTTTATTTTATCCTGGTATGTTCTTGTGCTTTTCCCGGCATTGATGCAGACCATGTTGCATCAACTTTTATCAGAATGCATCATCTCTAATACTTTTAGTCAACTCGCTCTTCATATAGCTCCTCATTCCTCACACTTATTCCTCAGTGGCACCAAAATGGCACTATTAATCATGTAAAGACCGGATTGTTCCTATTTTTGTCCAAATGAGAGACACTTTTTTATATTAAAATGATCATCTGGGTTGCGCGTTTACAGGGCCAGGCGTGTTTTAATTCAGATTCCTGCACTACTACTCTCATCTGTGTGACTTGTCACTTATGACATGGAACGTTAAGGCTATGTTTTAACTCATAAAGTGGTTTCAGTGGTTGGGAGCTGCAAGCAAGCGATTAGTCTGACTGCAAATGAGCCTTAATGTACAACAGATTTCAAAGACAGGGAAGGGAAGCGGTTAACTAAAAGGGTAATTGTAAAGTTCTAAGTGTCCTCGAAACAAGTTGGGCAGAAATCTATAAAAAATTTTAACAGTAAGAGCATACAGTCAACTTGTTAGGCTAATAAGTAATAAAAACCAACAAAAAGATTGTCAAACAATGTTTAAAAAATGGGAAATATCACATCAAGTTGGCTCCTTTTTGGCCGTTTTTTCTCTCTTACAGTTTCATCCTGTGACTTGGTTTGACCTACATGGAAAGGTCATTCAGTCAGAGCTGGAATAGAATACAGCTACAGTTCAGTGAATCTGGAGTTGACAAGTAGCCTTGGGCATCCTAATGAGGTCTGAAGATTATATTAACATGTCAGATATAATCTCTAATATCTATTTTTTTTGAAAGAAAAAAGTACATGAGGTCCTCTTCTTTCATAAGAGAAAAAGAAGCGAAGGTAACAGGTAAGTGCAACAAGTCTATGCTCGCCTCCTTTTCCCAGCTACATTAGGCGTGTCATAAGAGAATTACTCACACGGTCTCACAGTTGAGAAGAAAACGTTTGACCAGTTGCGATGTTGCCTGTGTTTTGGAAAAACACGCACAAGGAATTAAACAAAGCCGTTCAACTGTTGTCTAACTGAAGACATGATCATTTATATGTAAAATCAGGTCAGTTTAACAACTCTGCTGATCATCTGACCAGCTCCAACTTTGTGAATGTGCTCAGTTAGAATTGATTCTACTGACAATAAAAGATGGGGGGGAAAAAAAACAAATGGGACGTGTGTACTTAACAGCTCACATCTGCCAAAACAAACTTTGTGATGTGACAAAGAGACGGCATAAAGAAACAAGGTCAACCTCCAATCAAATCCTCAGTGCTTCCTCAACCATTTTCAGCCTGTCATCAAAGGCACTAAAAACAAATTAAAAAAACTCTTCCTCTTTCTCTCTGCTAAATTTCACCCATACCTCCTCCACCCATTATCTACCCTTTCAGGGCCAAGCACACAAGCTAACACGAGTAACTGAAGGCAGTTAAAGTCAACTGCTGTGAGGGCAGCGAGCCACTGCGTTGACAGGTCTGGTTAAACAGGTTCTGAGGGGAGAGGCTGATACTTGTTTAACTGCAAGGTAGTTGCTGCTGCTGCTGCTGCTGCTTCCTTTATAACCTGTGGCTTGGTTTTTGGGAAATGTTCGTTTCACCCACTGACCCCAAAAGCTAATATAAAACATAAAGAGAAACACTGATGTCATATTTTTGTGCATTTCAGTGCCATTGTTATACCTTTCAATTCAGCTATATGTTCTATGTTGATTCATATAAGTGTTACTCCTACGTATGAGGGGCCGTACAAGCCAAAATTCTTTCTTTCAAGCTGCAACACTTGCACCTGCAAACTTTTTTTTTACGTGCGCTCAGAATAGTGGCACAAAAATAACGCCATAGATAGCTTGCTGAAGAACTCGAGTTTCTTCTCCTCCCTCCATGCTGTCAGACACTTGAAAGTGACCTGCGCGTGCTTCTCAGCCAATCACAGCGGTACAGACACCCAGCCTTCCGTTTCCACTATACCCTTTCATTCACATACATTATCCTCTTGCATACATATATTTTCTTCAGACATGTATGCATTCTCTTCTTACATACATATATTATTTGTGAGATTAAATGCATATTGAATGAATGTAAATGAGAGCAAAATGTAGGAATGCATAAATGAAAATGCACATGTTAGAGTGAAAATTTGTAAATATGTACATTAAAATACGTGTATAAGAGAGCACAATATTGCAATTTGTGTGTTAAATGTGTAAACATGAGAATAAAAATATCTAAATATAAAAATTAAAATAAAACTATGTGAGAGTGAAAGTATATTTATGTGAAAGAAGAATGTGTGTGAGAGTGAAAGAATGAATTTTGGCTTGTACGGCCCCTCATACTACGTGAAACATAGATGAACCTCTGAAATTAGCAAGGCCTGAACAGACAAGTGATGATGAAACAAGTAGACAGTTCTGCATAACTTCCTTTTCTCTTAACTAAATTCTTTGCTGCAGCCACAAATTTGCATCTCATTATTCCCCAAGAAACTTGCAAGCAGGCTTAATGGCACTTAATATCACACCTGCTCCAAACATATGTAAAGGAAATATTGGCAAGCTGCAGAGGATAGACGTTGAATGCTGAACTGTTAATACAGTCGATTCAATAGTTTTCCAAGTTTAACATAAACAACCCATTTGTCCTCTCTAAGCTGCACTTCTTTGTTCATCACATGATGTACTTTTGAGGTCTGTGCTTTTACTGAGCAACACAGCTTATTTGTGAAGCTAAGTGAGAGCACATAATGATGGCTACTGTTCTCATTAGTTTAGTAGGGGATTTTCTTTGCCGTTTATTAATAGGAAAGTTTTTCAACACATGACTTAACCATCATCTGTGTGATATTGCTGAAAAAAAGAGGCTACAGAACAAAAGTGCTATCCATTAAGAAAAAAAAGTAAGTGCGTGGCCTAGGCAACATTACTGACTCACTAAATCAGGCTTGAGGCTGTCATTTATTTTTTTTCCTGAAACTTTAAAACAGCATTTTTTTTTTTAAACATATTTTCAAAAATGTATATCATCCCCACTTTCTAAAGTCTAGTTTATAAAAAAAAAAAAAAAACCTAACTGATTTACAAAAGTTTAACACATCGTCATAAAAAGTTAAGCTATTCACCAAACTGATACCATTATTTACACAAGCCCATTAAATTACAACATAAATTAGAAAATATTTACATCCAGGACAAGACACTGGATAAAATTCTATGCTTGGAATTTAATTTCTAAAAACATTTTTTAAAAGAAATATTTACATTTACGCACGCATTCTCACAACCAACACACAACCTGGCAGAAGTGAGCTTGTTGGTAGCTTAGTGTCAATTTGGATGTTGTTTTAATGAATAACTTGTTCACAAAAAATTAATAAGTAAAAGCAAACAAACAAAAATTCTCACGACTATGTACTGTATGTGTTGTAAGACTGAGTAACAATGGATCCATGGCAACGCCGGTAATCCACAAACACTGAGGAGGCTTCTGTCATAGCAAATTCAAAGTGCCCCTGCTATGCATTCTGGGATTTTATCTCTCATGTAGTCTGTAAAATCATTTTTGCACATGAGAAAAAGGGTTTGCAAAGTCCACATCAAAGCGAGTTATTCTCTCCTGCAAAAAACAGTGCTGCTAAACTGCTTGAAATGCATAATTTGAAGTCCAGACTTTTCTTTTTGTTATTTACATCACTATGTAACATGGTGCCATAATGCACACCTAGCAGCTAGTTTGGCATGCCGTCAAAAAAAAAAAAAAAAGAAAGAAAAAAAAAAGAAAAAGCAGTCAACTAAAACCTAATGCAGCCGCTAATACTGAGTGTTTCAGAGGGTGAAGAGATGTGCTGTAGCAGTATACAACCACAAAAATAAAATAATGAGCCTCTAAATTGGCATAGTGGGGGCACTTTAAAGTTTTTGGTTTCTGAAAGAGCACAGGCTGAGATGAGAAAACCAACTGTCTTTTCTCATCTAGCTTCAAAGCTTCAAATCAACTCCCATGAACAAAAACACAATAACACTGGATCCATTCTGAATTAATGGTACAACTAAAGCACAAAAATAAAGAAAACTAAGTAGATTTTCTCTCACACATAACTGTCCTTTGCAAGTCAATTGAGACACAGGAAATAAGTGGATTTGCCCCCAGACTGAGCAGGATGGAGAAAACTGAGAGGAATTCACAGCCACAGAAAGTCATCTTGAAATGATGTCCTCTAGGGAAGATGAGGAAAAAAAAAGAGAAAGACAAGGGAGGTGGAAAAATAGTCGCAGAATGCATTTTGTTTCCCCTCTTCTTCTTCGACAAAATGCAGGCCCTGTGGTTATAGCAGTAGGCCACTAGCAACTGTATGTAACTGCATAGTGGTTAGCATGATGCGGCATGTATTAATCCCCTTTTTAGGCATGTACTCCTTGCTAGGAATTTAACAGTATTTTATCGCATTACTTTGGTGTATGAATGCTCACCTTGGTAACTTCTCTGTAAAAGTCATGGCTGTAGTTTCACTAGCTTATGACAAATAGCAACTGTGCTAAACAGCAATATGAACATAAAGGTATACTTTTTTCCTTTTCTCCCCGACTTGCATGCATCACACAGACCCTGCTGTCCGTGGCAAATGTAGAGAGAACTGAATGCACAAACCTTACCAGTTCATAATGGCAGGACTGAAAAATAACATATGCCTTGCTGCTCTCCTCTTCCTGGTTTGTGTGAATGAAGGCAAGACAAACATTAATATAGAAGTGAACTATCACTAAATGACAATCCTGTTGCTTTAGCAGACAGAAGAAGCCACACATGCCATGTCTGAAAAGGGCTTTACTCTTTCACAGAGCGGGCTCCCATTAGGACCAATCCAGAGCATTCAACACACATGCCAACAGTAACTGATTTGTAGCCTGCTGTGACAGGCTGTTAAAAATCCCCAACCTGTCAAACTATAAATTTACAGTGTGAGCACACACATTCACACACAAATGCAGCTCTCAAAAAGACAATACCAAATATTGATTTTTTAAAAAGGTCCAAAAGGGAAGTCAGGGCAGCAAGATTAAGGGACTCTGGGAATCTCAAGTTCATAGGGATTCTCCTTTAAGCTCTCATTTCCTGTGCTTGTCCATTTTGTCAGTAGATTTACTTCCACTGTCTGAGGATCCCTGGGTGTCGCTACCAGAGCTCAGGTACATCTTGTCCACTTGTTTGAGCGCTTCGTTCAGGTAGTTCTGAAGCGAGGTCATGGCAGCACAGATGGCTGGAGAGCCAAAGCCATGAGTGATGAGACTGAAGTGAGTCAGGCAGCCTTGGATTCCAGGTTCCAGAATGGGAGCGGGCCTAGCGTTGCCCAAAGGTGAGCGGTCCTGAGTGAGCAGATCGGTAAACTCTTTGCAGATTTGCCTGTAGGTAGAGAAGCAGAATAACTAAGGATGTGAAATATCTACAGATTTGTGACCTAATTGGAAAATGGATAACACTTCAGATAATTTCGAAAATACAGCTTTCTATTGATCAAATACTATAAAAGCAGCTTTTGAAAAAGGTTGTTTTGCTACATTCCACTTTGCTAGGTGTTTAAATGCATGTAAATTAAAACAATGATTGAAAATACACTTACTTGGCAGCAAGGAGCATGTTCTTGCGCGAGTTAACCTCATTCCGCTCCACATGTGGCCTACCCAGGTATTCAGCAATTGCCTTTGCAGGGAATTCGGTCTCACACACATAACCAAAGTCTCTTGCTAAATGAACAGCTTCACCTAAGACAAAAAAGAAAAAGATAATATTACATATAAGAAAAAAACAAAACAGGTTTTCTGTAGATCCCAGAAAACACTCAAGTTGCAACTTTATTGCTAACCACAAATTAATACTTGTGAATAAATATAATACATATTAATATTAGTCTTTAGACAGATATTATAACAACATATCCTTTGACATACTAGATTGTTAAGCTGTCCAGCAGCAGAACAATTTATTAGTTTAAGAGCATTACATGAATAGTCCCATTTTCAAACAGATATACACAAGCATGAAGGCACAAGACGTGAAGCAGCTGAACTGCAGAATAATCATCTGCAGTCATTTTTCTAACTCTAGGTAAGAAGAGCTATGCAGATTGATACATTTTTGTCTTCGGGGTGGCTCGACTTGCATGTTCATAAAGGGTTTATGTGAATAAATGCTACCAAAACTGGCCCCGAGATGCCAACAACACCGCTTATTGATAGACATGTACAAGTCTTCAAATGCTGCCAGCTATTCAGAAGCACAAGCTTTAAGGTCAGCTGGCCCTCCTGGCAAGCCGAACACAAGATAACAAGGCTTAATTCAGCTTTGAAGGTCTCTAAATAACACAGGCCTCCAGTCATCTTCCTGCACAGAATCATCACCCCATTTATAAAAATTCGGCATGTGGGGAGTGAGAGAGGGGAAAAAAAAAAAAATCTTTCTATAGCCAGCGGCAGGTAAATGTGATTAAAGTGATACTGGGATGATAGTAGAATCAAATGTCACAGACTGAGGTATGACTGCCGTTGTCATTCAAACTATACAGCAACAGAAAACAGTCACAATAAAAATCAGGCCTGGTAGTATTCTTTCCATCAAAAGGAACAATTAATTTTCCCTAACACAACTGAGTTTCAGAGGTGACTTTGCACACTAGGTAATACAAGACAACATGCTCAATGGAGTAACAGAATTAGTGCTGAGGTTTGTTGGTTTTTTTTAGTATTTCGGATGGAAATGGTCATCTCAGTCTTTTATACACGAGTTCAGTCAACCTAATTTTGGCTAAATTTTCCAAACCACTATGACTCACCAAATAATGTGTAGCTGACAGTCTGGCACATTAAACACAGGAAAAAAAAGGTTGCAGCTACATTGCCTTTAGTTACCCTTTTCACAAGTGAAACACACATACCAATGCCAATACGCTGACATTCCCACATTCTCATACTACTAACGCGACATTCCAGCCACTGCAAACCGTAATTATAGTGCGAGAATTTACTGTGGGCAAATGACTGATGTGTCATACCTTCTACTAGCGAGGTAAGTAGAGTGACATTAGCTGCCTTCCTTCTTCCTGCAGGCAGGTTAAGCCCAATTTTGTCCAGCTTTTCTCTCAGAGAACGGCCTCCATTTTTTGACTTTGCTCTGTATGAGGAGAAAAAGAAATTGAGGTCATTCACACATCGTCTTGACATTTTCATCAAATTATCAGTGGAGTTTTAAAAGATTGTGTCATTTATGACTATTTATTTGATCCCCTTGAGACCATAAATTAAAAGAAATACCAAGAGTTAGAAGATATGTACTGTACACCTGTGTAATACACATTCATGTGTATAGTCTCATCAAACACTTCTGAAAAGAAATTACAAGAAGATTCTCTTGACCTAAAATAAAATATTGAAACAATTCATGTTCCACTCAAAAGCACAGCAGAGAGGAATAACTCAAATGCATTTTCAGAAGCTCTTGAACTCTCCACTTGCCATAGCCAATTCAGTTTTCTGCATGACTGGCAGACAAGCTCTCCCCCTCAGTGGTCGGTGAGAAGGGGCGCATCTTTGGAGAGACATGTGTGTTTGAGTGCCCCCACCCCTTCTCCCTCTTGTCCCACTACTAACGATAGTCCTATTGCTGTGTGACCTACTTTTAAGAAAAAAAAAAAAAGAGAGATTGTATATGTGGGTGTGTGGGTGCATGTCAGCATTAATACAGGCACATGGGAAGTGGTGAACGTGCACTCCAAGTACAAAATGCTCCACTCAGGAGTGTTAACCACGTACTGTAACCTCGAAGTCCCTCGACAGACTGCTGCACTACCATGTGTGCCATAAGGTCAACTGCTCTGACACAGTTTAACATTCGCAATCATGTACACAGGCACACAATAAACACAATAGGTAGGTACTAACAATGTTGACGCAACCTATCCCCAATGGAAGCACTAAACACAAAATTGCACACAACACAAAGAATGTCACAAACCTTGCAAAAAATAAAGAAAAGAGGAAAAATGATGAGCCGGAGCAACAGAGTCAAGCTGTGCTTTTAAAAAGAGCCTTTCCCATGGGCTACTAAGCTTTAGCCTACAGATCACTTGCTCCACGCCTTCCACAGCTTAATGATGGTTTATTTTTGAGATAAGAAAAGTCTTAACAGTTTGCAGAAACCAGAAATTTTGAACAACTGAAATCATTTTGGATTAGTTAATCCTATTTTTTGTGAATCAATAGAAATGTATTCACGTGTCATGTTAAAGATTTTCACGAACCACAAGGAAAAAGAAAATGCTGTCTAGCTGTGACGTGGAATGAGACCGAGCCCTGACCTGCGTAGAACGCCACCCAGGAGCGATGCGTTGAGGCATTCTGGGGGTGACAAACGTCTCTGGACTTCAGCCACAGTAACCTTGTACTTGGATGTGGAGCTCAGCAAGGAAAGACGGCCTGGTACGGAGCAAAACACCTCTGTGGGATTTGACACCATGCCCAGCAGGGACTCTTTCTGGAAGGGAAGACCCAGTGCGTTTCCTTTAGGCAGAGTGACAGGCCCTGGAGAGTGAGGAAAATAATGTTTGTAAGCTAAATACTAAAGTAGTGCAAAAGAACATAAAAACAGATTGTGGTTGGGCAGTCAGATTTGTTAATTACTGTCAATCTTTATTCCAGACTTACGGTCCATAAAAAATAAAAATAAATCAGACAAACCAATCTGTACGTTTCCTGTTTATGTGCATAAGCTCTGATCTTTCTGTGTCTTGTGCGGAAAAGCGAGCAGAAGTATGCGTGTGCTGCTCTCCCCCAATGAGGAAAGCCAGTCTCTGCTGTGCCAAAATATACAAGAAAAAAAACTTCTAAAGCCTTTTGAAATGTGTGGTTTTGGAAACATCGGGTGCCTGATGGTTAAACAGCTATGATGCCCTCACGTCAAACACCATCCACAAACAGGTACGCACATACAGACCGTCCCTCATCTAAGCCACAACCTCGGAACCGTGAATTGATTGGTCTCACCGTCTTTGATCGAGCTAGACATTGTGATTTTTTTTTTTTTAAATGTCATCCCACAACAAAAGCACTGACAGACAAACAAAACAGTACAGCACACTACAAAACAAAACAGCTATCTTCATCCTCACCCGTGAAAATTCCCCCCTGATAATAAGTCCTCTGTAAGCGATCAAGGTTCCTGCCACCTCGAAGTCCTAATACTGAGACAGAAATGACAAAGTCACATCAGTGCTTTAAATCTCCTCTCCGGCAAATCACTGGGAATGACATGCCATTGTTTACAAGTGGAAACCCTAGATTGCCCATAGCGTGCCCTTGAGCCTGGGAACAGTATAATAAGCAATCACTGATTTACGTAACAAATGCAGACTGTTTGGTTTATTGCACTCTGCAAATGTCGTGCTGCTTGTTATGTACTGTAATACTGCAATATTACAAAGCAACCCTATAATTGCTAGTATGCTTTGAAAGAGTAAAACTTTGGCACTGTACTGCAAAATATGACATTGTCAGCAAATCAAAAACATCAATTTTACTTTGATGTTTAACATACATGTGAACAAGAAACTAAGGCGTGACGGTTACATTTTAAAATGAAACTTAACTCTACTTAAGCAAATTATATTTTCTACTTGTCCACATGAAGTTCCTTGGGTTCATCTTTCACTTTAAGTCTGTTTAATAGAGCCCTGATGACAAAACAGCAGGAATAAGTTTCTCCCTCAAAACAGTTCAAGTCTCAACAAATTACTAAACTGTCCTTCACATGCAAGCCTAATGCCACACCCACCCAAAAGCTGGTTCTGCAGAGCCAAACACAGCTTCAAGACCAACTCATAATTTCCTGCTAACATGAACTGAAAAGAGCTGCAATTGCGAGCTTAACACGCCTAAAGATGATCCAAAGCTTTGGAACTCACAGTCAACACAGTTTGTGAGATTGCTCAATTTCCATGTCATGTCAGCTGTAGCCTGATGAATATGAAAGGGGATCAGTTCTTTCCCACTGGGCATCCATTCAAGCACCTTCAACAGAATAGGCTAAGGATCACATCGGGCTTAAATAAGTGCATCGCATGGATTATCATTGTATGCAGTGTAAGTACAAACAGAAGACGCCTCCTTTCCTTACGCTCTCACTGAGTGCCCTGACATGCCACTATAGAAGTATGTCATTTCCAAGTATATAGAGTTCAACAAATGAAGGGCCAGCATTTTTTAGTAATTACCACATATTTTGTTGCACAAAAGCATTCCTCTTCAGTTTTCTTTTTTAATTGCTTTAACAGTTAAAAAGTAAAAAAAAAAAATTGTCACAACTCACCTTTTTTGATGACCGTCTGATCTGCCATAATTATACTGTGGTCGTCTACTTGCTGATAACAAAGAAAAGAAGCAGCAGTAAGTAAACACATACATTGCTCTGTTTTTATAAGATGCTTGAGCTAGACTATTTTTTTCCTAAGGTGGGTATTTTCTTGATATTAGTAATCATCTTCTGTCTCTTTAATGCAAAGCATATAACATAATATATTACATTTTATAATAAAAAAAAATTTAATACTACTGTACCTTTAACTTGGAAGCATTTTGAATATATGTGACCTTTGGTTATATTAACATTTAGGAGATTTTAAATCTCCATATGACAGGCGAGTGCAATAAAGCACACTATAATGCATCCATTTACGACTTTTCGTATATTCACTACTTCGACTGCATTCACACAAACATTTATGCACATAAGCCTCAGTCTTTGCGCGCCTCTGCCTCAAAAGTATAATGTCCAGTGATTATATAATTCACTTACTTGAACATCATCCAGTCCGTGTCCCATGTCATGCATTCCCATATTATCGCCAATAACCGACGACTCTAGACTGTGAGCGTGTGGAGACAGCAGCTCCGGTCGGCGGAACCCTTCCCTCCTAACCCCTGACGAGCCTCCCTCCAAGCCTAGGATCTGACTCGCGAGTCCGCTCCTCCCGTGTGCGCCGAGCCCCTCCTGGCCTTGCCGCCCAGGCCACGGCTGCTGTTGGTTCGACGATGGCGACTGGTGTATGGAGTTGATGTTGAAAGGGTCCCCGAGGTGAGAGTAGGGGTCACTAGACTGCGGGTACGAGATAGGCTGGTAGGGAGGAGGAAAGTAAGGGGGCTGGAAGTCTGAACTGGCCGAGTGTGAGAGGGAAGTAGACGGGCTGTAGAGGTGTTGACTGACCGCCGGCAGGTGAGGCAGCCGTGGGTTCCCATTGCTGTTACTATCGTGCCTTTCCTAAGGAATGGAGGAGACAAGGCGGCTGAGAAAGATGCCAACAACATGGCAGGTTGTCACTCAAGGAGATAAAATGTCAGATTATTCGCTGGCACGATGTCTACTGAAAAATGGGAATTAGACGGGATAAAACAATAACGGAGACCGTTAATTTGGAATTTTTCTTAGAACTTAGTGACCATTGCAAGCATATGCAAATATTCTCAGCAGCAATCAGCGTCTCAGATTATTGCAATATTATTATTATCATATTTTATTTTGTATATAGAGTAACAATAATAAGAACACGATCCCACTTTAATTTTATAAGGAATCAGAGCCGGCTTTAACTCTGACAACGACATCCTGTTTTCACTGTTTCGCGAAACTTTACTCTAACTTTTCTCCCTTGGTTCAGCACATCATGCTGCTTCTAATGAGACCTTCCGAAATTTTACCGTGATTATTTCAGCCCAAAGGATTAAAAGTCAGCACCCACTTCTTGCCGTTAAATTCGGTGCCACTGATCTCACTTAGTGGAGGCCATCTCTTACGAAACTCACCTCACAGTCATCCTCGTATTTTACGTTGTCGGCTAATTTCCACAACATTTTGGCTGAGGAAAAAGTCTCTTTCTTGCAAATTAAAAAAAAATTGTAAAAGAAAAAAAAAATGGGGGAAAAAGAAGCCCGCGAGTTAATCCAGGTATGAAGAAATTAACAGCTTCCTGGTGGTCATGAACCCGCTTATTCTTCAGCTGCAGCAGGAGGCAAAGTTGTAGGCGAAGGCTGAAGGGCGAACTGACCTACCGACTGAGTATCCAACTACAGATATGAGTTTCCACAGCCACTATGAGAGAAAAATAATCTTTGTCAGGCAATATTCCCCCCCTTTCCTGCCAAGGCGCTCAGTACTTCTGTTGTGAAAGTGGGCGAAACCGGTTCATAAGAAACTTGACTCCCTCTTATGGACAAAACAGTGCTGTTCAGTCTTATTGGTGCAAACGTGAGCATTTCACTATATCTGCACAGCCACTTACAGTGGGCGTCACCCTGTCCGATGATGTCAGTGAATTGGAAAAATAAAAAATAAAAAATAAATCCTGATTGGCGGGGTGATTGTCCAATCAAAATTCGGTCCGTCTGTAGCGCGTCTTTGCACGGCGTCAAATATTAAAAGGATTAAACATTCCCAGTGTAGTCTATATCCATTTTCCTCACTCTCTTTTTTCTTGCAGCAAATGCTGCTTCTCATTAACACCTTTACTTCTTTTATCTCCTCGGGCCCATGGGTAGTTGAACCTTTAATTTTACAGGGCACTGTGTTGTGTTTAATGATTATATTCTTGGGCTTTAAAGCGATTCATTGGGCAGAGCTCTGTTAGCCAGTCACCACAGAAATAATTTCTTCAGTTTTATATATTTACAAAATTGCACTTTACTGAACTGCAGGACAATGTGCTCATGTAAAATATTACGACTATGATGAGACAGAACCTGTGAAAACGTTGCAGTTACTGCTGTACGTTAATTAGAGCTTCTTGACAAGACCTTGTAATGTAGAATACGCAGGCTTTACACAATGTATTGCCTCTAGAGACCAATCACTTTGCTCGGTTTGAGCTGCTAATTTTAATAGCCTTCTCATGAGAACGTCTTAATTTGAGGTAAAACAAAAACAAAAAACAAAACAAAAACAAAAGTTAACATTCGTGTTCTTAAAACCACCACCACTAAAAATAAAACCCTATTATTATTATTATTATTATTATTATTAGTAGTAGTAGTAGTAGTAGCAGTAGTATGTGGGTCAATTATTATTGGCCTGCATACGTACTACGCATAAATGCAGTGATAGGAAACTGAGCAAAGCTATTGTGTGTTTCCCTTATATTCCTAAAACCTTGTGGTTATGCTTTGACCGACTGGATAATTTTATAATCTCAAAGATCACCTTTTTCCCACGACAAGGCGTACTTACAGTTTGCTTAATTCAGTAACAGGTATTCCAACAGGCCCGCGACATTTTGATGTTTCAAATCAGTGGTACGTTTCAAACCGCAATAAGCCCGAGGGCTTAGCCGCATTATTCTCTCAAAAAGCTCCAAAGCTCAAAGGATTTCGGCAAGCAGCCCTTTCTTAACTTCATTTAAATTTTTGTTGAGCTTTATAGTATCTCGGAAGGAGGGCTCTTTGAACTCTGGTTTTAATCAAAAGACAAGTAGGACAAACTTTGAGCGGGGAAATACATGATATAAAAATAACACCTGTTATCAGTTCTTCAAATCGTATTATGCCACCCCGAGGCTGCTCTAGCATTTTATCACTTTGTTTTGCATTATCAATTGATACGTAAACCAGTACGTGTCAGATTTTAATTTGTGAACTTAACGTACAGACAACCCGTGGCTTCTCTCCACCCAGCTGTGATAGTCCGCCCCTTTTTGTCCTCTTTGCCTTGTTGTGATGCCAAGCACAATTTATTTATTTATTTATTTTAAATGCCCTTTTTAAATGTTGTTCTGTGTTGAAACAGGCACAGGACGGACCTAAGAAAGTTAGTCACGCTTGGCCGACCGGTAAGGTTTTGAAAAATCCTGATGCTCAGCTTGTCATTTTAATGACAGCCGACTCAGCTGTCAGGTGTGAAGACAAAATAGACCCGTGCCCGGACACATTCAAAGTGTCACAGAAGCCAATGACTCAGCTCTGCCTAGTGATCTGCCTGTTTGCTTTGATCCCAGACTTAAGAAATATAGTTCAAAGCTGGTTTATGAACTGATTTTAACACCCAAAATTTGCATTGTATTGATAGGTCTACTAACCAAGTGAGTAAACAACTAAGTGAACAACCCTAATGGAGATGACAGTAATATTGAAGTTGCTCCAATATGTGTTCATAACTGAAGAAACAAAAAAAGAAAGAAAGAAATATATATAAACTTTACTGGGCGGAAAATCTACTCTTGTAATCCCCCCCAAAAAAAATTCAGTTTAAAATTATATAACTTAAACTGTTTGCAGAAATTATTGAAGTGGTGGAAAAAGTACCCTATCAGCAATTTTACTGAAAAATAATTTCAACCTTTATTTCAGTTTTAACCATCAGCAGCTCCACTGGTTTGTAATCCAGTAGCCTCAAGCGAAAATACTCAAAGTTTCTGATAGAGTTAAGCCTTGTTATTATTGGCATTAATCACAGGTTATTCAAAAAGCGCGTATAGCGCCGTGCGACTTTAAGCTGGGGATAAAAACGAATTTGTAACCGACCTTTTCCGCAGCAACCATTTTGACGTGAAGCAGTGTACAAACACAGCCGCTACTAATGACATTAATGAAGATTTTGTAATTAGTAACACCTGTAGTTACTTACCACGTCGTGTCCAAATGGCTGCTGTAAAGGTTTAGGCTATATAAGGAGAGACTCAGTCTTAAGGTTAACGAGAGCGCACGTTTGCACAATGCAAACGTATTAAATTAGACAATAAATATATTTACGAGTAGATCTATGATTGCTATAATTTGACTTAATATAGCCTAAACTAGGTTTACGTTTTTATTCTACTCTGAGCAAGACTGTTTTTAAAGTGATCAGTGTAAGAAAGACCCTCCGTAAGTTTACTTTTCTGTTAGTCTTCCACTGATGTAGATATTAAACGAATACATTTAGTCTTTTTAATAAGTGCATTAGAATTATAAGTTTACATTTTACATTAGCCTTTTCATATGCTTGGATATTATTGATGCCGTAGTTCACTCAAACTCAAACATGGTGCAATTTAAATTCCTTTTATATTCAGGTTAGTTTAACTGGAAGCTACTAGTTAAATCAGCGAAGGTTAAAAGATAATCCACAGGCCTCCGTCCTGTCCAAGCAGGATGTCAACCAATTTGCATTCGTTTCTCACCCTTATTTCTCACTCCGTGGCCTCTCGCACGCAACAATCTCCCAATGCTACCTGCGCCCTCTGACAGGGACCTGATCTTCAAGGTGGTTTTTGACAAAACAGGGAGCTGATCTGCAAGGTGACTTTTACGGGAAGCCCTGTGAAGCTTCTGATATTTGAAAGTTGCCATTTTATACCCTACAGCTGTAATTAGTCAGGCTTGTTAAATTTAATGACAGAGGTGGAAGTGCATGAATTCATTGTTCAATTTTTTAAGAGTGTGGCTGTAAAAACGGACTCTAGGCTAACCTATATTAAGATGAAGTGAGGCTGATCGTCTATCGAGCTCTGTGAGGAGTGTGTCGGGACTCAGGCCCGAACAGCACCAGCCCAATTTGACTCCTTGTTATTGTGGGAAGTAATAAAACAAAAGCGATAAACACGATACAGGCTTGGTCAAATTAGATCATCTGTAAGAGGAAAATACAGGAGGCAGCCAACTCACCCTCCAGTCTATCCTCTCCAGTACAGACATCTGCAAGGCTCCAGTCGCAGTAATCCCGCTGAGCTGCAGCGAATGAGTGAAACCATGAGTTTTACATTGCCGACTTCACCTGACTGCTTTGCAGTACGCATGCGCACTCTAGTGAACTGCACCTGAGTGGACAAATCAAAATTTATCGCCAAACCGTTTATGGAAAATTGCATATACGGTTCTGTGTAAAACAACGTGTACATTAATTTATTAATATGAGGAAAGCTGGTACGAAAGACGTAAAAAAAAAAAAAACACTGAGGAAAATAAACATACTGATCCACAAAATTAGACTTATAACCGAGACAGTACTACAGTAAACTTATCATTGCATTCTAGTTTTGAGTGTAAAAAAATAAAAATAAAATGAAGTTACAGAGGATAAAATTAATGAATACGTGGAAAAAAAGAAGTATGGAAAATTCAAGATAAGGCCATTCCAGCCCAGCCCTAAAGCCACAGCGCCTCGGGGTGACCACAAGAATCTGCTTTCAAAAGCCACTGAAGCTTTTTAAGGTGTATATCTGTTATCTGATCTCCAGAAGATTTCAGCTTAAACTAAAGAACAGATCAAAGTGTCTTTGCTGTGTGGTTAAGAATGCAGCTGATATATCTTCATCTCGGGAGGGGGGAAAGACGTCTACCTGTGGTCTGACACCTGTTTAATCGATTTTTAAAAAATGGTGGAATGACACATTTTCCCCAGATTCATTTAATTCCAACAATAAGACCTTAATTTAAAATCGTGTGCTACTGTTAAAAAATAAAGATTTTCTAATATATACATTTTGTTGTTACGTTCTTGAGTAAAACAAAAATTAAGCGTGGAGGGGGAAAAAAATCTACAATTTAGCAAATCTGACGTTATGTGTTGGTGAAATAATTCAAACCAATATTAGCAAACAATAAATTGTTCCGTGTAGTTGGTATTTATTATATTTTTCCAAAAAAACACAACAAAACACCAACTTAGTTTTATTATAGTCCCCCATGACCACTAAAGAGGCCTAAATAATAAATATAATTTTTTTTTCATTCGCAAGTCTTTATTATAACTATCAACTAAATTAAAATGAGCTTGTTTCCTAATCAGTGTTGAATGCTTTGTTTGATAAAATGCCGCACTAAGTGATCCAAACGTGAAAGAAAGAAAACCGCAGACTACCAGGAAAATCTCTGGATGGAAACAGTTCTGTTATTCTAAAGTTTTAGCCACCATAATTTGATCATTTGTGGTGTAACGAGAAGCATGCTTTGTACACCCTTTGTATGCTGTTTTCTTCACGCCGAGTATAAAATTTCAGCGCAGTACTTGTGCCTGTGCTGTCACCTAGGGGCCGCATCTTTTCATTACCACAGGACTGCAGTAGTAGCCTGTTCTGTAGTGGCTGTGGAGTAAGTAGCTACTCTGGGTGGACCTATTCAGAGATCAGCTCAACATATTACGTCTACGGTACTTAATTTTCAGTTATTTAAGTTATTTAGGCATTTACATTACATGCCATGATTACCTCAGCAGTGAGAAAAATAGCTTATTGGCTATATTACTTTTTATTGCCATTTTCACATATGTGTGTGTAAGAATGATTGTTGCAGAGGTAGTACTGTATAGCAGATGGCACTAAAAGCAACCAATAAAATGTTGAAGGTAAAAAGTTTTACATTTTCTGGATCAGACAAGTCAATCATCTAATTGCAACCCAATCGTGCGTTTCCCTATATGGAAAATTAGAAAGGAAAAACCCGGCAAACATTAGCTCAGGATGCAGTAAAAGTCTGACAGAGTATCACAAAGCAAGAAAGACCATATTTAACATTCACAGGTTCTGGATATCAGCTGTTGATACCAGAGGTTTCTCAGAGTATTTTAGTACCATCAATTTGTCCAGTTTTTATAAACCTTAACTTTGTACAGTCAGGGAAAAAAATATTTGAATCCCTGCTAATTTTATGAGTTTGCCAAATAACAAAGAAATGATCAGTATATAATTTCAATGGTAGGTTTATTTGAACAGTGAGAGACAGAACATTAACAAAAAAAAATCCACATTTCAGTAAAGGTATAAATTCCTTCGCATTTTCATGAAGGAAACAAGTATCAGCAAGATTTCTTAATACAGGTAATGAGTTGACATTAGGAGCCTTCTCAACTCGTTACCTGTATAAAAGATAGCTGTCCATAGCAGCAATCAATCTATCCAGATTCCAAACTCTGCACCATGACCAAGACCAAAGAGCTTTCCAAGGATGTCAGTGGTCCAAGGATGTGTGGACCTAATGGGCTACAAGACCATCGCCAAGCAGCAAGGTGAGAAGGTGACAACAGTTGGTGTGATTATTAGCAAATGGAAGAACCATAAAATAACTGCCAGTCTCCATCGTTCTGGAGCTCCACACAAGATCTCACCTCGTGGAGTTTCAGTGATAATGAGAATGTTGAGGAACCAGCCCAGAACTACTCAGAAGGAACTTGTCAATGATTTCAAGGTAGGTGGGACGATAGTCACCAAGAAAACAGTTGGTAAAACACTAAGAAGTGAAGGACTGAAATCCTGCAGTGCCTGCAACGTCCCCCTGCTCAAGAAAGCACATATGCAGGCCCGTTTAAAGTTTGCCACTGAACATCTCAATGATTCAGATGAGGACTGGGGGAAAGAGTTGTGGTCAGACGAGATCAAAATTCAGTTATTTGGCATCAACTCAACTCACCATGTTGGGAGGAGGAGAAATTCAATTCAATTCAATTTTATCAATTCAATTTTATTTATATAGTGCCAAATCACAACAACAGTCGCCTCAAGGCGCTTTATATTGTACAGTAGATCGTACAATAATAGATACAGAGAAAAACCCAACAATCATATGACCTCCTATGAGCAAGCAACAGTGGGAAGGAAAAACTCCCTTTTAACAGGAAGAAACCTCCAGCATAACCAGGCTCAGGGAGGGGCGGCCATCTGCTGCGACCGGTTGGGGTGAGAGAAGGAAAACTGGATAAAGACATGCTGTGGAAGAGAGACAGAGATTAATAACAGATATGATTCAATGCAGAGAGGTCTCTTAACACATAGTGAGTGAGAACGGTGAATGAAAAGGAAAAACTCAATGCATCATGGGAATCCCGGGCAGACTACGTCTATTGCAACATAACTAAGGGAGGATTCAGGGTCACCTGGTCCAGCCCTAACTATATGCTTTAACAAAAAGGAAAGTTTTAAGCCTAATCTTAAAAGCAGAGATAGTGTCTGTCTCCCGAATCCAAACTGGAAGCTGGTTCCACAGAAGAGGGGCCTGAAAACTGAAGGCTCTGCCTCCCATTCTACTTTTAAATACTCTAGGAACAACAAGTAGGCCAGCAGTGTGAGAGCGAAGTGCTCTAACAGGGTAATATGGTACTACAAGGTCATTAAGATAAGATGGGGCCTGATTATTTAAGACCTTGTATGTGAGGAGCAGGATTTTGAATTCAATTCTGGATTTAACAGGAAGCCAATGAAGGGAAGCCAAAACAGGAGAAATCTGCTCTGTCTTTCTAGTCCCTGTCAGGACTCTTGCTGCAGCATTTTGGATTAACTGAAGACTTTTCAGGGAGTTTTAGGACATCCTGATGATAATGAATTACAGTCGTCCAGCCTGGAAGTAATAAATGCATGAACTAGTTTTTCAGCGTCACTCTGAGACAGGATATTTCTAATTTTAAAGATGTTGCGCAAATGGAAGAAAGCAGTCTTACATATTTGTTTAATATGTGTGTTGAAGGACATGTCTTGGTCAAAAATGACTCCAAGGTTCCTGCCTATGACTCCAAAAACACCATCCGCACCATCAAACATGGAGGTGGAAACAATTTACTTTGTCAGTGTTTTTCTCCCAACGGGACAGGACAACCGCACTGCATCAAAGGGAGGATGGTTAGGTGAGAACCTCCTTCCCTCAGCCAGGGCATTGAAAATGTGTCGTGGATGTGTATTCCAGCATGACAATGATCCGAAACACACAGCCAAGTCAACAAAGGACTGGCTCAAGAAGAAGCATATGAAGGTCTTGGAGTGTCCTAGTCAGTCTCCAGACCTTAATCCCACAGAAAATCCTTCGAGGGAGCTGAAGATTCGAGTTGCCGAAGATCAGCCACGAAACATTATTGACTTGAAGAAAATCTGCAGAGGAGTGGGACAAAATCCCTGAGATGTGTGCAAAACTTTGTGGCCAACTGCAAGATACCAACAAAGGTTTTATCACCAAGTACTAAAGCACATTTTGCAAAGGGATCAAATACTAATTTCCTTCATTAAATTTGCGAATGGATGGAATTAAAAACTTTTTTGAAATCCATTCTTTTTTTGTTTTTGTTCCGTCTCTTAGTGTTCAGATAAACATACCGTTGAAAATATAGCTGATAATGATGATTTCTTTGTTAGTGGGCAAACTTACTAAATCAGCAGGGGTTCAAATATTTTTTTCCCTGACTGTAAGTAATGCCACTAATACTCAAAAGTTGTTGTTTTTTTTGTGGATTTATGCTGAGTCTGTTTTTTCAGTTGCTTCCTGGTTGTCTCATTACTGTGAGATACAAGCCCTAATTACAAAAATATGACTGTCCACATTATCACTGCAGGGAGACTTGTTGTTGCGTCAGAGTTCTTTATAGCTTGTGTTAGGTGTGATGTTTCCCTTCAAGTGCACAACAGGGATTTGGTTTTGCTTTTGTGATCTTGGATAATTAATGCTCTGTTATGCACTTGGTAATGTGTTACAGAAGAGAGAACACAAAGATGTAATATAATCTGCACCATAAAAACAACACTAAAATACTGTGAATAGAAATTTATTGTGGCATTGCTTGATACAAAAAAAAAAAGCAAAAAGGAAGAACAAAGCATTTTTTTATTTCTTTGTAAATGTTGTAAATGTACTGACTGTCTATACAAGCACATTTAACCTCAATATGAATTCAATTGGAGACAATAATACAATGTAACTTTTTATTTTAAAGGTCTTCCATTAAAGTCCAGACAAAAATGCACAAAAACAAAAAAAGCATTAGTTATTGAGTATATTTCCCCAATCGCATTAAAGCTGTTGGTCTGGATGTGGTGGTTATTTTGCAAATCAGAGGAGTCAAATACACCAAATGCTTTAGTTTTCCCCCCGTTTCAAAGAACAATTGAGAAATAACTAATTAAAAGAACAAAAGTGAGTGAAAGTCACCTGCTACACCTGTTAAAAAAAAGCCAAAATAAATAGCTACCAGGCACATACAACTAGATTTTGTGAGGAAGGAAAATCTGGAGATACTAATTACTGAGGATCTGCCTTTTCAAATGCAGGGCAGTTTGTCTTTTTTCATTTTTCTTATCATAACTAAGGACTAAAATAAATGCAGCAATCCTGTGAGCACATTAAAAAGCTATTTTCTGCCCATTAGGGGGAAGCAGAGTGCCACTGTAATACAGTCATCCTAGCATTCCTAGTATTAATTCCTCAAGCACCTGTGACTGAGAACAAAGAGGTTGTGAGGGAATCCATGGGGAGGAATTAAGTTACAAAGCACACACTCAGAACCCCTTAGGGAGCCGCAACTAAATGTTCACAACATGTAAACACTGAGCTACTGGGAACTGGAGAGAGAAATTGGGAATTAGCCCACATATCGCTGTCAATATCTGAGGTCATGTAGGGTTGGTGTGTGTGCTTGGTATGCACAGCAAGATTTATTTTAATATGCTAATATTTCTGGAAAGATCTAGAAACTGTGATCTATGCACTTTAGTAGTTATTAGAAGTGATAAGGGGTGTGGGTGACCCAGTTGGATGTCTGATCTTTAGTGCGCTTGGCAGAACTGTGGGTTGTGAACAAAGACTTAAAAGCCTCTGACTTTTCGTTCATTTCCTGGATGGACCTCTTTGTAGCAGAGGCTGATGAAGACTTGGTCGCTTTAGACGAGCTGGAAGATCCAGAGGGTCCAGCCACAGCTGAGTAGTAGGATGAAAGAGACAAAAAAAAGGCATCTTTAAAAATAAGGACTTGTCCCTCCCCACAGGTTGATAATACCCATTAGATGTTACTTTAACTACAATAGTCTAAGGAGCTTGGAAAGAGTCTAGACTTCTTTAAGTTTAGTCGAAGATGTTTCACCTCTCATCCAAAAAGCTTCTTCAGTTCTAAGGGCAATTGGTGGAGAGTCCCAGATTTTAAGACCTGTGGAGAGTCCCCAAGAGGGTCATGGACCCCCTATTGATCCTCTACCTAATCACACGAGCCAAGGTGTGAAAAAACAAATGCAACAATACTGTCATGCCTTATGTAGCAGGTGTATCAGAGCAACTCAGGAGAGTTTTCTCCAAGCACGACATCCCAGTGTACTTCAGACCCAGCCACACACTCAGACAAAAACTGGTTCATCCCAAAGACAAAACTCCTACACACAAACTTAACAACGTAGTGTATGCTGTACAGGGAACTGGGCATGCTCAGACCTCTACACTGGAGAAACAGCCAGTTCATAAACACATGGCACAACATAGAAGAGCCACCTCCACGGGACAAGACTCGGCTGTCCACCTGCATCTAAAGGACAAAGGTCACTCTTTCGAGGATGCCAATGTTCACAGAGAAGACAGATGGTTTGAAAGAGGAGTGAAATATGCCATTTATGTCCATTGTGAGCGACCATCTTCGAACAGAAGCGGTGGCTTACGACACCAGCTGTCTGCCATCTATAATCCAGTTTTGAGATCCCTTCCTAGACGCCTTAATGCCCACTCACATTCTGGGAGATTTGACCTCAGTAAATCACATGACAGGGTGGGGCTAGGCTTCACAATGGGTTCATCCAAAACCTTGGCTGATTGGGACCCACACCCGTTTTCACACCTTGGCTCGTGTGATTAGGTAAAGGATCAATAGGGGGTCCATGACCCTCTTGGGGACACTCCCATAGGGTTTAAAATCTGGGACTCTCCACCAATTGCTCTTAGAACTGAAGAAGCTTCTCGGATGACAGGTGAAATGTCTTCAAGGAAACTTAAAGAAGTCCAGACGCTTTTCTTTCCAAGCCCCTTAAACTACGATGACCTGGATGACTGAGAACACTTCATAGACATTTTAACTACAGTAGAATTTTACTTTAATTGGACATCAGTGGTAAAACACTGAACATTAGACTGAACATGGATCATTAACCTCCTGAGCCCTAGAAGAAAAAATGTGTGATAGATTTCCGTTTAGATATTTTTTCTTTGAAACAATACTTAAATTAACTGTGGAAGTGGAGTCAAATTTAGAGCTGTCAAGAAATGAGGTGGACAAGAGCAAGACATTAGAGCACGAAGGTGAAATTTCAGACAGAGTGAAAAGTTCATACCAGCTTTTGAGGAGCCTGGCAAAATGATAACATCCATCGCCCATTATGCACAAGAAGGATTGTATAAGCTAAGGCTCTGAAGTTGTGGGTAGTTACTGGTTTCTCAACTGTTATGCAGGACATCAAACTGTGAAGGTAATCAATCATACTTCATGGCAGCCTTATTGCATTCTCTATTCACTTTCCAGAGTGCTTTATTCTGCTCCCACTTAGCTGTGACATTAAGGTCATTATTACTTAGACTGCCCAATGTTAATGAAGCTCTCTCAACTTAATGAATTGGCTTTAATTAGGAACCAGTAAATTCAGATTTTAAACTATCTTTACAAGCGGTGACAACAAATAAACTGAACAATATTTCAGTTCCAATGCCACCTTCAGAAATGACCATTTCCCTCTTGTTTGTGTGGTAATTTTTTTTCTATAACCTGGTTACCTATTTTCTGTTACACACAACCACCAGACAATGGTTTCCTGTTTTCATGTTACCTATAGAATTTCCAACCCAATTTCAGTATGTAACCCAAATTGAATTGATAAAGATAGCAGATGTAGAGTTTAATAATATATATGCTGAAAGTGCATAAATTACATGACTTGACAAAATAAGAGAAGAAATCAAAATCTTAGCTGGTGGGAATGTGTGTGTGTGAATTCAACTGAATAGGTTTTTATTTCCCCTTCTAGATATTAAAATGCCTAAAAATGAGAACCCTACATTAAACAGTTCCTATTATGGATGGTAGGTACAGTCACACCACCCCTTCGTAAATTCCTTTAAAGATGATGAGCCTCTGAGCTTCCACCTTCCTACTCTGATGTCTGGCCTTTGTCCACCTCATCCCCTGACAGCAGTAACACTGACTCCTCTTCCATAGTTCTGAGTAAATTATCTTTCTGCTTCATCCTGCCTTCTGCTACCGGAAGTATGGACACTGGTTGAAAATGTAAGTAGTAAGTCCTGCTGTTCAATACAAAGGACAGTGAATACAATTTTTGTTTTGGAAGGGATAAACTTATTGTACATTTCTGAAATCAAAGTCAAAGTTAAGACTCTCAAATTGAAGAAACAATCTGAGTGTAAGCAATAGAATCACAATGCATGCCAATCTGTGGAAGCTGCAATTTCCATCATTTTGAAAAGAAAGTGCTCTGCAACCTCCACAAATGTGGCATTAATAAAAAGCCCATCATGTCCCATTGACAGTATAGTAGGAGTCGTATAGATAGCATAAATGGTGCTTAATGTAGCAGTCTCAGTCAGAGGACAAAAATTCATTGCTGGGTCTTAGAAGGTTAATAAAAAAAGGGGCTGAATGAATTACATACAGAAAACCACATTCATGTTTTTAAAACAGTCGGCTTCAAGAGATTTGTGAAGACAATGCAATGTCAATAGACTATTTGTCTGTACGTAAAAGATCCAAGTATTGTTATTTACCTGACTGGCTGCTGTCACCACCATTTTGTTGCGAGCTTGTTCCTGCTATATCAGTGGGAGGAGACACTGTGCCGTCTGTGTGGAAAGCAATCAGGCAAGACAGAGGATAAATGGTTGAAAGCACTAATACTTATGTAGCGCCTTTTAACTGAGCACTAAATGTGCTTTCTTCCTACAACCCTCGTTCACCCAATCACACACACATTCATAACAAGCACTTTTTTCTATACCTTGTCAAACATTCATCCACAAAAACATTCCAATGTATGCTTTAAGACATGCACTGACTGGAGTGCCCGGCAAATTGATCCACAGACCCACCAACTGGTAAACAACTGTTCAACCCCCTGGGCCATGTTTTTCCCAGACTGTGTAAGTTGAGTGGACTTATACTGTTCAGTGAAATACGTTGGAGCAGGGTTGGACTGGGACAAAAAAATCGGCCCGGGCATGTTGACTAGAGACTGGCCAAACAGGTATTATAGGAAAAACCAGAAAGCCTTTGAATGAAAACACGAACGCTGTTGTAACAGTGATGTACACTGTTTTGTTGGTGTATATGCATCAATGCATCCTCCCTATTCTGGTATTCTAAACAGTACTTAGCCGAAACCCAAAGACTGCTTGGTCGAGTTAACCTCCTGAACTATCTACAACACATGGTGGAAACCTGAAATTAAGACAGAGAAGACTAGAGGTGAGACATGATCATTACTGAATATTAAAAATAATAAAGTTAGTGGTATTTTCATAAACTATTTATTTACCACGTCAATGGCAGGGCAAATATTTTTTCTAACATGGCAACCTTTAAAAAGTGAAAGGAGACAGAAAGACAGGTGAGAAAGAATAAAACTTTTTTTTACAGCTGTGGCTCCAGCAAACGCCAGCTGATACTAGAAAGTAATATTAAGTAAATTCTAACAACAACAACTTATAAACCTTAAGTGTTGCTGCTGTTTAGCAGCCTCCTCCTGCCTCACCTTTCCCACCTTTCCAAGTGGTGGAGACCAGCCACTTGCTAATGTTACTGAATCTATGGAAGCTCCGCCATAGCCACCACCAAGCTGTTGAGTTATTTTTACACATCTGCCAGCATCTGGCCAATCCACCACCTTTCATTGTTTATACCGTTACGTAAAGAAAAAAAAACCCCCAAAAAAACAAACATCTGCCCATAAAAACGAAAAATCACCCCCACCCCCCCACGGCAAATGCCCGGTATGCCTGATGGCCAGTCCAGCTATGCATTGGAGTGTTAATCTGAGTAAAAACAAATCGAATTCTGGGGTTTCTCAGTTAGTCTTGTTTGTGAGTTGAGAGCGTTGTGCTATTGTTGAAAACAGGAAACCACGGCAATGTTTTCTGTTGGCACACAACACTGACACCTTCAATTTAGACTAATTAACATCAGGTTAGACTGCAGATCTACAGAGTCTGGTTCAGTGTGACTATTTTTGCATTTCTTGGCTCATTTATAAGAGTAAGAAAAACAACTGGAAATAGTAAGACACATTCACAATTATAGGAAATGTATAATATAGGAAGGTTTTTACATTTTTATTTACAATTGTAAAACTGTGGAAAGATCCCCCCCCCCCCCCCCCCCCCCCCTTTTCTTTCCATGCAAAAAGGTGAAAGACAGTCAAAAAGGCTGATATTGGCCAATATTACTTATTTCTATGACTAATCTTTTACAGTAACACTTAATCCTGTGTTATTGGAAATGTGTCAGGATCTAGGTTTGCACAGGAATTATGAAAAACACTGTATGTCAGTAAATGACATATGACAAAACCAGCCTGATACATTACCGCAAAACCAGAATAAGATAAAGTAATAATGTCCATCATTGATGTACAAAGTATGACTAACTAGACTGAAGTGAACATTTGCTTGGCCACACACTATATATCACATTTATGAGTTAAAAGTTTAAATAACCCAGCTAGTACATTACAGCACATTCAAAATATTATCCAAATGAAGAAGAAAATTTTCTGGCCTTTTTCCTAGTTCGTTGGCCTTGTTCATGCAAATGCTGAACACATACGATGACCTACTTACTAGGCTTCACACAAACCTTTTGATTCTGATGTTGACACCGTTTCAGTTGCTTTACTCTTCTTTGATTTCTGAAAATCAAAGAATACTTGTTTCAGGGTTTTGCAGTTGTGAAGACAGATTCTATCAAAAAGCAGAGAAGTCACACACCTTAGTTTTAGCTTTGGCCCGCTTCTCTTCCATCTTCTCCCTCAGCTTGTCCACCTCCTCCTTGTTGCCATTGAGCACAACAATATCGTCATCTTTAAATGGATCCCCACACTATAACACAAACATTATATTCCAGATAAGCGAGTCTTAAAGGGATTTAGAAAAGGCAAACATGTTTGGCAACAAGTGTAAAGGCAGAAGAAATTCACCATATAGTGTTATTTCTGCTAATGCACTGTTATCCAGCACAACTGTTTTAAAATTAAATATGAGGTAGGACTTTCACATATATTATCTGAAATCATGAAGCAATGAGCAAGTTCTGTGTCAACCTCTGTTTACCATTTAGTACCTAAAAAGGGAACTACTTCAACAACCCCCAACAAAGCAAGATGTTTTGCAAAACCTGCACATAAACCTCCTCTCTTTCTCAAGGTGGAAACAACAGACCTGTTTTACTATTTGAGGAAACAACACACCATTCAGCAGAGCAAGCTATGAAGGATGGTGCTGTGTAATCCTAAAGTAAAGTAAACACTCAACCAAGCATCACTAGCTGCACTCTATATAGAGCAAGTCTTGGATGGAAAATACTGGTGTGGAAAAGCAGGACTTTAAGTGGTTGGTTAAAAAAACGTGACCCAAGATACAACATCCAATGTAGAAAATATTTTTTTCATTTTTATTGAAAAAGGAATAAAAGTTTTTAACTAAAATACTATGCAGGCTCCGAACGAGTAAAAAAGTGAGTTTTTTTAGTTATAGGTAAACTAAAGTGCTAAGGAGTTACGTTAAACCTTTACTTGAAATTTCCAGGGAAACACGACTAGCTTATTTTACTGTTAATTGTGTTATTATTGTGTATAATTCTCTATTACTAGTATTGTGTATAATGCTATTGCTAGCGCCTCCTTTCAATAGATTCACACTTTGAATGAGGTAAACTGTTATCAGTGACAGTAGCTTCTTGGCAAAGGAGGATTAAAAAAGTGCCTTTCAATTACTTACACTTTTAAAAGCTGCCGCCTGCTAGCATTGATAAAACATTGTCTGGTTGTATATGCATTATAAATTTTGTGGCAAAACAGGAAGTAACAAAACTGATTGTTGATTGTAATTAACATCATTTAAGGTATTTTGAAATATACATATTTGGCTGTCAGGCTAGTTTAAAATGATTTTCTCTGAAAAAGTGACTGCTTTCAGTTTCACTTCGTGTAAGTACATGTAGTCCAATCCATCTTGCAAATCAGTTTTGTTTTGTTTTTTTAACTTTCTCAATGGACGTTCATTAAATGTTGCTTGTTTGCATCTTTTGCAGAAATTCGCAGTAAAAACTTTTTTTTAAATATGCCTTTTGCTTTTTCCATGAGCCATTAATATCCACACATACCTAGAACTCAACATTAAATAACAAAACTATTAGATCAACCCACAGATAATTTCCGTGTCGGGACACGTCCCTTTTCCATTTTATTTGCATGCTGCCTGCCCATGACTGGCTAAACTCTGTGAAGCATGAGAGGGGAAAAAACAAAACAAAAAGCCACGAATACAGTCAGTCAGACACGCACACATCGATGAAATGACTAAGACAAAGAAATGTTATTCTATGTTATTATTTCAAATGTTTGACACTTGAGATTTTTACAATACAATAAACCATTCTGTCACATCAAATCAAAAGTTTAATATTTGCTCCAGATCCAAATTAAAATGTCATTTGTTTCATTGTTGCTGTTGTTTTCATCGTTCCTTTGGTTTCAGAAGTAGCACTTGAATTATGATTTCATTTATCCACAACAGTTTGTAAGTTTGCTAATAGAAATACAGGATAATACTGGTTAACGAGAACCCTGTATGAAACAAATTGGCTTACATATTTGTGAAAGTCTTGCGATTAAAAAGAAAAAGGCTTAGGTTTTTGTGTCTCTAAACATATATAAACAGGATGAATGCTTTTAATAGGAAAACACACACCCATATTCAAAAACAAATATTAAACCCCTGAGTAACAAGTAGGGGATCCATTGTGTGGTTGTAATGCAGGCTCACTGGGTGTGGACCGTGTCCATGTGCTCTGTTCAACACAACAGAGATAATCTCGGGAGCTGACCAAGCAGCAAATAAACTCTGTGGGCCGCTATGAAGTCTGTCACTCTGTTGTTACGATCCCTAAAAATGACACAACCTAGCATGAAGTCAGTTAGTAAACAAGTCAACCAAAATCTTCTTTTTTTTTTCGTAACTGCAAGAGGCAACAAGATTGTGAACAAGAGACGAGTCACGCTGCACACCATTAACAGGGCAGATAAACTGGAACTAATCTTATCTGAGAGGAAAAAAGAAAGAAGAAACTTGAGGTAATGAGATTCGAAGACAAGCAAAAAACAAGAATACTGATGTAATACACAAGTGAGCAGGAGAGAGAGAGAGATAGCAAGAAAGTGTGTGTGTGTGTGTGTGTGTGTGTGAAGTGTGTGAATATGACTCCTTATGTCAGGTGTGTGATTGGGTGTTCATGCTAGTAACCAGGGAGGGCCGGACTTGTCTCATGGGGCTGTGGGAGGAGAGACATAATCAGCTGCAAACACAACAAGAGAATACTCCACACAATTACAAACCACTGTGGCTCACTCACAACGCAACATCAAGCTCTGAGAAAGAAACCTCCTGACGAGAAGACAAGAAAGCAATTCAATTTAGCTTGAATATATTGCTGACACTACCGCTACTGCTGCTGATGGCACCAAAAGAAATGACTCTTCACTGCAGGACTTCAAATGAATTATAGCAACATAACTCGCAGGAGCAATTTAGGTCATTAAAACCCAAACAGGTGCTGATGTACAAAAGTTGACCTCTTCACTATAAGGAGTACAGATTGACCTGCATCAAAGGTAGGTCACTAAGCTTGGCATTTCTTTCTTTACATATTCTGCTATTGTCTGCTTATTTCTGTTGCCTCTGACCAAAGCAGCAATGTGATAAATGATTGCACGAAAACAAAATATAGTCGAACATGCTGATCTAAATATGATCTCAAATTTTCATTGCAAGGAATGTATAAACAAATATTTTAAGAAACCAAAGCATTTTTTTATCTACCCAAACTCATAACCAACAACCAGCAAGCTATTCCTCGTTTCTACATATGAACTGTTCTTTCTATTAGTCGCAATATGAGAAGGATAGGAATCTCAGCAGATCAGAAACCTGCCTGCTGATAAATTCTCAGGAACAGGCTCGAGTGAGGATGTTTACTGTGACAGAGAACAGTGTTCAGACATGTCTAAAGCTTCTCTGCCCTCCAAAGGATACTTGGCTATAAATTCTTTTTTTAAATTAAAAAAAAAAAAAGTTGTACTTTTTTCAATTAAACTCAGGTTTACTTACATAGGACCTAAAAGTATTTGGGAGAAAACACCAAAACTTAAAAAGTCCCCTGTAAGCAAGCAGTTTGTGGGGAGTGTAGAACTCTCTTTTAACAGAAAGAAACAGCTAGCAAAACCTGGCTCCTAATCTGCCATATCCAGTTGTGGGTGTTCGGATAGAAAGGAAAAAGACAGGGCAATGAGTCAGAACAAAACCAAAAAACTGAATCATAAGCTACAGTATATAAGCATGTGGGGAGTAAAAAAAAAAAAAAGAGGCGAGTAGAGAAGGAATGCTTGATGCATCACAGCGCACCAATTTAGTCCCTAAAAAGGAGCTACTTCAAACCCCCTCCAAAAAAGCGTTTTCGGAGACGTCTGTTACCCAACAGCTCGATAGCTAGCCGGGGTTCAAGGCTCATTAGAGCCGGTGAGAACACCGGACTCCCGGCAAATCGTTTTCAAACCCACCGCCATCTTTCACTACTCAGGTTAAACATATATAAGTCACTTAGATAACTTAAAAATGTTATTGTTTGGCTTTTTTCAGTATTTTATTTGTTCCTGAGTAAATCGGTTTGGCTGAGATTAAAGTTATAGTTTTTACACAGCTGAATAAACGTCAAGCAGACAACTGATTATCAGAAGTGTGAGATGCTCGAGAATTTACTCCGGTGTCCTGTTATATTTTAGATAGCAAGGAGCAGACGGCCGAGTTTATTAAACATCACCGAGACAATCTGCAAATTTCATTAAAAGTTTAATAAACTATCATCTTGTCTTTATTTTTAGTTAGCACATACCTTAAACACTTAAAGCTGTAAGCTAATGACAGTTATATAAGAGCAGACACATGCTGGTGCAATAAGCTGTAAGTTTTACGTCCAATGGACGCACAATCTGATTAGTCGACTAATCGCAAAAATAATCGTTGACTAGTCGACTATCAAAATAATCGTTTGTGGCAGCCCTAGTGCTGTGAAGGAAAGAGTGCTGTCAAGGATGACACCAAGACTCTTGACCTGAGAATCCATTGATAACTCTGTTGTCAGAGTTATCAATGGATAATGAAAGACTTCTGGTTGGAACTTTAGTCAGTTTTGATTTGGTGCCTATTAGAATAAATTCTGTTTGATTGTCATTAAGTTTAAAAAAGTTGTGAGTAAACCAAACCTTGATGTCACTTAAACAATCAGAAATAGTTGTGGGTAGGAGAGTACCTGTGGGTTTGGAAGATAAGTAGAGCTGGGTGTCATCTGCATAGCAGTGAAATTGCATGTTATACTTCTTGAAAATATCACCTAGGAGTAGGAGATATATAATACAAAGTAAAGGACCCAGGACAGAGCCTTGAGGTCACCAGAATTAACTGGAGTAGACAGTGATCTATGAGTGAGTAATTGAACAAACTGTGAGCAGCCAGAGAGATAAAAAGAAGACGTTTAGAAGAATCTGATATTAATGGATTACAATACTCCACCTGAAAGAAAGCAGCGACACATATTTGCTTAATGCACGTTGAAGGACATATCCAGTTCAAAAATGACTCCCAGGTTCCTCACAATGTTACTGGAGGCTAACGTAATGCCAATCAAGAGTTTGCGTTCTGGTTAGACATCATGTTTCAGAAATTTTTAGGGACAAATATAATAACTTTAGTGTTGTCTCTAAAACATGCCTGTCCTTTAACTCAGCAGTCCCCAACCCCCGGGCCTCAGACCGGTACCGGTCCGTGAGTCATTTGGTACTGGGCCGCGAGAGTTTTCAGGGTTATTTTGTTATCGTTTTTATCGTTAACTCGGTTTTCCCGGGTCTTTTCACGTGCGTTATGAATAAATCTTTTTTTCGGTACCAGTACTAGTTTTATTTTGTTGTATTTATCCGCGACACCTTAAAGGCCAGTCCGTGAAAATATTGGCAGGCATAAACCGGTCCGTGGCGCAAAAAAGGTTGGGGACTGCTGCTTTAACTAATTAATTTGTGTAATCCAGCTTCAGAGGTTACTATAGATTGGTATCATCTGTGTTGTAATGAAAATGTATGCAAAATTGTCTAATAACAAGGGAAGGGAAGCATCTATAATGTAAACAGAATTGGTCCCAGCACAGAACCCTCTGTAACTCAATAACAAACTTGTCATGTGAGAAGACGACTCCCCATTTGCATGCACACATTGGAATCCATCAAATAAGTCATGATTAAAAGCAATGCAAACCATTTCCTTTAACACAAAAGCATATATGAGTCTCTGTAGCAAAATACTGTGGCCAATGAATGTGACACTGAGATTTAATAGGATAACCTGTTGTTCAAGTAAAGTAATTGTTCATTGTTGATGAATTCTGAAACTACACTCCCTACTGAAACTACACTCCCTAGTGTGTAGTTTCAGGGAGTGTAGTTCCCCCTAGGGCACAGGTGTCGAACTCCAGGCCTCGAGGGCCGGCGTCCTGCAGGTTTTAGATGTGTCCTTGATCCAACACAGCTGATTTAAATCGCTAAATGACCTCCTCAACATGTCTTGAAGTTCTCCAGAGGCCTGATAATGAACTAATCATTTGATTCAGGTGTGTTGACCCAGGGTGAGATCTAAAACCTGCAGGACACTGGCCCTCGAGGCCTGGAGTTTGACACCCCTGCCCTAGGGGAACTACAACTTCCCCCAAATAAACCGCTCCTCTGCAAGTGATCAGTTAAACGTTTTACATGTACTCTTTCAAGAACTAAATCATCTTCTTCCCTTTGCCACGTTGAAAATATACATAGCAACAAGATGAAAACAAGTTATCCGCAAATGAACTGCTTTGCATTATCATAAAAAATACATCAAACATAGTGATCGATATCAATTACCTTTGCCATGCTTTTGTAATATCATCATATACAGAACAGCAATTAATTCACTTCCTGTGTTGCAAGCTGTGGTTCTAGGAAACACATCCCATAGACATTGCAGAAGCACTAAAGCAGCAGCAGTTAATGTATTACATACTAGCTTCATCAATTAGGTCCAACCTAAATACTTAACCCTATTTTATATTCCTCAAGGATCCAGGATCCTTCTGCAAATAATCCAACTGGATGTCTCCACTGCAGAAGCTTTAACTGTGGTGGTACTGGCAGACTACAGAGAAACAGGGCTATTATGCGCCAGCTTGAAGGGACAAAATGCAGCTTCCTCGTGTGCCTCGGGATAAGTATTATTATCTTTTCCTTCATTTATCTGAGGACTAGGACGCCACCTGAGTTAAAGCCTCCCCCATCTTCAAGTTGCAAACCTTTCTCAACTGCGTGTAAAACTTTTTTGCCAGGCATGAACAAAGGAGTAAATTGGTACAGCCGTGACTGCCAGGTATGTATTTCCCCCCCACCCTTTCTTTACTTCTGAGAAATAAAAAGCACAAATATTCTAGATGAAATTTTCATTTGATCTAACAACCAGTTAGGAGCATTAGCACAGTCACATTGACATTCCTATTTAAAAATGAGTTTCAACAGTAACAGTCGCAATATATGCTTTTTTGGTCTACAGGTGGAAAGCTACATTCTAAACAGCCACCTGCCGTGCTCAAACTTGAAAAGAGATTTACACTTTATAACAAAACCTCTAAGTCGTGAAGAGGAGGCTTACCCTTTAGCTTTCATTGTGACTATTCATAAAGAGCTGGAGCTTTTCATCCGCCTCTTGAGGGCAATTTACATGCCACAAAATGTGTACTGCATTCACGTGGATGCTAAGGCTCCACGGGAGTATCGGGAGGCTGTACAGAAGCTAGTCAGCTGCTTTCCAAATACATTTCTCTCCAGTCACAGTGAAACTGTGACCTACGCTGGTTTTTCTCGTTTGCAAGCAGATCTGAATTGCATGAAGGATCTAGCGAAATCCAAGACAGACTGGAAGAAGGTGGTGAATCTGTGTGGACAAGATTTCCCTGTTAAGAGTAACCTGGAACTGGTACAGTACATGCTGAGCCAACAATGGAGGGATAAAAACATGACACCTGGGGTCAAACAACCGATGTCTATGATGTACAGAACGCAACGCCAGTACAAGGAGATTGTGGGGTCACATGTAGCTCCGAAAGGGCTAGGCCTGAGGAAAAGGCCTCCTCCACACAATCTGCAATTATATTTTGGAACAGCCTACTATGTTCTTACAAGGCCTTTCGTGGACTTTGTTCTGGAAAGCCCGATAGCGCATGACTTCTTGGATTGGTCCAGGGACACATTCAGTCCAGATGAACACTACTGGGTGACGCTCAACCATATCAAAGGTAAAATGGCGGTTTTAAACAGGTGCACAGACACAAAACTCCACGCTTGTTTAACAGCTAGCACAAAACTATTAAACATGTACTAATGTGAGTATGATGTGATATAAACAAAAGATGATATGAAACAAGGTTCTAGGTTCAAGTTTCCTTATTAACTGGAGCCTGTGTCTGTACCTATGTGGGCTTTCTTTAAGTACTTCAGTTCCTTCTCATAGTTCAGGAGACTGAATGGGTTTCTGTCAAGTGACCTATGTAGGTTATACTTTTCTTTTTCATTTTTGTCAGCTAGAATAGACTCCAGCCTGCCTGTGACCATTTGTTATCCTCATACATTTCATTTCATTACCCCCTGGTAAAATGAAAACTTATCAGGAATTATAACAAGTTTAACTTTTGCAAATTTGATCAATTTCTCTACTTTTAATTGCTTACAGACTGCGAATGCTACCCCTTCCTTAACTTTTCTTTGAGATGTATCAAGAACTGACTCTCAAACAGCAGATGAATGAGGCCTGAGCAGGGCTAGTTAAACCTTGATAATTCAATTAGGTCATATAATTACCAATTTTGTCTGATTACATGTTTTAAGAAGCTCCAGGCAGTCGCATTGATGGAGGCTGGGAAGGAGCTATCCGGGCAATCAAATGGCGGGATCAAGAAGGAAGTGCACACAGTGGTTGCAAAGGTATAGTCATATATGTCAATAAAGACCGGATTAGTTACTCTCCCAGAGATTAAATTCTACCAATATTTCCTAATTATTTAAATTATAAAAATGTGGTACAAATTAGGTATTTAGTTTTGTAATCCAACAATAAATTATTAATCCCACATAAATCTTTGTGAGCAAGTCACATGTACATCCATAAATAGACACACACACACACACACACACACACAGATATATATACACACACACACATCTATCTATCTAGATATATATATATATATACATATATATATACATACATATATACATATATATATATATACATACATATATATATATATACATACATATACATACAGTGGGGCAAAAAAGTATTTAGTCAGCCACCGATTGTGCAAGTTCCCCCACTTAAAATGATGACAGAGGTCAGTAATTTGCACCAGAGGTACACTTCAACTGTGAGAGACAGAATGTGAAAAAAAAATCCATGAATTCACATGGTAGGATTTGTAAAGAATTTATTCGTAAATCAGGGTGGAAAATAAGTATTTGGTCACCTCAAACAAGGAAAATCCCTGGCTCTCACAGACCTGTAACGTCTTCTGTAAGAAGCTTTTCTGTCCCCCACTCGTTACCTGTATGAATGGCACCTGTTTGACCTCATCATCTGTATAAAAGACACCTGTCCACAGCCTCAACCAGTCAGACTCCAAACTCCGCCATGGCCAAGACCAAAGAGCTTTCGAAGGACACCAGGAAAAGAATTGTAGACCTGCACCAGACTGGGAAGAGTGAATCTACAATAGGCAAGCAGCTTGGTGTGAAAAAATCAACTGTGGGAGCAATCATCAGAAAATGGAAGACATACAAGACCACTGATAATCTCCCTCGATCTGGGGCTCCACGCAAGATCTCATCCCGTGGGGTCAAAATGATCATGAGAACGGTGAGCAAAGATCCCAGAACCACACGGGGGGACCTGGTGAATGACCTGCAGAGAGCTGGGACCAAAGTAACAAAGGTCACCATCAGTAACACACTACAACGGCAGGGAATCAAATCCCGCAGTGCCAGACGTGTTCCGCTGCTGAAGCCAGTGCATGTCCAGGCCCGTCTGAAGTTTGCCAGAGAGCACATGGATGATACAGCAGAGGATTGGGAGAATGTCATGTGGTCAGATGAAACCAAAGTAGAACTTTTTGGTATAAACTCAACTTGTCGTGTTTGGAGGAAGAAGAATGCTGAGTTGCATCCCAAGAACACCATACCTACTGTGAAGCATGGGGGTGGAAACATCATGCTATGGGGCTGTTTTTCTGCCAAGGGGACAGGACGACTGATCCGTGTTAAGGACAGAATGAATGGGGCCAAGTATCGTGAGATTTTGAGCCAAAACCTCCTTCCATCAGTGAGAACTTTGAAGATGAAACGAGGCTGGGTCTTCCAACATGACAATGATCCAAAACACACCGCCCGGGCAACAAAGGAGTGGCTCCGTAAGAAGCATTTGAAAGTCCTGGAGTGGCCTAGCCAGTCTCCAGACCTCAACCCCATAGAAAATCTGTGGCGGGAGTTGAAAGTCCGTGTTGCTCGGCGACAGCCCCAAAACATCACTGCTCTTGAGAAGATCTGCATGGAGGAATGGGCCAAAATACCAGCTACTGTGTGTGCAAACCTGGTAAAGACCTATAGTAAACGTTTGACCTCTGTTATTGCCAACAAAGGTTATGTTACAAAGTATTGAGTTGTATTTTTGTTATTGACCAAATACTTATTTTCCACCCTGATTTACGAATAAATTCTTTACAAATCCTACCATGTGAATTCATGGATTTTTTTTTCACATTCTGTCTCTCACAGTTGAAGTGTACCTCTGGTGCAAATTACTGACCTCTGTCATCATTTTAAGTGGGGGAACTTGCACAATCGGTGGCTGACTAAATACTTTTTTGCCCCACTGTATATATATACACACATATACATATATATATATACACACATATACATATATATACACACACATATACATACATATATACATATATACATACATATATACATATCTATATATATCTATATATATATCTATATATCTATCTATCTATCTATATATATATCTATATATCTATCTATCTATCTATATATATATCTATATATCTATCTATCTATCTATATATATATCTATATATCTATCTATCTATCTATATATATATCTATATATCTATCTATCTATCTATATATATATCTATATATCTATCTATCTATCTATCTATATATCTATATATCTATCTATCTATCTATCTATCTATATATATCTATCTATCTATATATCTATCTATCTATCGATATATATCTCTATCTATCTATCTATATATATATATATCTATATATATATATATATAGATATATATATATATATATATATACACACACACACACACACACACACACACCTCCTCGGCTCCAGACAAGATTATGAGGCCCATAACTGGCTGAAAACAAGGTTTACTCAACAAAAGATGATAAAAAGTGCTGATAGCAGAATTTGTCTGATATGGCATACTCTCCACTAGCTTTACGTCAAAGCTTATATAAGCTTGCGTACATATATTTATTTATATAATGGAAACTCGTAATACAAGGAACGAATTTTGGCATAATGCTAAAAAAAAATCATGTCCAAGCTGCTGTTTTCCAGGGCATTACATACGAGACATCTGTATCTACGGAGTGGAAGACCTACCATGGATCATCAGCATGGACAGCATGTTTGCCAATAAGTTTGAGAGTAATACCTTTCCTGAGGCACTAGACTGTCTGGAGCAGTGGCACAGAAACAAGGTTCTCAACCAGGCAACTGTTCCCATAGAACCGTCATGGCTACTGGCCATACACAGCAACTACAGCAACAGCAGCAGCTACTTTAACAGCAGTGCTGGAGAATGAAATCACTACAAACATGCAGTCTATATCTAGTTGAGCTTATTTGCACTTGTCTTGTGTTGTTATGTCATAATGTGAGCATAGGAAAACAAAACCAAGGAAGACAAAATGCATTCAATATGCATTTCAAGACCATGTGTGTATACTAATATATTTATCTATGAAACTTTATCAGTGCTGTCCTTTTTTTCTAAATACAAAAATAAAATATGAAATAAAATCTGTCCATGAAGCAAAAATAATGACTAAAGCTTGGATGAAACGCCACTACCAAAGAAATGTTATTCAGTATGACATTCAGTTTGAAAAACACAACTGCTGATAAAGGTGTTGACCCTTTCTCCTATTTAAGAAGTAACAGGTGTAAACAAATAAAAGCAATTGTGATAAAGAGTCCTAACTTTCACATGATCTTGCGCATGCTGTCAGTGTGTCTGAACAATACCCGAGTAAACAGTGTTTTGCCTTTTTAAAAAGAAGGTTTCTCTTATATGAGCTACAGAATTTTCTAGTAAGTCAAGCTAGACTAAAGACATTTGGTTATGTGAATGGCATTTTTACTGGCAGATCAACTTATGCAATGACTCCTTGCAAAAAAAAATAAAAAACAACAAAATTTTTAAAAAAGGACAAAAAGTGTGTTCGGTAAACAGCAGCATGCAAGCAGAGTTCAAATATGAACCCACAAAAGAAAAAAAAAAGAAAGAAAGAGATAAATGCTGGCTTAGATAAAGATTCAGTCTTTATCCAATAACACACACTCTGAACTTGATTCTGACAGTTCAGCCTTAGATAACAATTTTATGATGGGTACTGGATGCAAAGGGGAAAAAAAAAGCCAAAATGGCTATCACTTTTTATAGAACCTGTCCAAAACTCAGCACAATCTGCTTATTGTCTTACATGGATATAACAAAGCGTGATGTTGCATTATCAGTTATTTTGTATGTTTTACTTTGACATTTAAAGTTAAGTGAACTGTACTTTACATTTCCTAAACTTAGCAGCAACTGAATAAAGAGTGGGTAAAGTCAGGCTAATCGTATTGGCTCCAGAAACGGTGCTGCCTTATAAGCCTCTTATCAAAAATCACAGTATTCTAAGTCAGCTTCCCACGAGAAGCGCTGTAGCTTTTCTTATACTTTTAGATATTTTTGACAAAGTCAAACAACTGATCTGTCACTGTTCCAAAATGCTTTTAATTAAACAGAAATAACAACACTGACCAGCTACCATCTGCTTTCTGTTACCTCAAAATAGCCTGTGCATGGGAATTTTCCACCATAGTTTTAATGCTACTTACAACTACAAGGTCAGAACCCATAAAAGGCCTTAGGCCTACTTCATTCATATTCCTGTGTGGCTTAAACTAGGGCAATCTCAGAAGCGACTTGAAGAAAGGAACAGTGCAGTTTAATCTATCCAAAACACATCTACTCACATAATTAAATGTTGTGATATGGCATGTTCTTTATGGTTTAGTATTATTTAAATTCAGCAAGAGGTCAGTAATATTGTAAAAGCGCATTATATAAAGGTCATGTTCAACTAAAGTGATTAAACGTTAAACTTCCTCTGATCCTCAAACTAAAGTTCACATGGATTCTAGTGCAAATTGTGAATTCAGCAAAACACGGGTCAAAACATGATGAAACCAAATTTCAAACATTTGCCTAATCACATATTCCTATAGAACAACAAAGTGGTTTGTAGTGGACTATAGGAGCACTTTAGTTACATTTACATTCTCTTCAGGCTGTATTTTCTTAACAATGCTGATATTGTGATAGTTTTTAAAAGTCAACATGCTATAATTTTTTTTGTTTAAAAAAAGCAACCCAAAAATAATAAGTTATTTATCTGTGTGTATTCTACGAACGTAAAACATTGCCAGAGTTCACTTACATTTTTATTACTAGCCCTTAAATACCGAAAACAATGTGAACATGATGTTTTTTTTTTATTTCTATTTATGTCTTCTCATGGGAGCATTAAATCATTACACTTCAGTGTAACTTGCATTCTTATCCATCTGAGCAACCAGTTGTGCATCTGGAACAAAGCTAATACCAGACTGCTGCTATCTTATCTACATTTTTATCAAACCTGCCTATTTACAAATCATTAGCGTTGAAAATTTGCTCAGTGTGACCTAAACTAGCAGCATTAATGCCAAACACCCAAGGTCAATGATGGGGAACAGTTTAATGGCAGTAAAGATTAAAAGTGTCTTAAGAATTTTTTTAAAAATTCTGTCAGAGTTGACAACCCACTGAGGCTAAATAGCCTGGGAAAATAAATAAATGAATGTTGCCTACCTTGTGGCAGATTTCTGTCTTGACTTCCTTCAAGGCCCTGTCTGAAAAGACACAGCCACAAGTCTGGAGGTAACAGAACCTAAAAAACAGAGAAACACTTATATGAAATTGCTAAACAGTTTCCACCTTTATCGCTTTTAGGGCCATTCACCAAAAATAAATAAATAAATAACAGACGCAGGGCTGGGAGCTGTACTTCTTTCTAACTTTATGTGATCTAAAGTTAGGTCCATACGTTTTTGGGTTATTGACACGTTGTAATTTTCCCTCTGTACACTACCGCCTTTCTTTTCCACAACTGACAAGGTCCCACAACAGCATAACAGCAAAAGTAACCCACAGACGAGTTGTTTGTGACACTACCCCCTGGTGACAGGAAACAGCTACAACATGTAGACAAGTCTGTGGCATAGCATCTTGGAGCCCTTAGATTTTGTGAATGTTTTTGTTTTGTTTTGTTTGTTTCTTAACCATAAAGAATTTTGACCTCATTCACTTTAGTTTTCCTCTGTGGCCTTTCGGGCTTGTTGGAGTTGCAGAGCAGACTAATGCTTTCTTCTTTTCAGTAATGTACCTGATTGAAGATTTGGCCACTCCCAAGGTTTTTGATTTTTCTCTGATAGGTTAGTTTTGTTTTCTCAGCCAAATAACTGTTTTCTTCACTTGCATCAACATTTCTACCAAATGCATTTTGTTAAACTCCAGAATCAAAGATACAAATCTGTACTTCCATTACATTTTGATTATTTAACTAACGCTGTGTTCCAGACACCTCAGAAGTCAGAACTCAGGAGTGACATCACTCCTGAGTTGAGTGTGATTCAGTCAGAGAAGACAGTAAAAACAATATGTCTTATGCCTTGCTTCTTAGTAAGATAGAACTATTCATCCATCATTAACAAAACAGAGCAATACTTGTTTTTCTTTGACTCAAAAACACTGCTGCAGCATGGTCATGGATCGAACCTTGTAAGTGCTGTGTGAATGGATTATTTAACGAATCACAAATACGAAACAATACCAGCACAGGTTAAAAGTTTTACACTTTTAATAACGTTTATGTTCAGTCCTGCCATCTTACAATTGTTAACTTGTGGGTGGCGTGTCTACTTTGAATTTCTGAGTTGGAAATTTGAGTTGAGAGGGCGTTCCAGATGAAAGTTTCCACTGGGAACTTGAAAATTCTGATTTCCAACTTAATCTCAAATGCGGTATTAAAGTACGATGTGGTTATGTACAGAGGTAAAATAAAAAAATTTTTTTAAAAAATGTAATTTTAAGAAACACAGAATTGTCCAGAAATTCATAAGTATATCAGAAGCAAGATAGACAAATGCCATCATATGTTTTGTAGTGAATTTCTAACATGTATTTAGTATATTAAAATTAACTTAGATACAGTGACTTGCTCCTTAAAACAAAGAGAGAACATGAATTGTCAGTCTTATTTTTTCATTCTTAGGTTTAGTACCTCTTCACTCAGGTTGCTTACCGGTGTTTGCCATTCATTTCCAACCCAACTACAGGGCAAATAAACATGCCACAATGAATGTCTTCATATCTGTCTCCCTTTGTATTTCTTCTTTCTCCTTCCCATTCAGGATTATCAGTCAAGTTCAGCTCCTTTATATCCTTCAGAGAAAGCAAATAGATAGATTTCCTGTTTGAAACCACGAATAAACACACAAATATGTGTCCAGAAACACATGGGCTGAAGTCCTCCAACTGTGTAAATGGATAATGTAGCTCTGTATCTTATTAATTACAAAAACAAACAAATAAAAAAACAAGTTAGATGTTCACACTTCGGTGTTAATATACCTTGATCCCACGGATGTGTGTTACAGCCTCAGCATTGGGTCTCTCAGCCGACTTATCCAGGAGATACTCAATGATAGCATCTTTGTTGTACAGTCTGAAAAATAACATGGGCCAGACCACCAGAACATAATGTGGTGTAATGAAAATATGAAAAACTGTACAGTCTTAATTCATGTCTGATTTTTGTTATTTGTGAAACGGTGTTTATATCTTCGCGCTGTCACATCATCGAGCGATACCGTGTCCAAACATCAACTAATGCCCGAGTACAAAACAAGACAAAAAAAATAACTCACCTTCCCAGTTCACAGGAGACGATGGGTCGTCTAAGTTTCTCTTGACTCAATGCACAGTACTTCCATTTGGCAGCCAGTTCAGCATTTTTATCAACCTGTTTATGTAAGAAGACCGTGAGGAAAGAATACGCCATGTAGCTTCGTCTAAAACACATCAAGTTAACTAACGTTCTGAAAACTCACAGCAACTACATAACGTACATTAGAAACCACATTCAAATACCGTAATATGTATTCTTTTTATTTTCGTGATGAAACCCCGAAACTTAATAATACTTTATTTAGCCCGTTAGCATTAGCAACTTGTTAGCGTTCGAAAAATATCGCCAACAGGGATATTTTCTATTTAAAAACGGAAGGGAAACTGAAGCCACGTAAAGCTAACACACCTTCTCGATTTTCTTGGGCCCTTTCACCAACTCGTGTCTTTTGGGAATCGTGCCACCATCACAACCCATCTTGAAAGCTCGCTTCTAACTAGTTAGCTCAAACAGTCACACACAAAAAAACAAAATGCTACTCTCATCAGACAGGAAGTTCTCGGGTTGTAAACAAACAACGAGATCTCACTAAAGCTCGCGGGATGTGCAATGAATTCAACGTCGCCCTCTAGTGGCTGAATGACTAGAAGTTCAAACGCTGCATGTGTATCTAATAGCTTCGGCCGTGGTGTGGCAGCATCGCTCTAAATGTGAGTATATTTATCTAACTTGAGGCTAGAGGAATAGAAAGAAACTACATATATATTTTTATATTGACTTTTTTTATATTTTGTTAAATGTTTTGTTTATTTTTTTCACAGCTAGTTTATAATGACTTAATTTAGATCAACTAAAATCACATATTTATACTGTCTAGCATGTAAATACAGAATAAGAAGGTGATATCAAAGTCAGAATAAGAAATTGTCACAAAACATATACTATGCAAAAATGCACATAACAAAATAAACAAAAACAATCCAAAGGTTGTATGGTTCCATAGCTTTTGCTAAACTATAGCGCTTTATGACCCCGCAGTCAAGCACACAAACATAAAACAACTTCACACAGACTTTCATTGTCCATCCATCTCAGACATTTTCAGTCAGCCATTAAACCCAGAACTAGTAAGTGACATTAGTCTGGCTTTCAGGCCTCTTGTCAGAGTGGTCTAAAGATGAAAGTTTCCTTGGAAGATAGTTCAGTGAGTGCTAATGAGATCTGTTTCCTGTGCCTTGCAGGCTGCAGATTAGTTTACTATCGATAGTGCTGTCCAAGAGCGACCATTAGTTTGGGGAATACCTCAGTGGAGACATCTCTGGCGGCATGACTGATAATCGTTGTGGAAAAGAAGAAGGAATAAAAACCCAGCACTAGACTTCATTTTGGCCCAGAAAATAGATTTCAACCTCTTTATGCTCACCACACACTGGAAGCCACATACAAAATACAATACATTACCCAAAATAAGCAAAATTAACAAATACAAACATAAAAACATTTTTCCATTTTCCCTGTTGGTTCGATTGGTTCTTCCTGTAATTTATAAATTGTGTTATGTGTCTTATTGAATTTCCTCCCTTTCTCACACAGAGCTAAATGTTTAGTATGGATTTTCATTAGAGGCAATGGAGTGAAAGCTCTGTTAGCAAACTATCTTTGAGAGAGTACAGTGCCCTGGGCTGAAGCAAATCAACACCTCAATGCACAATGGCCAAAGGACAAAAGAAACCTGGTGTGATCTTCTATCACTTCTATCACAAAAAAGAGGTTGTATGTGTGTGTGCGTGCACGTGTGTGTGTGTGTGTGTGTGTGTGATGTACGTAACTAACCTCACCTCATCAGTGGATACATTGTTGTATTTTGCACCTTTCATTTCTATCTTTTTTTTTTACCATCTTTTTATTTATTTCTTCATTTTTTGAATTATTTTGCATGTTTTTTGCACGCAACAGAAACTCAAAATACACACATGTAGCAGGATAAGTCACCAGACACTAGCTTTAATCGAATTAAAAAGAATGTGAAATTATCACATATAAAAAGTAAGAATAGGGATAGTGCAAGTCTGAATGTCCATATGTTTTCTAAATCTTAAGAAGTGACTGGATATTGCAGGCGCAAGGTCTATTTTTAATTACTGATTGCTAACTGATAAAATAATGGCACTGCAGTGGCCTAATTGCAAAATAATCCCTCTTTTTTACATCTGGTCTGAAAAAGTGCATACAGATCCTCACTGTAATAATCACAGCTTCTGTGCTTTCTAAGAGTTGAATCTGATTAGTTTCCACAGCTGAAATGCCGCTTCCTCTTTTACAAATATCTCCCTCTGATTGACCTCCCTCCCACGCATATCTTGGTGGTGCTACCCAGCACGGCTGACCCAAAGAAAACCCCAACCACTAAGCGCCCATCCAGCCTCATGTTTATACTTCCATGATGAGTCCAACCTGCATAATCAGACTTCCAGTGACTGGCCTTGAACTGAAACTGTATACATCTTAACCATCCCAGTCATCCAAAGCAGCCAGTGGAGACTAAGACTGCATTAATTGCATAGACCAGCCCTGGTATTGCACCGAGTCCAATGCATTTAGCGTTTCTAATTGGGGAGGAATTGCTGTGTTTACATTGGCGCTAGTTGATAGAGCTGGACTCTTAGCCCTGCAGCCAACCAAGCTAACGCTCTCTGAAGGAGAAAAACCAAACTGCCTAGTCCCTGAAATCTCTCTGGACAGAGCTGGAAGGAAATTATTTGGAACAGAGCAGAGGGCTATTTTCTCAGATTTATCATGGGGGATGGTGAGAAGGTAAATCTTTCTTTCTTTTTTTTCCTCTGGCAGATTTCACCTTAAAAAATGTGCAGAGGCAAGAATGTGATTATTTGTAGTAACTAACGAAATGCCATCCTGCAATGGGAATAGCTGCCACAGTTGATTAATATCTGTTTTATGCATTTATAAATAATGACATGACTTTTTTCCAAAGCCCAACTCTTTGAAAAATAACATGCCAAAAATAAAAGATGTTAAATTTATAGATTTATGAATGAAAGACAATCTTGTTGTATCTCAGAGACTGCTGGATAAGCAGGAGATTTGCCAGCATTATTCAGTTTTCAGTGAAATATTTATTGTTAATGATTAATTGTGATACATTTTACATTTCAAAACTAATCATGCCTTGACAGCTCGCATCCTTTTAATTTCCTGAATCCCATCAATTAATTTTATTTGTCTGCTGCCCATACAGGAATAATATAATTTAAAGGCTGTTTTGACATCATTTCACACTTTTCTGGAACGACTCCTGTGGACAGTGACGCCCCACCGTGTGCATGAACTTTCAGATTTCAACTGCAAATCTACCTTTACCATAAAAATCTCCCTCAATAAAAATCCTGGCAAATGAAAAAATATTTCGTGAGTTTAGGTTGAGTAGGGAATGCTGCTGTACTCAGTCAACTCTAACAGCACGTATCCAGCCATATACAAGTTCATGTACCTAACATAAAATGAGAAATCCAAAACCCTGGAAAAAGAACACCACATCCAACATGAAGACTGAAACCAACGGGTTACCACACACCAGTCGACCACAATTATTTTCTCATTCCTTTTTCTGTTTATGTTGAAACTCACATAGCTAAAATTATGTCAGTTGGAAACACTGGCCATAACTAATTTTTCTATCCTCTTGGTCTGAGCCATGCTAGTGTTATTAACCCTATTGAGTTTTTGCCACATATTGATACAGACTCTTGATAGCTTGTACGGTAAATTATCTCATGTCATTTGGCATCAAGTCCTAACCACACAATTGTCATTGTTTAAATGATCAAAGATCAAATTAGACTTTGCTTTTATTGCTCAACTTTGTGCAGGAATGATAAAGAAAAACATGCCTAATGTTGTCGTAATTCCTCCTGCAGATGATTGCGGGACATTTTTCCCTGTCGCAGCAGCCAGCTGTGTGATAGTTTTGATCCACTGGCTGCACTGAAGTGTACAGCTCAACAATTTATTTACCACAAATTTCATGAAGAACTGGGACCTTTGTGAGCCCAGCCAAGCTGACACACAGAGCCATGCGGCAGCACACAAGCGCAGTCCACCTGGATGCATTTTTACCATCACCCAGCCAGTTTATGATTATCTTTTCCACTGTGGCAAACCAGACTGAACACCCACCAACAGATAAATGGATACATGCACGGCCACATGCATTCGCAGTCTCTAAAAGCAGACGTGCTTATGATACAGACACACACACGTTCCAGGGTTCCTCCTTGATGGCTGTGACCTGGTAAGGAAAGTCTCCATACATCAATAGAAGGTATATGAATGGAACAACTCCTTGTGTGCTGGCAGCAAAGACTCAGTCACAACTCGTTAGCCTGACAGGCTAGCAGAAAGGTTCTGACAGCGTCCTGGCTGTGATCGGTGTGGCCTGGGGTGATGGGGACATACCTGTGGCTGCTTTGTGTACTCTGTGGGCACGTGGTGAAGACTGAGCACACGTAGCAGCTGAAGCCTGGCAGCAACAGTAGCTAAGGGTCTAGGTGTCCACGCCAGCCGCCGCCTCACCATACACGTCTTCAGCAATAACAAAGTTCACTCTCACTTTTTTCAGCATTTTCTACACCCAATTTCACCTTCTCGTGCCCTCTCTCACTTTCTCCTGCCTTCACACACTCACACAGACACACACAGATTATAGCCATAAGGGGAAACAGTGAATCTAAGCACTGCTGTGGTACAGTGAGCTCAGTGCTAAGTTTGGACACTGAGCAAAAATCCATTTGGAGAGCAGTTATTATTTCAGTTGATTAACCAGATTTTGGGGTTTTAAATATATAGATTTGTTGGTCTTGTTGGAAGTAGTTTGACAGTTTGGTTACTTTCTTTCAAAGAGTTAGATGGTAGGAATTGTAGACTAGTCCCCTTGTGCAGTTAGTAGGCCAAATAAATATGGCTACACCCAGTGTTGGGAAGGTTACTTTTAAAATGTATTCCATTACAGAATACAGAATACATGCCCCAAAATGTATTCTGTAACGTATTCCGTTACGTTACTCAATGAGAGTAACGTATTCTGAATACTTTGGATTACTTAATATATTATCATGCTGTTTACAACTACATGAATGTACTATTGCTGTGATTTATTACTGTTACTGAAGGTCCGCGGCTCCGAACCGTAGTAAAGGGACCTCTGGCTAATACGGTGGGTTCTGTGTCGGGCTCGTAGCCGAAAACTAGCTTTACTTTGTTGTCTGGGTCAAGTTTGCTAGCGAGAAACAGAGAGAGGCGTTGAAAGGCTGCTCCAACGGAACTTATTGTTTTTGGAGGAAAACACGAACACGGTGTACAGTCGAGTCTTAATAGCTTACTTACAACTGGGCTCGTCAGGCAGGTGGTTATTATTATATTTACATGCTTCCAGCTCCCGTTTTTGCTCGATGACAGCTCGTACTTTTCCTTTTTCTCCCTCCCTCGCTCACAGACACACAGTGTTGGGAAGGTTACTTTTAAAATGTATTCCATTACAGAATACAGAATACATGCCCCAAAATGTATTCTGTAACGTATTCCGTTACGTTACTCAATGAGAGTAACGTATTCTGAATACTTTGGATTACTTAATATATTATCATGCTGTTTCCAACTACGTGAATGTACTATTGCTGTGATTTATTACTGTTACTGAAGGTCCGCGGCTCCGAACCGTAGTAAAAGGACCTCTGGCTAATACGGTGGGTTCTGTGTCGGGCTGGTAGCCGAAAAAATAGCTTTACTTTGTTGTCTGGGTCAACCTTGCTAGCGAGAGACAGAGAGAGGCGTTGAAAGGCTGCTCCAACTTAACTTATTGTTTTTGGAGGAAAACACGAACACGGTGTAAAGTCGAGTCTTAATAGCTTACTTACAACTGGGCTTGTCAGGCACTCTTCTTGGCTGCAGTGGTTATTATTATATTTACATGCTTCCAGCTCCCGTTTTTAATCGATGACAGCTCGTACTTTTCCTTTTTCTCCCTCCCTCGCTCACAGACACATAACGTGTATGGCAGTCCATTCTCCCTGCAGCACGGACTACACTGCCTATGATGCTACATTCTTTAAAGCTATACCTGTAGCATTCTGCCTATTAGCTTAGCACAACAACAACAAAAAGGCCTCTCTCACCCAGGAAACACGCAGAGAGAGAGCGTCACCCTGTAACCATGGCAACCGTAACGCTGCCACCTGGAACAACAGAACATAGCTGTCAAACAAAACCCAAACAGTCCTGACCCGCGACAATATGAAACAGGGAAGTACCGCTGTGTAATCAATTTATTTCAACAAAGTAACTGTATTCTAAATACCACCTTTTTAAACGGTAACTGTAACGGAATACAGTTACTCATATTTTGTATTTTAAATACGTAACGGCGGTACATGTATTCTGTTACTCCCCAACACTGCAGACACATAACGTGTATGGCAGTCCGTTCTCCCTGCAGCACGGACTACACTGCCCGTGATGCTACATTCTTTAGAGCTATACCTGTAGCATTCTGCCTATTAGCTTAGCACAACAACAACAAAAAGGCCTCTCTCACCCAGGAAACACGCAGAGAGAGAGCGTCACCCTGTAACCATGGCAACCGTAACGCTGCCACCTGGAACAACAGAACATAGCTGTCAAACAAAACCCAAACAGTCCTGACCCGCGACAATATGAAACAGGGAAGTACCGCTGTGTAATCAATTTATTTCAACAAAGTAACTGTATTCTAAATACCACCTTTTTAAACGGTAACTGTAACGGAATACAGTTACTCATATTTTGTATTTTAAATACGTAACGGCGGTACATGTATTCTGTTACTCCCCAACACTGCAGACACATAACGTGTATGGCAGTCCGTTCTCCCTGCAGCACGGACTACACTGCCCGTGATGCTACATTCTTTAGAGCTATACCGGTAGCATTCTGCCTATTAGCTTAGCACAACAACAACAAAAAGGCCTCTCTCACCCAGGAAACACCAGAGAGAGAGCGTCACTCTGTAACCATGGCAACCATAACGCTGCCACCTGGAACAACAGAACGTAGCTGTCAAACAAAACCCAAACAGGCCTGACCCGCGACAATATGAAACAGGCAAGTACCGCCGTGTAATCCATTTATTTCAACAAAGTAACTGTATTCTAAATACCACCTTTTTAAACGGTAACTGTAACGGAATACAGTTACTCATATTTTGTATTTTAAATACGTAACGGCGGTACATGTATTCCGTTACTCCCCAACACTGGCTACACCTAGAAACCAGTTAGCTTAGATTATTAAGATGATGTAAAATAAGCTGTTGGCCAGGAAACATACACATTTAATACTTAAATATATGGATAATAGTTATGATAAACGCGTATATTTTGTTAATTCATGCTTAAGAGGATCTTGCAAGTGTGTTTTGTTTCTTTGTAAAGAGCTCATTCCTGTTTGTCTTACACTTACTTTGAACTTTTACATTTTTAAGGCACTTATTATTTATGTATATTTTTTTTTTAAATATTCATGAGTCTTATTTCAGACATTTCCTTCAACAATCTGCTGAAAACGAGATGAGCGAGCCCTCTGCAAAGATTTTATTCAGCCCCTTTCTAGATGTCTCTCTGAGGGGTCTTTGGAAGAACACGTGTTTTTAATAAGGGTCTTTGCGTCTGGCCTTGCATAAATGTTTTGCAGTGTTCCTTCTGTGAGCTGGGGCCTGTCTTTACAGTGGAGGCTAATCAGCTGTAAATTCTGTTTTAAAAAGGAAAAGAGGGGCACGGAAGGAGTTAATCTCCAAGGCCCATTCTGTCTCACCTAATTGTCTCTCTCGCTTTCCCTCTCTCTCTCTCATATGTAGACCTTTATAGGTGATACACACTCCTTAAAGAAAGAGTCAAGAGAAGATGATGACAAAAAAGAAATGTGTGTGGGAGGGGAGAGAAAGGTTCAAGGCTCTGACAAATGATCTAATAAATGAGTTGGAAGATTACAGGCTAGATGCCCACAGGGAGAGGAAGTGGAGCAGTAAATATATTTTAAAAGCTGTCAATTTGCAGTGTTGAGTTGAGAGAAGTATCCACAGCGAGAGCCTAAGAGATGGGGCTCCTGTGCTGGGTAGGTGCTTCACTGTCAGGACCCTGGGTAAGGCTAAAAGTAATTTAAGTGCTGAAATGTTGTTTTAAAGGAGTGCTAATATAGAGATTTCTTACATTAGCACCAGAAAGAGCACCTTGTTTGATTAATATGCTACAACAAGCTGTCGAATTAAACTGAATTCTTTCACGCTTTTTTAAAGGTTAATATGGATACAGCTGTATAATAGTAGTCAGTAAGCCTTTATAGCAGTACATCGAGGATTTCTTTTACTCTGCACAAGACAAGGATCACAGTTTACTGATATTTTGTTTTGTGGTTCTTTTCATAAAGGCATAAACAGTTCATTCTGTCGGTGGTCTATAAAGTTCACAGGCACCGGCATCACTTTCCCACACCTTTCAAACATGCATTTTACTTTGCAGCCTAATTAAAGCTGATTCAAGGGTTCACCTGCATGCCTATTGGCAAATGTTCCCCACAGGGCAGTGCTTCTGTCTGAGTGATGGTTTGATGAGGTAATGTCAGAAGCACACAGGTCTCACCTGCAGATGTCTTTTGGTAGAACTCCAGTACAGGTTGTCTGATTATGTGAATAAGTCACATCATTCAAAAATGATTAAAACTACCTGACAGAAACAGCAAAGGAAGCAGCTGTGATTAAAATGTTAGGTGGCTTCATTTCAAGTTGTACTAACAGACGTTTTGTTACACAAACATTAATTACACATTGACTCATACTGTTATAATTACCCGTATTTACCCTTGATAGGCCCTGTGTGCCTCTACTAGGGTGCTGAAAGTTAGGTTGTCGTTTTAGATCCAGCAAACTCCATCTTTATTCACCTCAACCGGGTGGAGTAGTTGGATTCCAAGGTGCAATAGTGGAACCTATGCCACCTCATAACTACCATAGGAAATTGAAATTTTTAGACCTCCCAGTCATCAGACATAACAACACTGATTTCATTCTTCTCTACTTCCTCTCCAACCAGCTTGGGTAAACATCAAAATTAGTGGTCAGACAGTAAAAATAAAAACTAGCTCACTTTTTTGCTGGTTATAGTGAGCAGTGTGAAATGTTCAATTAGGGCCAAGAAAGATTAAAAAAAAATATCCTTTTGACAGAAACATGGTTTACGGTTGGTGATCGTACTGACATATGAGTGCTTTCTCTATAACACAATAACACAAATATTCATTCCTGTGTGGCCATACAAACCGTAAACACAACAAAGCCCTGAAGACATGGGAAAAGCATCAGGACACCGATACCTTCTATGACACCTTCCTCCTCACTCTTGGAACAAATCCTCTTGAGTTTCTGTTTGGTAAGCAGGGAGAACATCCTCCCATCGCTGCTGTTCTCCACTTCCCAGCTGGTTTCCCCTGCTTTGGATAATGTTTCACTGATCCTCGCATCACACCGCTGCAGCTAAGGTGTGGTGGACAGAGGTTCAAGACCTCCAAGCCAAATAAACACAATACAGAGGAGGCTTGGTGAGGTGTTAAGGTTGCAATAAGAGGGTGTAAATTACAAATAGTAAGTTATAATAATGATCGTACTTTTTAAAATAACACGATTCATTTAATCCTAATAGTTAGTGTCAAATGGAAACACGTAAACACACAAATATGTCATTTAAAATGTGCACAGGAATGTGCTCATTTTTGTCATATACAGTAAAAGGAAAAACTTAAAAATAGGTACCTCTGATTTAAAACACCATCACACTCTCATATTTAATGAATTAGCTCTTTTCTACATTATTCGAGACATTCAATACAAAAGATGTAAAGTAGCAATTATCTGGCGCATATGGTTGTAATTATTTATATTTTCATAATATAACCCTGTAAAAAGTGCCACACTAGTACACTATGTTTTGAACCTTCTCATATTCATTCCCAGTCTTTGCTGTGAATTTGAGATACTGACACTTACTGACACGCAGAATTTGAAGCTGTTTTTTTCTCCACACAAATTTTGCAATAGGACCCGTTCAGAAGGAAGGCTTACATTGTTGTCCTTAGGACTGGCTAATAAATGTTACCCCTTATCACTTTCATTTTTGATTCCTTCACACACCTCTTGGTTGTACTTTGTCTAACCATGCCAAGGCCCAACTGCCTCTGACTTTTATACAGCTATCCTTGAAGCAGAAGCAGCAGCTACCAAACAGACATCACTTCCAATCATCGTCACGACCCCAAAGCCCTCTGAAAACAAGCAGCCTACTCCAGGTCTCCAGTTTCTCTTCAAAATCCCACTAGACTCACCAGTCTAGTGATCTTGGATTCATTCTGGCCTGCAGTGTCTTTTTTTTGCAGGCAATGCATGTCATCTGAACAATCACTAAAAATCAGAGGCAAAAAAAAAAAAAAATTCTTTAAGCCATTATCTTTCTTTTGATGGGCAATTGACTTCAGGAACGGGAGTTTTTAGGGAGGAAGGGAGGGAGCGGGGCTGTGGAGCTCGGTTGTGCTTGCCAGTAAGAGCTCCAGGGCCTCCTGTTCTGTTCTGCTGTGATGCCTGCGTGCTGAGTTTGGCTTGGCTTGAGTCTCTGCACTTGATGGTTTATTCATATTCAGTGGTGCAGGACGCTGTGCCATGAGGTTCCTCTCACACTCAATATGTCTGCAAAAAAGTGACAGCGAAGAATTCTGAATCCCACTTTTGCTGCATAGGTGTTTAAAATGTTTTGTTCTCATCTTAAGATTGAAGCAATCATCGCGCGCTGACGCAGCCAATACCACACATTTTTACCGTCTCGCTCCGCAAAAGCCGACGTTTTACAACAACATCTTGTCACATGTGTTCTACTCCTGTCTTTTCAAATTTGGCTTTTGTTTTTTCGTGTGTTTATTTTATTCTCCTTTTTTAAATTGCTAGTCTTCTGTTGTGACATCTATTTCAGCATCAAAACCATGAATTCCTTCAGCTTTCTGTGCCTCAAACAGACTGGGAAAAGAAGCTTTAGCAAATATATCTCATGCACATCAAAGCATGAAAGAGGCAACACTGGAGAAAAGTTTGGCATTCCTGGGGAAATTTATTTTCTGTATATATTACAACCTCCCACACAGCCATACTATTCCCACAAATTCGTACTATACTTGTACATGCAAACTCCACATAAATACACAAATAGGTAAACACCCTAACTTCAAAAATTGCCTAATCTCGCCCGGGTGATTGTCTCCATGGCTTGTACTCATCAATTAACAAGCCACTTGCTATTCAAAAACAAACAACATCAACTTCCCCTGAAAAGCCCAGTCAAAACAAGCAGCAAAGCCTGGCTTGTCCACACTGCCCCTCTTAATCAAAGCCAGATGTCTCCTCAAAAACTATTTCTCTTTTTCCTCGCAGCACCCCTTTCTCCAATCTCTCATTCCCCTTCTCTTCCCTCCGCATTCCCTTTCCTGTCAGAGATTGTGTAGACCTCTTTTCCTCAGCAGTCGTGATTTGGCACTCTTAGGCTATCTGTCTTTTTCTCTCTCTGTCTCAAGTTTTCCTCCTACTTCCCTCCCTTTCCCCTTTTTCTGTCCTGAGAATCAGCATCTTGTCAAGCAAGCACAGACCTACAGTGAACCTCCACAGCATTCACAATCATTCAAGGTGAAAAATTAGACCCACATGGAAGATGTCGCCAAAGAATTGCCTCTTGCCGAATACCTTCCAGTTGATCTGCTGGGGCATTTAATGTCATGGCGATTTTGAAATACATGCCACAGCCTGCCTGTCTAAGTAAGAGTTCCAGATTTCTTTCTATTTACTTAAGCGTGAGCCATGTCCCTTAAGTTTCAGCTCTTTGAAGAGAGCAATCTTGTGGCTGTCAACACACCATTCTCAGTTAGTCGGGGCGGGAGCCAAGCCCAGAATGAACGCTAATTTACTTTTCCACCTCAGTGCCGAGAGAAAACACCCTTCCCCAAAGATGCTAAACAGAATCGGCAGTTCTGTTCTGCTAACTGCTCTTTAGGGGGAAACCTCCAGAGCATGTCTTCCTACTACCGCTGCTTTCAGCTCTCTTGCAAACTCACCCTCTTTAATCTGAGAGGCAAATAGCCCCCAGTGTTGTTCTTAAAGCTCAGGCACAGCTCCGGACAGCTCAATGGGCCCTTGGAGAGATGCAACAAAAGCACAAGTCTGTGTGTTTGAAGTCTGCCATGTGATTGGCACTAATTTAGTGGCTCTTTAGCCTCTTTCTGCTTTTGCATTGCATTGTGTGGTACTGCCTCATATAATTAGCTGTGATTTAGTGTATTCTGGTAAGGAACTGTTGCTCAGAAACTGCTCTGTCAAATGTTGCCAAATGTTCTGGTCTTAGATAAACTCCTCCAAGTCATTCATTATGCAAATCACAGATGGAATCCAACAAAATCTGAAATTACCTCAGTTGGTCCTTTGCTTTAAGGATGACAACCAAACAGATGTTTGCCGAAACAACTTTTTACAAACAGCTTTTTAAAAATTATTATTAAGTAAAAATGTATGTTGCACATATTGATTGATTGACAGAGGCCATTCAATTTACAATCAAATGGCTTCCTCAACTTAAGTCTCTGTGTTCTCCAGAATTTCTTAATCCTTGCAAAACACAACATCCAAAACCGTAAAAAAACAACAACAAAACATTTTCTGTAAAGCTTTGTTTTTAAAGTTTCATTTTAATTATTATAATCCTCAAACCTGCATAAACACATTGGTAAACCACTACTTGATTAATTTTTAATATGGAAGAAGAAAAAAAAACAACTCCTTCACACCATCCTGTCCTGGGTCTTATCAGCACGGACTTCATGCCTGACTTGCTGACTTCATTGCTTCAATGGGTTTGAGGGGATGGAGGAAGGGGCAGCAGATTCTTGAAGGGGACACTTGTGGGAAGGAAAAGGGTCTCATTGCGAGAGATCAGCTTGTGTAAACATTCAGGTTAATGAAGCTCAGTGGGCCTAATCCTCAGTCCTCTTTCTCACTCTCCCTCAACCCGGCCTCAAACCCCCATCACCCCTCCCCAGGACCCACACCCCTATTTTCGACTATAATCCCTTGCAGGAGCAGGCACTGTCAATCAAAAGAACCTAAGAAAAGAAAGACAAGGGGTGTCGTGTGCATGTGCTCGTGTGTATATACGCATTTACTTTGCATACAGTACATCTGAATGTGTTCACATGTCAGAGAGGATATCCGCTTGTATACACGAACCACAAACGCCATGTTTGTCGATGTACGGTTACGCCGGGTGCTTTAAGGTAGGGGTTGGATGGGGGATTTCCATAGTTCTTTAAACCATATGAATCGAAACAGTGGAAGCTCTGGGCTGAGACCTGGACTCGGGGGTAATCAGCAACACATGAACAATGCGTGTGTAAGAAGAAAAGGAGATGAAGGAGGAGGAAAAGAAAGGAAAGGAAGGTTTCTAGTCTAAGTTCTCCAAACATTGTCACACGTTGTGGTCAGACTATCAGGCAAGCACAAGCGGAAATATTCTACCCTAAAACAATGTCACATTATCACAGCACATTGGGCTCGCTGAGAAATAAGTGTTACATACCATGCTGCTCCTCGTTCATGGGAAAAATTATCGGTTAAAGATTTTGATATACAACAAATGCTGGAAAGGATTGTTGTAGTTAAGACACATATTATTTATTAAATCACACAGAAACTTCCCAGAGCAGGTCTTTGAAGCTTTGATCCAGTGCAAAATGAGTATGCGTGAGGCTGTAGTAAACAGCGCTTTGGATGTGAAGCATTTGAAAGCAGGTGGTTTGTTCTGAGTTTATTTTTAGCTGGTTCAAATTCAAAGTTTTCGCATTCCTTAGCACGTCTAAATAAGTTACTTACTAACTAATTACTGAAGTAGTCATGGTTTTAATTCCAAAGAATATGTTACTAACTTCATTTTAGGTTGCTCAGTGGGTAATAAGCACCTGTTCACACCAGAAAGCCTGAGGCTTGGTTAGTTTTGGTTACAGATTGTAGTTACACAAGTGCCCTTAAGAGTATATAGTACCTATATCCTCTTATCATCACATGTTGGATGCAGCTCCCTTTACTTTATACCACTGATTTGTAGCCGGCATTTGTCTGACATGTTTTCCATTTAGTGGGTATATCTCTACTGTCATTTCAATTCATGGAAACAAATGAATGAAAGAAAGGATTTATATTGCTGCTACTTTACACACTTGTACTCTCATTCTTTGAGGGTTTTTTCCCCTTTGTGAAACTGTAGAAACATATTTCAGTAAATTTATGACAGCCTGAATTTTCCCCTTTAAATGGCGAGTGACACAGTTTGGAATTAATGCTTAAATAGCTATCAAGTAACCATGTAGATTGTCGAGCGGGGTCATGTCGGCAGTCCATTATAATTTGCCCCTACCAAGGTCTTCAAGGTCAACTTAATGATTTAGTGTTGTTAAATTGGCAAAAAATATGCATAACCTAGAAACTGTGATACTTAAAAGTGTGGTTTCTATTGTCAACGTATAGAAAGTACCATATAAGGATTTAAAATATCACGTTACATTTTACCTTTGACCTATCTTTCAAGATCAATAGATTGATCAGGGGGTCAAAGGGATAATGCCTATATAGAGTTTTTTACTGCCATTTTTTTTAAATAGACAACATAGAGGTGAATAGGAAATATATATGTGGATTTTAAGTCATTATTTTGTCATTACTTTTTTATATACATTACAGTAACATGTCTTGATGCATGCCCTATAATCCAGGTAAGCAAATCCCAAAAAGTTGATTCTACCCATCTGGATGTAACATTTTCAGTGGAAGAAACATTTCATGAATCATCCAAGTGACTTCCTCAGTCTCAGCTGATTGCAGGTTTCCCCTTAAAAACATTAATTATATTTAATAACAACTCTGGTTACTGTCTCCACAGCAGCTCACATCCCAAAGAAATAGTTTGAGCTAGCACAAGTCCACTGTTGTGATATTGGCTTCAGAGCTTGACCCATCTTATCATGTTACTCTACTTCTGACACTGTTGGGAGCTAACATTAATTCTGATTTTTTTTTAAAGAAAAGAAAAACTAAACAGACACAAAAAACATTATAGAGCTCTCATAGATAAGAGGCATGGAGGGCACGTGGGTTAATTTGAAAGACTATGGAGGGCATGACTAATCAAAGGAGTATTCGCTTACTGGTCATACTTGGTCTTTGGTCCTTACGACTTTTCTCACACTGCTCATTTTTCTACCATCTTTACAGATTTCCCTTTAGCCTCTACCAAAGGTTGGTTGCTGTTTTATGATAGCAAAGTTATTTGTGAGGATGAAGATTTATGCTTTAATATGCTTGTCCCATTTCTTTCTGCTCCCTGGGTTCCCATAAATCAGTACTTATATGGAGCCCAGCATTGCTTCTCATGGGACATGCAAGGGCTAAAAACAAGGGGGCATGAAAGATAAATCAAAGAGTTCCTGAATATTATCACCATCCTATTATTTCCTGAACATTTAGTTCATAGTTCAGTGTGAAGTGTCTGTATAATATCAGTGCTTTTGTCCTCTTCTCTTGAAAAAAAATTAATGAAGAAGCAATTGTGAACGATTTATTGTCTACCTCTGATTTACTGGCGAAGCTGTCGGTGAAGTTTTTGCAGTAAGATTTGGTGAAATAAAATGAGCCCCATTAATGCCACCCAGACCATTATGACTGAGCTGTCTGAGCACTTCTGTCAGAGGTCTGTTCACCGAGGCCAGATGGCAGAAAGAGCGAAGGAGGAGAAAGAGACAGATGACAGAAAAGAGTGAGGTAAGAGAAGGACAAGATGAAAAACTGGGTGGTTTGGGCTTTCCCTAGCATTCCACATTAAGCTCTGAACCCAAACCACACATACAGGCACAAATACAGTATATCCACACATAAACACTGGAGTATTCACTCCAGACTCTTAACCCAACCAGTGGCTCTGATCCAACATTAACATGGTACCGTCCATAGCCACGTGTGGCACCATGGAGTAAGACTGGATCGTTCTGCCAATTTCTCTGTGGCAAAGCTGGTGTATGGAACCAAACGGTGAAGCCAACAACATCCCATTGTCACTGCCAAACCCCTTCTTTCTTCTTCTGTGGTGGTAAAACTGGTCTCTTGTAGTGACAAGGGCAACCTGAGGTACATGGAGTGCCCCTCATTTGACTGTATTGTCTCATCTCGGGCCTTTTATTAAGAACTCAGCAGGCTTATTATTTTTATTATGAACTGCCTGTGTTTTTGTCCTCAGGATGCCAGGCTTCAGTGCACACAGCTGTTTCTCCTCAACTCCCATGTTTTCTTAACTTAAGAGGTGCTTTTGCAAAATGCCGTTCAGATATTTTTCTTCAGCATCCCCCCAGACTATGCCTATCTATTCCCTAGTCTGGCTTCTCTTTTTTTTCTCCCTTTCCCCTATCCAGGATTAAGCCAAGCTGAACTGCCATGTCTTGAGGCTGAGGTGACAGACTAGCCATATTATGTCGAGTACAACAAGCCAGATAATCATTAAAGCATGAAATAATAAATCCAAATTTGCCTGGTTTGTCTCAAGCAGGGCACTCCAGTGTGTTTGAACATTCAAGGTGACAATAAGAAAACAAAAATGATCTCAAGAATGTAAACCCTAGACTTTGAAATTATAATAATAAAAAAGCGCCACAGGAAAGAATTAGCGGTGATGAACAATATTCAAAATAGACATGCTTCCTCTATATCCAGCTGATGAAATTCTACTGGGAAGATTTATGGGATATATTTTTATCTATCATTAATCACACCCCCACTTCTTTTAGGAGAGGGTCATAAAGTGAATGTGGAGACATCAGGCTTCTAGCTAACAACATGGAAGTCTGATCAATAGCATAGATCAGGTTTCCCAGCTACATCGCAGAGAGAAAGTAAAGCAGCAGCTGTTTAGAGTTTCAATTTGGATATTAGGTGCCAAGCTTAGAAAGAGCAGAGAGGCATTCCTTAATGCAGTTCAACATATGGACAGTTCGTCTGTGTAAAAGATGGCTCAAAGGACAGCTTTCTATTTTTGGTGTTTAGACTTAAATTGGACACAGGGACAAGTTCAGCTTGGGTTGCAAACAGACTCTACATTGCAGTTCATGTTTGGGTTTTTTTGTGGTTTTTTTTATTTATGGAACTTCTTTTGAAATATGTTCTCCAAAGTCTTGGCAATCAGAAGGTAAAAGATAATCAATCAAGATAATCTTGTTTATCCTTTCCAAAAGTCCTTTTAATATTCTCTAAAACATGATTGGGGTTACACACACTGAAACAGAACTTGTTAATGTACCAAAAGCTGTCATTCTTTCTACATACACCATTTGTTTTGGTTTTGCTTAAAGAATTTAAATAATTGATTATGCATTTCACCTTGTGAGCACATGCTGGTGTCACTACTATAATGAAATCGTATTTGTTTGTCGCAGATACAAAGACTAAAGATTAAACCAAAATAGTTCTAGTCGATTGCCAGCTGTCACAAAATCAATAAAAACAATGTATAATACAATGTTTGTCTGTAAAATCGACTATGATGAAGAAAAAGACAGGCAAAAAAAATTCTCACAAATTTAACACGTACAGAGGACCTCAAGCTGCGCCCAGAAGCAGAAAACATGATTCACGCTTTGAGACATGCAGAAACTCCTGCAGCCGTCAGTTTTTATGGATCCCCAAAGTCCTATTATCACAACCCTTTAGCATGAAACAAGCACATATTCGCCAATGCTTTGTAAGTGGGCCCAGCAAGTCATTGTTAATGTCAGCTGATTCACTGCGCTTACATTGCTCTAAAAACTGTTCAGACTTGACATAATCTCTGTGCAATTTCACCAGAATCTCAGTCTAGAATGATGTAGCGATTAGTATTCACTGTGACCAGCGGTATATCAAAATAGTGAAAACAGAGGAGGAAACCCTGCTCTGGATAAGAGAAACAACAAAGGTTAACTTGAAGCAGCACGACTCAGTGACAGTTTGGATGCAAAGTGAGTTTGCTTATGTGTTTGAGATTTATTCAGCTAACAAAAAATGAAACAAAAATGAAACATATACTGCTTAATTTAGATTTAAAAAAACAACAAGTTACAAACCCTTTCCCAAAACTGTGAGCATTTGTCTTTTTATGGCAAGGATGTGTTGCTGTTAAACCTTACTACTGAGTCATGCTTTTCTTCTCCATCACCACAGTCTAATGGCAGTAAGACTAGACTTGGTAAAGCCAGAAAAGGGGGATGGTAGAATGGATGATCTGTCACCATGTTAAGAAAAACACTCAGCATCCATCAATTATACTCCCAGGACAGTTGACTTTCTTTCTGTCCTGGTGGTTTATCAATAAAGTGATTACTGTAATAGAGAGAAATCTGTCCTTTAAAAGCCTCATTAGTTGGGATATAATTAAACCAGCAGCGAATTCGTTAAGATGGTCAGATGTGTGAATTATTGATAAGTTACTCGAGATTTTAGAGGAACTCTGGGGATGATTAATAATTGATACCTTCCATTTAGATTAGTACATGATCATGAAAACAGTCATTTTGTTAACATGAGAGACTTTGAACTGTTCATACATGTATCCATCAGCTGATTCCTTCATGTTCTTGGGCCTCAACTAGTCCAGCAGCAGCAATGAGAAGCAAAGTCCAGCAGTCATGTGTGTAAATACTTGCCTGCCTTGGTGACTGCTTGAAATTTTCCCTCAATTGTCTGCAGAGTTATTAAAATCAGGCCTTGTGTCCTTCTGTACCCAGTCTGAGTAATAACAGAGTAATGCAGTAAGTCAAACAGTCTTGTTCTAATTAGGTGTGGTTGTGTGCAGCGTTCCAGTGCCTGTCGACTGCTCACAGACACGACCATAAACACGTTGGCCTCAGCAGTCATTGGATTCACAGCATAGACTATAGGGCATAGATGGATCCAATAAAGCGTTTTCTGTCAATGATCAATGAGAAAAAGAATAATCACATGGGAATGCTGTTAAAAAGTAAAAATAGCTGAAGGCAATGGAAAGGGGAGAGAAGCAGTAGGTTGCAGCAGTTTGACATCCACTGGGGAATGTTTGCTGTTTGTTTTGTGCGAGAATTTCCTAGAATAAAATTATTCAAACAATTTTACCAAAAAACAAAAAACTAAACAAAGCAAAATGAAAAAAGAAACTATAGAAGAAAATTCCTCAATTTTCCTAACCTCATAGTGGATAGACATTCAAGAAAATACAAAGACAAAGCTAAATTATGGCTGGTGTCCTTGTACGCTGAATTATCTTACCAAGTAGTGCGGTTTTGCTTTTCATGTGGTTGCAAAATGACAAAATGACACAGTAGACTAGAGCTTTGAAGTGACATGATGACAAACTGCCGCTTTCCCAGTGTTTGGTTCACAGCTATAAAACATTTGTTACATCCTCATATTTAAGTGTTTACGGAATGTATCGGGTTTTATAAAACAAAGGCATCTCAGTTATGTCTGTTGTCATCACAACCATGAGAGCAATTTATAAATTAATAGTCAAAAAGCAAATGTTTATTAGACCAGATGATTTAGGGGTTAAATTGTTTAATGTGAACCTGAAGATCACTCATCAAACAGACCATGAATAACATCTGCACAGACTTTGGACTGGAAAGGAGGTCGTTAATGTCATGTGGTCCACATGAAGATGCAAGATGGCAGATTAAATGCTGAGCAGTAGTTAAGACCAGCTGTAAAGTTAATTGTTAATAAATTGTCAAATTAATGGTTGAATTACATGTTGTATTCACATTTAATGTGTTTACACAATTTAATTAAAAGAAGTTCACTGAATCACTAAATAATAAAAATAGATTGCAGGAGACAGGCATATACAAACAACACACACACATCCATGCTGCATATACATATACTATCATGATATTTAGAGTATACACAGATAAAAATATACAATTCATTTGAGTATAGCCATGAGCATATCTTTAAAAAGTTGCTTTTAAGTGATTAAAATATTTACAAAGCAAGTCTTCACTGCATCAGTTCAGCTGGTGTTTTGAAACATTGACCATATTAATTGTTGTTAGAATGTGTTTTATTCCGGAATTCCTCTCTTCTTTTATGTTTTCTGTATATGGATCTTTATAAAAGCTCCTTTTTAAAATCTTTCATAAATTAATCACACAGTTCTTTCCTATTATGCATGATAGCTTATCCCTCTACAACCTGAAGTAACTGGATAGCAGTTGGTCCTTGTATGTTCTTTACTTATTTATTGGTCGCCGAGCAGGATTTTGTTTGCCTTACAGTGTGTTAACTTAGACTTCCTTGCTCTCTTTCCCTCGGCCTTCAGCTCGTTGTGGGCGGAGTTTTCACACACTTTGCAGTGACAAGACAATGTGCAACAAGGTGAGGTGAAAATCCACTGCCTGGAGCCACCAAGCAGAGACGAAAGGAAATGAAAACATCACTCCTTTTTTCACACCTTTACCTTTCCCCCAGCCTATCCCCACCTCTCTTCTCCTTCACTCCCTCTCCTTCTTTCTCTCTCATTCACCCCAGGCATTGAGTTGATAATCCAAAAAGGTCACCTGTGGCCTCCTTCTCTCACCCCTCCTTTCTATTTCTCTTCTACAAAGAGACGGGGGAAGAAAAAAAAATGAGCCTGAGGGAGTTTCAATCCCGATCTCCCAGGGAAGGTAACTGGAAGTAAAACAAATGTCTCTTCTTCTCATTGCAATTTTCTCCCACATAATTTCTTTGTTCAGTGAGAACCCTTCATTTATTCATGAGGGTGAAAAGGTCAAACAGGTATAAAATGCAAGTCACTTCAGGGTTGAAGAGCCTGTTTCATCAAGATTTTGTAAGAAAACAATAATACATGTATGTAGAAATGCATGACACAAAACATTGTAAATATGTGTTGGGTTTTTTGTTGATTTGATTGTTTTGCTTGAAGGTTTGTTTTTAGGAACATGGATTAGTGCAAAATGTTATTCAAAATGAAAAAAAGAAGTGGTTTTGTCCTGGAAACCAAAAAGAAAACTAGTGCAGCTTTAAACACACCGATAACCTCTTAAAATCTCTGTATCTATCCATTAGCTGCGTGTCTAGCTATCACTTTTCAAATTATTGATTTGCAGTGATCAATTATATGGCTTTGTGTACATTTTTGGTGGAAGTAATGAAAGGTCAAAGGCCGCGGGTAGGTCCCCCTTCCCACATTCATTTGCAATAAATCAATATTTACACAGTCCAAGCAGACGGGTAAACTGGTGGAGCAATTTGTACCATTTCCATGTTATATCAATAATCACTTTAAAGACAGTGTTACTCATGAGCATCCCACCGCTTTGGGACAAATGAAATCAAAAGGTTATAAAAGTAAACCTGAATTCTGTACAATATCTCTCGTTTTTATATAGTTGTCAAACAGATATACTGTTAGTCAAAGGACGGTGAAAGCAAATTAATTTCACAGAATTTTAGAGGTGGGCAAGAAAATGTATCAACCTCCACCTCAAGAATTTGCTATAGTTATATGGGTGTTTTTAAAATATAAGTGTGGTGGTTTATAGGTGCCTAAAACCTTTCTGCTTTAGCTATGCATAACCCATGCATAGTAATGCTGTCCTATATGAATAGAATAGAATAGAATAGAATAGAATAGAATAGAATAGAATAGCCTTTATTGTCATTGTACAAAGTACAACGAAATTGGAGTGCCACTCCCTTGGTGCAAAATGCAATAATAAATATAAATGTAAAATATAAAAAGTACAATAAAACAACCGAAGTACTCAGACAATAATAAGTACAATATATACAGGATAGCAGCATAATATAATGATAGTATGAATAGCAGCATAATATAGTGACAATGGCAAGTATGGTATAGTTAAGCAGGTTTAATTGTTTTGTGCGTATTTACTACGGTGATAGCTCTGGGAAAGAAGCTATCCCTGAATCTGTTTGTCCTGGTTTTATGTGACCCACAGTCCTAATAGTTTTTAACATGTGTAGTTGGTATTCTCATGGTTTGTCATGGTTTTTATCATGTTCTCTTTTTGTTTGCACCTCACTGTTGTGACTTTTTAATATATTTTATGTTTCTTTAGTTCTTTCTTGGAGGACGTAATATGTCTCAAAGTTTATTGTCCATGTGGAGAAATGTCTTTATTCCAGCGTTCACTCCTTAACTCTTTATTTTGCACTTTGCCCCAATATCATTATTCTTTATCCCTCATAACCCACTTTGTTTTTGCTGACAGTGATAAAACATTTTGCTCACTGAAGCCGAAATCACGCAGACATGCGCACACAGGTCATGCAATGAAGACTTCCTTCCCTTAGCCTTCCAGCCATGGGAATTCAGCCCAACACTGACGCAATGACATCATTCAGTCCAATGCAGGTCATGTATAATCACTTATTGAATTAACATAACCAAACAAACAAAAATGTTTGTTTTAGTTCTGTGAGCAATTGATCATGAACTTCAAAAAGACCACTTACTTTTAGGAGCAACAAAAATAAATGGAAGACATAATTCATACTATTTATAAGTAAATACCGATGCTCTGTTCATGTGCTGTTTGTCATCAGAGCTGTATTATTGGCTGACTGTTAAGCAGGAAAATCCCCTCTGCTGATTGCTTTGTTCTGTTGTGTTACCACAACAGCAGCGAACGGAAAGCAGTGGGTACTGTTTTAAACAGTGGCCAAAGCATTTTCAAAGCAAATACTATGCAATTGTATTTGGCAATATTTTATCTTCGCTTGCGATTTAATAATGAGCAAGATGAGCTCAGATAACAAAGTCATCCTGTGTTATGCTCAGATGCCACAGGGTAAACGTATTTAGACGCAATTTTGAGAAGAATACAAAAGGAAACTGAATATGTGTGAGATCAATCTTTCAGGATATTAACATGCAAGGACCTTGCGGGATGCACTGAAATTCCTGAATATTTACTCACATAACAATGTCAATGAAGTTTTTGGGTTTTTTTTACCGAAAGGATCCTTCCTCTACTGGACATAACATGATTGTATAGAGTTATTGATAACTGGTACCAGAGTACCACATGCTTCAGTCTAGCTCTGATATGTGTCTTGAAATGCTCAAAGAATTAAACAATTTATACAATGTTACAATTGTCCCTGTAGGGACAGTGAGGGAAATGTCCCCACAACCATTCTTGAGTCTTTATATTTGGCTATGTTATGTTCCTATCAGAATTAACAATAATTGCTTCAGTGCTGTTAATTCAAAACTTTATTTGGATTTGTTCTTAGATATAAGCTCATCTACAAGTTAAGTTCCTGACCTGCATCTATAAGTTACACATGTCTCATAGAGGCTAGATAAATGTGGAGGCTATCCCAGCTGCCGCAGGGCTAACAGAGTAACATATAGCCATTCTCATTCACATTCACACTTGTGGGCAATTTAGAAACACCAATTAAGCTAACCCCACTAACTTCATGTCTTTGGATTGCAGTAGGAAGCTGAGGTAGCTAGAGAGACTCCAAGCAGAGATGGGGGGGGGTACTTGTCTCTAACGCTGAAATGAAAGCCCCATGTCAGCAAACAGAACAGGAGCTTCAAAAAAATCGGGATTTTGCTCAGTGAGACCAAGGTGGATGGTAAGCACATTTGTAATGTCTCCACAAAGGTCAAGTCAGAGTAATGGAGGTGAATACTTTCCTTGTATCACTGTTGTTGATACCAAACATAGCTGTATGGTAACCTTTTGACTTCAGTGATGTCTGTATACCTTTGCAGTCTAGTTGAGACGTGGTTCTTCCTTTTTCCTGCTTCAGAAAATGATTACCTGAAAGAAATCCATTCAGCTGTGAATCCCTATCACTCAGGAATGTGAGTTCTTTGTCATCACCAACTACTCAAAAAATCTGAAAAAGAAACTGTACATAACTGTTGATAAGACAATGGGTTGTGCTGTTGCGAAACGATTTCTTTCCTCAAGTCACCTGAACAGAACAGAAATGCGATATTCTTAACACACCTAGTCCCCATCAAAGGAAGGAGAAAAAATCGGTCCTGGATCTTAAAGACTGGTGTTTTTCAGAGTTGTGGGAACTTGTGACTCTATGTGAGAACATATCCGTTCTCAAATCTGTGTGTGTGCACAGGAAATGGAGAGGTTGAAAACGTTTTTTGTTTTTTTTTATGTTTGGGGTGCAGGTAGAGGTCTCAGAAGTGTAGTGTTGAGGAATTCCTTTAGGATATCATCCATCATAGGAGAGTTGGACACTGGCTGAGGTTTTTCTTTATTTGCATCCATAGGGGAATTATAAATCACCAGAAGTGAGAACAAGCGTCAATCGTGTGAGGTGTTATTTGAACACCAGCTGTGTTTTAGGGACATTTGTAGTTTGGGTTTGTTGAGTTTCTTGTTTTAAGGCAGTTGCACTCTTTTTATTTAGGTGTTTTCTGTTAGTAAAGACTATTAAGACGGAAGTCATGCCTTGACTCACAGGCTATGTAATACATAAAGCAAAAACGTAAGCCATTTTCACACAGATTGACACAGCAGCAGTTGTGTTCATACACATGGGAAAACATAGAGCAATCAAGAATTGAATACCTGCCCTGAGGTTGTTAAATTTGACATATCCGCTGAAGACATTCCTTTAAGTTTAATGCTGTGTACTACAGTACTTGGGTTTGGTGAGAAAAGCTTTAGCAAACCAAGCAGTTTTCCCACGGTTCAGTTGTTAAACTAAAAATTGGCAGAGGATGAGTCTTAGTGTACCTGCTGTGTAAATCAACAGAAAATGTTAATGCTCTGAGGACTGAATAACAGTTAGTGTAGAAAGACTGATTCGTCTCTCCTGCTTCTGCAGCTGAAGCTCAACTGCCAACAATGCAAAAATATAATAATTATAATAATCATCATCATAACCCTAATAATAATTTAATTAATTTTAAATGGCTCATTTTAAATCTATTAAAAAATTGATTATCATGCCAAAACTTGCACAATTCAAACTCAAAACAGGTATAAATTTAAAATAAACAATATTTTTGAGATTCCGTTAAAAAGAAAATTGTGATTTCTTCTCTGACTCTGAGTTTTAACCCTTTATTTCTCCCTTTGCCTTCATTCAGGAGATGAAACAAAGGATCTACATCTACAAAATCTACAAATTTACAACACAATATGATGAATTTTTTTATTTAGTTTTTCCTTTTTGTAACACAAAGGTCATAAAAAGGTCACTATGTGGTATTTGTACAAGCTGAGACACAATGACACAAATACCTTGCAGTATACTATAATACAGTCAAACATTGCAATGTGTCAAGTACCGACACGTGATTTGTGATCTCCCAGGCAGGAAGGTCGTATTTATTGCAGGGTTGTTTAAATGGAATGCATTGTTCCCATACATGCTATTTACGTTACAGTCAACTCCCTGCAACTTAATTAAAAATATAAAGTGTTCTCTCTTATGACACCTTAATACTTCTATATTTCTTTATCTAAATAAAGATACAGAGGAAACTTTTCTGAGCTATTAAAAAAGCTGAACTCTAAAGCTGTATTGCTCGCTCAGTGTTGTTACAAGTGCATTTCTAATGTTATTTCTCATGCTGTATAAACATTAGTCATTTATACAGTGTATCAGACGAGTGGGCAGCCCCTTTAGGCATGGGGTTTCATCCCGCTGTGGAACCAACTATGTCTGAGGCTTATAGCTTGAAACATCTGTTGTAATTTCTGTCAAATTGAACTTTTATTACCTGGTCATTAAAGCCCCAGCAATGGCAAAACCAGATGGGTTCTTGCTGACCTACAACTGCTTCTTTTTTATGGTGTTGGTGAAAATTGAACCAAAGGAAGCCGTGCGCTTTATAAAATTAAGGCAATCATTCCCACATTCCTGAGACATAGGGGGCATTGAAGAGGGCGAAGAGGGGCTCAGAACAACAAGGCTGTGAGTACGTGTGTGTGTGTGTGTGTGTGTGTGTGTATGTTGGCGGGAGCTTGAATGCATATATGGTAATGATATATGGTAAATAATTAAATGTAATCCAGATCACTTTACATAAAACTGTAAAGTAGATCACTGACCTCAGGAGAAAACTACACTCCTCCAGTGCTTTTTCTATTTTTTAACCAATACATTTAGATGATTAAATATTAACATTTTATTTTTCTCTCCAGTCAAAACCCAACAACAACATTCCTTTGCCCTGCACATGCGTGTGTTCCCAAGGGCCTCTGGTTAGAGGTCAGGGTCAGTTAAATAACACGCACATCACATAGCTAGCCTGGGTGAAACTTGTCTCATTGGGAGGGAGGACTGCTCCATCACTGGTCCCAGTGGGGAGGAATGGAGGGATACTGGGTCTGTTTATTAGAGACAGAGAGAAGAGAAAAATGCTTCCAAAAAAGTAGCAAGGAGATTTTCAGTATTTTTACTCAGTTTTTTCGACCTTGTTTTTGTGATTGATTGGTCTACATTTACTATATTTTTGATTAAATGTGTGATATTTTGGAAGAAAAAGGATGGATTCCAATCATTTAATGAATATTATAACTTAACTGAAGAAAGTTAGAAACTGAGCGTTTTGGTGGATATGACAGGGTTAAGAATCATGTGTATAAGTTTACACTACTTCTGATTAAGGGAAATATGGACAATGTATCAAACAGCACTTCCTTCATTTCCTACTAAAAAACTAAAGCAAAAATTGAGGCAATATCTTTTCAAAGAATTCTCCCTGAAAGCTTTCTAGACATGGCCCATCAGAGCTGCATGCGAAAACACAAATGTCTGACTCAGTCGTTACCCTCCCCACCCCTACTGCAAAATCTGTGCTCACCAACTGAGCTCATGTGAGAAAAGAATGGCAATTGTCTGATTAATTCACAGGGAGAAGTGGACGTCATGTGTCCCACCTCCTGCATGCCCTACCCAGGCAGCACCCATACCGAAACCAAACGCCGTGTTTCCAGCAGAGAAAGCACGTCTGAAGTGGACTATTTCCTGCTGTGTGCTACACGTGAGAAGGTACAACTGCGGACAACCTCCTAACTCTTCTGAGATTGCCCGCAGTTTTGTGCGAAAACACCCAAAGAAAACAACTAGCTGACAAAGACAGTAAGGTGCAGGGTGATTTTATGTAATGTATTCAAGAACACTTGACGACGACTTGAGCAGGAAGTGGTATATCATTGTGAAGTTGAACGCAATCCGATGGGGTAGATGGGTGTGTATGACTTTTCAGTCTAGAGTTGACGCGTTGGCGGCTGTATGTGGGGCATTTAAACACAGATGTAGCGGTTATAGGGCTTTTCTTCCTTTCACATGGCATTAAGCCCTGCAAAGTATAAGGTTACATTCATTTTTCCTAATGTTTATATTCTCCCTCCTTCCCTTTTCTGAGTTTTCTCAGTGTCCCTCAGCATGGGAACAATAACGCTTATGTGACATTTGCATGAATATTTCACACAACAAAATCTTTAACTTCACATGAGAGTCTACTTTGACAGGCTCACATTTCAACGCAGGTTTATTATTATTATTATTATTATTGCTCAAGGATACAGCTTGCACTTCCAGACAATTCATAAGAAGCCTTCCGCTAGCTTTGTGGCAGGAATGCCGATGACACACTGTGACAGTAAGTGTATGTGAGCAGATAGAAAGACAGCTGGCTGAGGAATCACAGGAAGACAGAGACAATGGCAGCTTTTATTTCTTCACCACACGTTGGAGTCGAAGAAAGCAGTTGGCCTGCCTGCCTCTTGCTTGAACAATCGGCAGACTAGGTCGTCATGTCTGCATCACAGTACTTTCCAGAGCTATTGTCATTTTGTACGTCTGCTTTGTAATATCACAATGTAGATCTGGGTATTTTTCCTTGACTCCATGGCACTGAAATGATACCATCATAAAGGATTACAAGGAGAACAGTGTCAGCTTCAAGGTGTTTCTAGGGGTCATTAACACAGCACTTAAAACATAGATGTTCACGAGTATTGAAATTTAAAGCGACAAATGAAAAAAGTTGCTAATAGTTAAAGATTTCTGTTTTTCTTTGTACAGATGTGATGTTTAAAATGAATTCTGGTACACATCAACATTTCAGAAATGTTTCATCTTTTTTTTTAATTTAATTCTGACAATAATTTTACCTAAATGTGTCAAAGCATATGATTTATCATTTCACACAGAAAGTAGAAAGCTTTTGAGATCTACAAAGCCCCTTTTAAATGTGCATATCCAAAGTTTGTGAAACAAACACTGTGCAGCAGACTGACGCTTTAACATATGGAGTGTTTAGCTCACAAAAGTTACTTCCTCCTACTAAATACATTCTTGTGCGACTCTAACAGACTTTGGGGATAACACGTGCCGGTCCCAGACAGGGAAACAAGGGAATAGCCTCCCTGACTTTCTGTACTGCTACATCTCAAATCTTGTTAGTACTGAACATTGTCATAAAATATAAATATTTCAAAAAAACAAGATTTAACTAGTTACCGTGACATTTTCTATAGTCTTTTACTAGCAAAAACCAAGCATTTCCCTATAGACTCATTACTGTCATCACTCATCAGACAAGGCGGAGATACCAGTTTCTCCAGTGACAGAAGCCTCAGTAGGCCAGTATGCGCTGTGAGTGCTTCAAGTCTTGCAGTATGTTTTGCAAAGTTCATAAATCATCTTCACAGCCAATATGTTTTCCTCTATTATTGCTTTCACTATCACTCCTATTCTGTAACTGCCAAGTGCAACAGGTTCAGACTCATGCTTTATTTAACGACCCACAAAAAAACAGCCTGACTGAGGAAATAAAGTATAGATAATATTAAAACAGAAAAACAACACAGTGAGGATGAAAATCCCCTTTTAATTTTGGAAAATAATACATTGGTCTTCAGTTGTTGTTTTTTTTGTTCTCCATTATTTTACATTGTGTCAGAAAAAATATTTTAAGCCAGGCCAGTTTTTTTTTAATGAAACGTGTATATATGTGGCAAGTTGAATGACCTTTGAGGTTTACATATAAAACTGCACGTTTCTATGAATGTGTTTGGTTAAGCAAAAAGTCAGGATAGAAAACGTGTCTCTGTTACTTTTGAACCACTTCTTCTAAATGTCTTTTGCTTTCTTGCCATTCTCTCCCCTCTATTTTAACAAAAAAGTATTACCCTAAAGGTTGTTCCATTCTTTTATTTGAAAAGGTCAGTGATGTCAGCATTAGCCCAGATGTAAAGTAGCACAAATCTCCCCCCAGGAGTCCTTACGTATCCATGTCTGCGGGTGTGGAGATGGTGTCAGTGAGCGCATCCTGTTGTCCATGCTCAGGAGAACCTGTTTCCTCCTGAGTCATGGCTCCCAGCTCCGACCCAGAAGTCCTCATGTTACAGAATATACACAGAGACAATGGCTCACAAGGTGGACACACATAACGTGGGCACAAACACAAATATTCTCATCATATTAAACAAAAGACAAGCAGAGGATGAAACAACTGCACTGTGCTTCCTCAGAGTCACGGGAACTCACTGGAAGTGAGGGCTGCAATCAGACAGACAAGATATGTTAGATTCATTTCATTCAGCAGGTGTTGTTAGAACTGCACATCCACATGACCTGTTTGGATAACCTTGAACGATCTTTGACTTTTCAGATACATGACTAGACCCAATACAGTGTGAGCAGTCTAAATGGCTGCATGCAAATGTTAGGGTTATGACTTTTCTTTTTCTTTGATTATTTTTAAGTGAATGATTGTTAGATTACACACATAATAAATGTGTGACAAATGAAGGAGTTATTTGAAAGACATTTTTATTTTCTTGTATCATGTATGATATAATTCAGTAATGGAAAGTACAGCTGGCAAAGGTCTGTACTTTTCTTAGGCATTTAGAGGTTGGGGAGAATTTATTCTAATACTGGTATTCTCCAAGTAATGCACATTAAAATTTTGGATTTCAAGTCTCTTTAATGATGTTTTATGTACTTTATCCAGTGTGCACATATAATGAATAATAAAAAGAACTCCACTTATAAAAGCTGAGTAATATCAAATTAAACCAAAGCAAAAAATCATTTCATCTCAGCTGTATGTTATCTCTCTTCTTTAAAGTAAGCTACAGTCACACACCCACACACGCACACACACACACTAAAGATAACTACTGCTTGATAAGTCTGTCAATGCCCAGGAGTTATTTACCACAAGCTAAGGAAACTCTTCATATCTGGAGTGCAGACGTTGAGTCCTCAGCATCAGCGTGTCTCCCTCAATAGTTTCAGCGTCGTTGTGTAAACACAGGCGGTGAAGAGCCTTTGACTAAACAAAGATTTAAAGATAGGCGAGAAGTGAGGCACTTCTGCTGAGGGCATAAACGAGGAGTGGCTGAGACATGGGGGCGCGCACGCACACACACACAAACACACGCGTTCAGGCTGTGTGCAGCGCGCACGCACTTCTTCGGTAGTAGTAGGAGGAGGAGGAACCAGGAATCTTCGCTCATTTACTTAACACCGCTTCCCCACCGCCGGGAAAGCAAACACGCTCCTGAAGCTGCAGAGTGCGAGAAGAGAGATCGATGCGAGTCAGTGTCTACAGAAAGCTGTCACCTAGAGCCCCTCGATTTAAAGCGTCCGCTTTTTCTTCCTCCTCATCTCGGGAGCTCCGAGTCAACAGGAGCGTGTTGTCACTGATTTCCTGGGACACTTGGGGGAAAGACCTGCGGGCTCTCTCCTGGGCATGGAGAGGCTCTGATCGGTAATCGGATTTTTCCTGCATATGCCTTATTCTGAATTATGGTAAGTTTGATATACCTTGTTTTCTGTCTTTTATTTATTTATTTATTTATTTATGCAATAAGGTATCATATCATTACATATCACTTCATGGATTTACTGATTTAAACCAAACAATCCGCAGAGTTTGATGCTCATCTGTTTCGCTGCGAATTTTTATGTATTTCCTGATACTTCCAAGTCTGACTGAGAGCTTTTGAGATAAATATTACAGAAAGCATAATTTGTCCCTTTAAGAGAGTTTTTCTTTTTTCTTTTTTCCCCTTTTTTCAAACCGTACCAGTGAAAAGTGTATACTAAAGTAAATTTACGGCATAATATTTCAGCTACACTGTTATATTTTTTTTCCTTGTTTGGCTATTTTAAAATTATAATTATTATTATTATGATTACACAATTAGGGTAATATAATGACGGTATTATTGGTATGGTTAAAATGTTTGTTTTTATATATTGTGTTATAATTAGATTTTTAAAAATAAGACATAGCCCAAATGTAATGTATAATTATAGGAATCTTCAAAGCCGTGATACAAACAGTACTTGGCACCATTCCTATTTGTGTAGGGACAAATGTTTTCTAAAGCGGAAAAACTCCGCGCCATATACAAGTAAAACTGGTTAGTTTTGTTTTTGTTTGTTTGTTTGTTTCAGGGTATTTTAAAAATCCTATGGGCTGAGAATAGTACATTCTAACTGATTAAGCGTTTAACTATAATTCTTAAAAATATTTCCCAGCAGTAGAAAATCCTCAAATCACCATCAGCAAAATGGTTATTTTGTGTCTTGTCAAGCCATTAAAAAAACTAGGGCAGAATTGTGCGAGGTGCCTTCTCTTTAGATTGAGCTCCTTTTGTTTTTCTTGGTGGGCTTTGAGTCCGCGGACTAATTTTTGCTCGGGCCTATAAGTACAGAAGATTACACCCAAATCACTGACACCCGTGTAGCAGCCACGCAATGACCCTCAATGAGTAAATTAGGGGAGCCTCCCCATTAGCGTTTTTCAAAGACTGGTATTCATATTTGTCAAGGACTCCTTCATTGCTCCAGACTAGAAAACTCGCTCTTCTGTTTTGCCAGTCATTCAAATTACTTTTAAACATTTCTATCGGTTACAGGGTTGGAAGAGTAATGAATAATGGGGTCCTCTGGTTTTAGCAAACTCCTGTAAAATAAATGTATTGACTTGAAAAAATTCTGACGTTGCATTGTCTTGGATTTCTAGTAGACTTTTGCCATGATATATAGATAAAACGTATATATATTAATTAGGAAATATTTTTTAAAAATGTACATTTAAACTTTAATAAGTTAAACAATTACATTTTTGTTTGCAGAGATCTTTTTTTAATATAAGTGGGACATGAAAATATGTTCCTTATATACCAGCACTCTGAATTTTATAAAGCCTAGTTGGCATATCTCTTGCCTGCCACTTACTGTCAGTTGTCTCTGTTTCAAAGTGGGAGTCTTACTTTGGATAGTTGGTGTGTGAAATTCAGATCCCCAACCGTCCATACATTAGAATCTCCTGCTACCTCTATTTCAATCTCCATAAATATCCAGGGGTCTGATGGAGGCGACAGGGATGCTGACTCAAACCACATTCACAACGTTTGTGCTCGAGCATGTTTGATTTAACACTGTGGTGTGTCTCCTAATAACATTAGGCCCCATTTCTGGATTTCTTCTCTATAGCTGACCCGAGCCCCTCACAGTCTTTCTCCCTCTGCCTCTTTCTCTTCTCCCTGTTTCCTCAGACTTCACGGTTCTTATTACTAGCTCTAATAAATTGTGAATAAGCAGGAACCCAAAAAGTCCCGAGTTGTAGAGAATTCCCCATCCTGAACTGAAGGCACCCCCTCTTAAGAAAACACAAATTAATTCCAAACCCCTCTGTAGCCAAACATTTCTGGAATGATAAATATTTTCATAGGAAGCTCTGCTCTTCCTGACTTTATCGGCACCGATTTTATGATATTCCTTCACAGCTGTGCAGCTCTTGATGTCTTATGGCTTCTGTTTGTCCCTTTCTCCTCAGCCTCTCTCTTCTCTCTCTCACTCTCACTGGGAGTCAAGCAGCTTTAATGACATGACTTCGCTGTGTCATTGCAAAGCTTTCTAATTTGCTGCACTAAAAAGAGTGTGTTTGTATTTGGCGCAGAACCAAATTTTTTTTTAGCTGTTTAGTCAGTTTATTTGCTCTTAGACACACAACTTGACATCTTCTCATTGTGCTTCATTAAGTGTGGCGTACAGACCAAATTTGTACACATAATGGCATGTTGTCTTTGTCTAAATTGTCTAATATTGCACTTGGTGTTTGTCAAGGTCACAAGTATTTCCTAAGCAGTAGTTTATCCTGTCTTTTTAACAGTCACAGGGACACAATAGTCAAGTGATACAGCCAGTTTAATCCTGACTTACAAACAAACACACAAGGTCAAAGTCATAACGGCTGCATTTATGTGACCAGTGTACGTCAGTGTGATTGCTTGTTTTTGCTCTGTCTTTTTATTTTAAATATACAGTTTTTTTTTATGTAGTTTATATTCTTTGCTCATAACCCGAGAAGCCTGCAAACAATCAGGTAAAATGTTAAGGAAATAAGGAAAAGTTTAAATGTCCCAAAAAAAACTCAACAGCAAGTTTTTTGTTGTTGTTTTTTGGGGGGGAGGGGGATTAATGTTTAGATTTTATATTAGATTTTTTTATTAGACTTCTTTATTTATAGTCTCACAACATAAAAGCTGACAGTCGAACATCATTTAGATAATAATTTTGAATTATTAAAAACTTCACATTACTGTCAATGTGTTTGGTTTAGCAAAAAATCAGGGCAGAAAACGTGTTTCTGTTACTTCTTGAACCACTCCAAAGTTATGAGGCCTCCTTCTTAATGCCTCCTGCTTTCCTGCCATTCTCTCCCCCATATTTAATTCCCTTAAGGCCCAGAAAGCTCCCGGCGAGTCCTTGTGGTGATGTGTGTGTAGGTCTGGGTATGTGTAATAAACTCTGGGCTGTCAGCAGACAACAGCTGTCTTTCTGGCTCCTTATCTCATCTTGAATAGTGAAGCCACACACATTGCAACAAAACCTACTGTGACCATTTTTTTCTTGGGGCGGGGGGGTGTAATGTGTGAGCACTTTCCAACGAAAAGAGAATTTTATATTTCTTGGTTGTCGGTAGAATATTTTTTTAGGTGTCAGAAATTTTTTTTCAGCATTACTTTTTCCTCATATAATATGTTTTGGGGTTTGCTTGTTTTTTTTTTTACAATTTTTCCATCTGTTAGCTCTAGTCACCCATCCATCCACCTATTTTCTTCCACTTATTCAATTCAGGCTCGCAAGGGACTGGAGCCTATCCCAGCTGCCACAGGATGAGGTTGCCAGTCTGTCACTGAGTTTGAATTCATATTTGATAATGTCTTATTTTTTCTGGCATTCTTATCTCCATTTTTGTTTCTTGCTTTCTTCGTCTCTCTCAGACACACACTCGCACAGTAAATTTACCAGTAAAGAAGTAATTGGACCTCGGTCTGTCTGTAGCACCTCTGAGATTCAGCTACTGCTGAGTTCTGTCTGGCCAGCTGTTAGCGGCTAAGGCGGCCACTTGCCATCATGTGCTAGGGAGACGATCGAGGGTAAACCTAATGACTAATAAAGCAGCAAGTCTGAGAGTGTGTGTACTTTAAGTGTGTGTCTATGAGTTCATTAGAGAAGGCAGGAGCACTCATGCAGTCAGGCGTGTGTCACTTTTAAATTCATGAGCGCATGCACAGCCGCCCTCCCATCACCAGACCAGATGTTTTTTTACCTGGGAGCCAGACCACCATCTGACTGGGGTCAGCCCAGTTCTCCAACCCACACCCACTCCTCTAGGCTGCTGGGAGGTCTGCCAGCTGTCCCCCTCTCTGACCCCTGTCCCGGGGCACTTGTTTTGGCGTAGGTGGTCCTTCTTGGCTTTGGCAATATTATAGGGGGAAATTTTAAGGGATATTATAAGTGTTGTCCCTTGAACACAGGGAGGGAATCGAGTTTGCAAAGAAACAAATGCAAGCTGAAATGAGCAGAAATGTAGAACGGAGGAAAGAGCGCGTGTTTGACAAATCGGGATAAAGGTGCCAGTAGTGTCGAATAAAAAAGCTTTGATTACCAAGAGACGGAGTGGACTGCTGACATTCAAGCAGTGCTGTTGTTGGAGTTAGTCAAGTGAAAAAGACAGAACACCAAGTCTTGAAGGTAAAGTTACAGAGTGTACACAGAGTTGACAACAGGTTCACTGCTGCCAGAGGTTAATTGAAGCCGCTTGCAGAATCACTTCTGTTTCCTTCAAAGGAGTCCCCTGTCTATATCAGTTTTAAATGAAAACACAAATGAACATACTTGAATAGCGTCACCATTCAATTGTATTTGTTTGTGTCTGTTTTGTTATCTCAAGAAAAAAAGGAGACAGAAAAAAGCTGAGCTAATCAATAGAGTCTTTATTTTAATCATTTGTGTATGTAAGATGAGATAAAACTTTATGTCTTAAATAGGGCTGCCACAAATGATTATTTTCATAGTCGACAAGTCACAGATTATTTTTGCGATTACTCGACTAATCAGATCATGTATCCACTGGACGTAAAACGTACAGCTTATTGCACCAGCAGCATCTGCTCTTATATAACGATCATTAGCTTACAGCTTTAAGTGTTTAAGGTATGTGCTAACTAAAAATAAAGACAAGATGATAGTTTATTAAATTTTAATGAAATTTGCAGATTGTTTCGGTGAAGTTTAATAAACTCCTTGCTATCTAAAATATAACGGGACACCGGAGTATATTCTCAAGCATCTCACACTTCTGATAATCAGTTGTCTGCTTGAAGTTTATTCAGCTGTGTGAAAACTATAACTTTAATCTCAGCCAAACCGATTTACAAATAAAATACTAAAAAAAAGCCAAACAATAACATTTTTAAGTTATTTAAGTGACTTTTATATATTTAACCTGAGTAGAAGATGGTGGTGGGTTTGAAGACGATTTGCCGGGAGTCCGGTGTTCTCACGGGCTCTAGTGAGCCTAGCCCCCGGCTAGCTATCGAGCTAGTGGGTAACAGAAGTCTTCGAAAACGTTGGAGCGCTTTTGAAAATATGTGGTGTCTTGATAAACTGAGCAGATATTTGAGGTTTACACAGCTACATTCTCGCCTGAAAGTATGTTAAACGTTTATTTTGTGACCCAGAAAGAATAATAAGAGTAATATTAAAACTAACTAGCTGCCGCCATTGTTGGAAACTGAGCTGGGCTGCGCTATGAATTCTGGGACACAGTTTCTTCTTCTTCTTCGGGGTTTAACGGCAGCTGGCATCCTTGTACATGCAGTGCTGCCATCTTCTGTTTCAGTCCGTTATTACACTCTTAAATCCTACTACTTATTCCTGCATCTTTTGGGATCTTACAAAGCTTCAAACGACGCATCGACTATTAAATCAGTCGTCGACGATTTTGATAGTCGACGTAATCGTGACTAGTCGACTAATCGTGGCAGCCCTAATCTTAAAGTGGTTATGGAAGTTAAGGTTTTTTTGTTGATATTGTAAATATTGTAGATAAGTTGGGGTAAGAAGGGAGTGATTGCATGAAAACTACAAAATACCTGACAGGAGCATTTCTACTGCAACACGTGGAACTATCTTGCGCACGTGTCTTTGTTTTTTGTAGTGTTAGCAAATATCAAACTTTGTATGGAGTCAACAAAAACATTTCTGTATGGTTTTTCCAAGTGTTACAATTAAACCGTTGCTGATGGAGTGTTTTTTGTGAGTAGCCATTGCTTTAATCATGTAGTTATAGCAATAACAGTCAGCGGTAGCAAATCACATATAGAAAATAAGCATAAAAATGGGGTGCTAAAGTAATTTACTAATATTTTAATATCCATGTTTTCTTCCAATGAAACAATAACACTATGTTACAGCTTATCTCTTTTGAAAATTGGAAACTTGGACAAAAAAACTTATGTAAATGTAAATTATGAGACAAAGCAAGCAATTCAAAGATGTGCATATTTAAGAACATTTAGTGCACATGTTTACTTAGGAAAATAATCAGCGGACATAATTGATAAAGAAAATAAGTGCCAGACCAGGCTCAGTCCCTGGATGGAAAGTTGCAGATTTGCATGAAGTTTGCGCTCTGTTTACTGAAAGATTTTCCAGCATTACTGGACAGAGTTTGCAGGCTCTGAAAGGGCTTTTTATCATCATAATACCAAAAGGAAAAAAAATCATGAAAATGTCAGGAAAAACAACAGTGTTTTCCCACATGTGTACTAAATCATCTTGTGTTCATTTAGATTTGGAACTGCTGGCTTTGTTTTTACTTGTGGATGGATGTAGGGTTTTTTTTATTATTAAATAAACAAAAAAAAGTTCTGAACATAAATATCCATATATTTTCCTGTTTTCTGTAGTCTGTTGAACTCTGAGTTGTGTGCCGAAAATGTTTAAACGGGGCAGTGGTTGGCAGATGGCATCAAGTTCCTCCCCAAAACATTGACATAAATCCAAATAGTGGGACCTTGTTCAATGTCTTTTATCAGCAGCTGAGAGAGAGGTTTGTGTGCAACAGCGAAACAGCCCCCCCAAATTCCCCCAGGCACTTATGCGGACTGTACAAATTGAGGGCTCCAGGTGGGGTTCCATATGGCATGACCAGAGACCACCAAATCACCTTTTCAAACTTATGATTGAAAACCAATAAATAAGGTCAGACCATCCGCGGGTCACCTCAGGCTGTAACCAGAATCTTACTATAAAGTCATATCAAGACTCAGACAGCCAGACGTATGCATACATATTTACACTGTCAACACTAGGCAGACACTGGTGACGTAAATGTCTGACTAATGTAAATAAGATAGGGAACACACCTTGCATTGGAAATTGCCACCAGCTACAGCATCTGGTGAGGTCACTTAGTTAAAATACCAAACTTTACTAGTAGTTTTTTTTTTTGTTTGTTTGTTTTTTGTTGATTTTTGTCCAGATGTGATAACATGTCATAGAAACCAGTTTCTTGAAAATAACAACACCTTAATAACCGAACCTAGTTTATTATGTAAGTCGGCTTAGTGTGATTCAAATCTGTGGCTTTACTTAATAAAAGGTAAATCTGCATAAACAGATGTTTTCCTTTTATTTTCCCAAATGACATTCCAACCTAAAGCACAATACACTCCACAAAGGCTAGAATTTGATACCCGTGAAATAAGCCGAGGTCTAGCAGAACTCTGAGACCCAGGTGAAGCTGGTGAGACAGACCTTGTGGCCTCGCGGCCCCCTGTAGCATTGCTGGGTTTGTTTTAGCTTCGGTTTCAGTTCTTGGCCTTCCACATCTCTGTTGAGCGCCGCTCATCTTCCCTCCGGTGTCCTGTAGTTCCCATGGCCTTGGCCGCCCTCATCCCAGGCCTCAACCTGAACCAGGAAGTGCCTTGGCTTTCATACAGTTTTTGTGTTTGCGTGTACGTGCATGTGTGTGTCTTTGTGGGTGTATGTATACAGGACTGTTACAACTAAAGTCAAGAGGACTCTGAACAGACGTTGCTTTTTGTTTTACTCCCTGAAAAGTACTAGGAAATGCAAAGCACAACAGAACTTCCCTTATTTTTCTTCTGCACTGCAGTATCAGTGTCATCATACTGAGCTTCATAGTCTGCCTGTGATAAGGGTCAGATTAGGCTGCAAGGACTTAAACAAAGGTTACTGATTACATCTAAACTGCAAAGCCTGATTTTTTTAGATTTCAAATTGAGATGAAAACAATTCAGATACAATTTTATGCTTTTAAGCTGTGGTTGTAACATATTTACTAATAGAAGGAAAATAAATAACCTGCATTCGCATGTATGTATGTTTAAGGTAAGGTCAATACTATAGACCTACAAATGGATCTAGTAAGTCCTTGTGGCTGCGAGTGCGCTATTTGTAAATAATGCATTTTGCCTGTGATTTTGTGAAGCCACTAACGGTATATCTTTAAGTTCTGCCACTTCAGTCTTCTTTCTCGGTCATATCTCTGCTGCTCTGAAACCTAGTTTCTCTTATAATTCATCACTGTCATCTGTCTCTGTCAGTGTGTTGTCAGTGAGGTTGGAGGTCAGGCAGTTAGCTACAGCTTTGCCAGATTGCAATGGCCTAAGGCAAAAAGAGAGAGGGGGAGGGGGAGACAAAAAGAGCATCTAAAATTAATAAAATAGTTCAGGTTATTGCAAATGTAGTCATATATTTACATAGGAACAAGATTGTGTGGAACAAAGACAGGCAACCATAGCATTTAATCACGCTTCTTCACTGCTCTGACACCTACTTGGCTACTGGGACAATACGCACACATACATCAACATTTTAGCAGAGTTCATTCTTCAGAAATTGTTTTCAACAACATTTGGGAATATGGCTGCAGGATTTTTTTTCCTGTATAGCCATAAGAGACTTAGAGAGGTCTGCATTGATGTCAGGCGATAAGACTTGGCAGGCAGTTTGTGTTTTACTTCTTTACAAAGAAGTAGGATGCACTGTAACTGTACTTTCACAGCAAACTTGTAAAGACATTTCTTAGTGGATCCTCTCAAAACTATTACCACAGAATCAGTATCATTGCACGCTCCAAAAACAAGATTTCCCTTCATTTTGATCTGATATGTGTAACACAGATAGCATTTTGACATTTTCCCAGCATTGTAGTAGGAGTTCTGTTGGGCAGACTGACCTCATTCAACTTCCTCCTTTAACTTATTTATATGTGCAGATTTTGTCTAACCATCAGCCCACTTTACAGAATCCTTTTTTCTTATTTTATTCCTTTTGTCAGTTAGGTAGGACCTATCAATTGTACATCTTCTAATCAACTCTCATATCACATTACACTGATATATCCAATTATCTGTAAATTGACAGGAAAATCAAAAAGGCCATATCGATCTGGTTGTGGTTAATTGAGTGATTTCAGAATGATTTCACTATCCAATAAAGCAATATGTTATCATATTTCTCGTATTAATTTGCAGCATTCAATTCAATTTTATTTATACAGCGCCAAATCGCAACAACAATTGCCTCAAGGTGCTTTATATTATAAGGTAGACCCTAAAAAACCCCTTCAATTTACCCAAGAGAAGCAAGTAAATTAAAGAGCTACTGTAACTCAAGGGAAAAATATCTTGCAAAATTTTTCCTCTCCTCATGTCATTATTTTGTCATGCCATCGTGTTTACTCATCAGCTCTATTGTCCCACCATGTCAGCCAACAGACATGAGAAATTCTGTTTAACAGCTTTCTGTTGAAAACCCTATCCACCCCCACTGGTTTGTGAACTATTTCCTATGTAGCAACACACAATTTGCATGGCACAGGTGTCAGGCAGGAGAGTAAGTCTGAAAGGTTAAAGCAAGCTACTTTGCAAAAAAACCAACAACCTTAGAAACAGTTGTACCTGGTTTCTGTAACTCCTCATTTGACTTTCAGATCCTTTATTTGACTGTCTGAAGTCACTGTGACAATGGCTTCACATCAAAGCTACATTTAGCTTAATCTCTCTCCCTGAGTCTTTGTTTTCTTTAAACCTTTAAAACTGGTCGGAGCGGGCACGCTCTGTTTTGCGTAATTATTTTTAAATCCCGGTAGCTCTGCAACCACGTAAGCTAGAGCAATAATTTTTTTGCATATGAAACCGGAGGAGTTGTACTTACATCTTATACCATCAGCTTGTCCTAGGTCACGGTTTCCTTCCACATATAGTTTTGCAAAAACTGCATAAAAAGCGCTTGCAGCAACAAAAACATAATATTCCAGAAACACGCTTTGCCGATCCGATCAGCTGTTCATAACACTTCCTGCGTTGGAATAGACGTCAGCGCGAACTATCGCATGTCCAACATTACCTGGCCGAAACCGGAAGTGAGGTCATTTTCGCGGAAAGTAGTTTTTTTACTATCAGGGCCTCATGAGCCTATACTGGTGTTAACTTTGATTTTATGACTTTCTGTGTCATTTCTGGGATGCTTAGGACTCATATTGCACTGCTGGAAATAGTTTATTTTGATGCACATGCTGTTTTTTTTGCAAATTTGCACAATAATATTTATTTTCGTTTTTCCTGCAGTATATAAAAATTGGTGTATCTGAAAAATAAAACTATGAAGACACTCAAAATAAATTTCCTGTGGTGGGAAACTATTTTGTGCAACTTTTTTGTATTTACATTTTTCAGGGATAAGCCTCTTAAATTTCTCTAACTAGAAATATATGTTAAAAAAAACAAAAATGATTTTCAATTTTTTTGTAGTTTATTGCACTTTTTTTGCAATTTATGTAATCACTATGCACTTAATTCATACATATTATTAAAATTTGGGCTATAATGGTTGTATTGATGTATAGCAACTTGAAATGCTCCCAAAAATGGCTCTACAACATATAAAAATATAATATAAGCTCTGGGGGACTTGGTTCTATGGTAGGTCTTAAAGGGTTAAACCTGTTCACCTTTTGAACTGTTTGCATGAATAAAATAATTTTTTTCTGCTTGTTTTGCTTCAACAGCGCTTGAAGCATGTCAGTAACCTGCATGACTATGTCCTGATGGTATGTATTCACTATTGTTTCCACAGGATAGTTGACGACTGAAAGAAACCTGACAAACACCAGTGTGAGAGGATAAAGAGGTTTAAGCTCTCTCTCTACAGGAGCAGGTAAGAGAACCAAACTACAAAGGCATGCAGTCTGCCTGAGAAATTACTGAGAAGTTTGTTACATAATGAATAAACGTCTTATCATAACTGTATTTTATATGTATTTTATATGTTTATAACCATTCCTTTGAGTGATATTGTCTTTTTCTTGGCTGATCTCATGGCTCTTTTTTCTAACAGTGTCCACTCTTGCTTCATTTCACAGGGCTTCTTATTATCTAATCCAAGGACATTACACATCCTCAGGTATTGTTTTAATGACATTCGCCACTAAAATTAAAAGTGAACTAAGATTAGGATTTTTTGATAAAGCTTGTAGTTAGGACTGGATCAGGTGACTCTGAACTTTCCCATAGTTATGTTGCAGAGGAGTATTTCTCCTTATCTCCTCTTTTTTATTTTCCACTTTGTATATAGTCATTAGATATTATTAAACTCTCTTTGAGTCTGGTTCTGGCTGAAGTTTTGTCCTGATAGAATGGAGTTTTTCCTTCACACTGTTACCAAGTGCTTGTTCATGAAGGATCATCTGATTATTGTGGTTTTCTCTTTCTATGTTTGTGATGTCTTTACCTTATTATATAAAGTGTGTGTATGATCAAATGAACTGTAGACATGGGTTTCAGACTCTTCAAAATACCAGTTCACACAGCTGCGGCTGTGAGCACAGAAGACCAAGCCATCTTATGTTTGCAAGAGGCAGCCAATCAAAAGAAAGCTTGTTTAAAGGGACCTACACTAAAAGGAAATAGGAGCAAAAACAGCTTGTTTTAGCCCGTGGATAAACTGAGGATCTGAACTGTTTAAGACAAATAAGGATTATTTTTATCTATGGGTTAAGCAAAGCTATGCTGGTAAAGTCCAAAAATTTAAATTTGCGATTCTGGAAATTGCTATAGCTCACCTTTTCTTTCATTTAACTTTTTTTTTTATTTTGATTTAAGTTTTTAAGCTTTTAATAACAGACGAAGCAAAGAGACCAAAACAAAACAAAAAAACAACGCATATCTTTCAATTTTATCAAAGATTCCTGGCAGCCACCCATTCTTCCCCTTTCTAACATGACAAAAACAGAGAAGTCAAACTCACAAAGTTTCCTCTTTTTTTTTTTCTTCCCTCTCCAGGATCATTGTCATGGCAGCATATGGACAGACTCAGTACAGCCCTGCCCTCCAACCTGCAGGACCATACGCATCGTACACGCACCACACACAGGGCTACAGCATGCCATCATACAGTAAGTACAAACAAACGTGGTGTTATGAATATACAAGGCAATGACATTCTAAAACAGTGACTTGAGGTGGACACTAGGGGAACAAACATTTTGTAATATACACAACAAACCAGGGCATTGTGCTACGAAGATAAATTGCCATTTTACTTACACAGCATTAAAACAACATTTTGTGGGTCTTTCTCATTCAAGTCAAAACAGCTGCGATTTGTCAGGGCATAGACACAAGCTCTCTGGCTGCGTCTTGTGATGTTTGAGGCTGAGTGGAACAGTTTGTTCTAGGCATCCCGCAGATTGGTTGATTTGACTAGGATTTGGAAGGATCAGGGGCCAAATGATTACTTTTGGGTCTTTGATGCGTCCTTAGAGCTGTTTCTGTGGAGTTTTTGCAGGTCGTGAGGTGCATTGTTCTAGACTGCTGCCTTTGAAGGGGTGAACATGTGTCGAAGTGGGTGGCATGTAGCAAACTAACATCCAGGAAGGCCAGAACCACAGGCTTACCAGCAGAACACTGCGTTATAACAAGCTGATCACGTCACTTGTCACTTGTTTTAGCATTATGGTTAATCTGTGTAGGCTCTGTTCAGGAAAATGGATTTCAAGAGATGGACCAATCTAGACACTCAAACGTCAAACCTTGATAGTCAACCTCAGTGTGTTCTGTAGGTTTAATTAGCTCAACTGATTACCATGAATTAGACAAAACCGTTTTCTGATTTCAACATCGAAACTCTAGTAATAGCGTGTTTGGTATAATTGATAATGAAAATAACTAGTCTTGCCCTGAATGCAACATTAATTTTCTGTTTTTTAATGTTATTTTAGATATTAAAACTGAGGATGGCCTAAGTCACTCACCAGGACAGACAGGACTACTGGGCTACTCCAACTTCAGCAGTACTCCATCAAGTCAAAGTCTCTACAGCTACTCTCATACACATGGTTAGTCTGAAACACTGTATGTACTGAAACTAAGGACACGCTACCGCACACAACAACGCACAGACCTTTTATATGGCATCTCTGATATTGCGTTACTGGATGGAGCATCCATACTCGCCGTCATCCCTAGCTCCTCTCCTCTCTCTGCCACACCTGTTCTCCATTAGCTGCGGTCTGGACTCCTGGCGTCAAAAGTCTCCCCACCCCTCCTCTTTTTCGTGGGGTCAGGCCCCCTTTCTCCACTCAGACCAACAACACAGCATGCAAACGCTTGTGTCAGTTTCTCCAGAGAGGGAGTCAAAAAAAACATGTAGATGATAGGAAGAGAAAATGAGAGGATTGAGGAAAAATATGAATTGTAGAGATAACAAAAACTAGGCAGAGGGTCTTGTTGGCAGTCAAAGGATTTGACTGAGATGTAGTGCTCGTGAGTCTGTTCAGCGCTATGCCCATGCATGTCTGTGTGTGTTTGTGATTGAGTGTGTGTGTCTGTGCTGTACACATTCCTCAGTCGTCCGGCGCCCAAAGCATGACTTGCTCAGTGCGACTTTATGGCTTTGAAACCAGCGTGAAATTGACCTTGTGTGTGAGAGGGGAGAGGTTAAGGGGCATTTTACGGAGGGTTGAATGGGTTTAATATTGCAGACAGAGCATGAGCTTTTTCCACTGAATGAAAGAGACAAAGAGAAGATGAAACAATTTAGGGCAATAAACCGATGAGTGGACGTGCTTTTAAAATGCTGTTATTTTGCACTCTACACCAATGAGTTCTTAACAATGTAACAATACACCAATTAATTCAGATAGTATTCATGACATTAGTCGTTCCTCTGCTTACATTCTACGTCCGACAAATTTCATGTGACTTTGTGTGTTTGATTATTGACTAAAGTGATCGTCCCATGTATTTAAAATCAACTCCTATTGAAAAGCAGAACGTCTATTTAAAATTGTAACATTTTAAAATGTTAACAAAATGTAAACATTTTAAATATATAGGATTTTTTTTTTAGCTCAAGAATTTTTATAACATTAGCAACTAAAAACATTTAAGGGTAGAGAACATAGTTGATTTCACAATAGTAATCCCAGGTCCCGAGAATATTTTTCAGAATAACAACCCACTACTTCCTGAATCTTACTGCCTTTCTTCTTCTTCATCAGCATGTAAGAATAGACAAGAACATTTGGTGCATATGATAATTATAGTTATGGTACTAAAAAAAATTATTCTTCATTTTAGAAGTAAGGCATTGTATGTAGAGCATCGGTTGAAGCTGGTAAAGTATTAATTTTAATCTTTCTGCCAGTGATTGGATAATAAGTGCCACAGTTTACTAAGAATTATTTTTGTTTTTTGTTCTGTTTTTTTCTTTTCTTTTTTTGGTGAAATCAAGTTGAGACAAGTTCAGAACTGACATTTCTCACATGTATCAGCAGGAGACAGTTAATATCAGTCATGTTGTTAATACTGAACTAGATGGAGTGTCTATAAGGTTGGATACCAAATGACTACTCACTAGCAGGGATAGTTACCTTGTGTTATTCTCACTTCAACAAAATCAGACACCACACAGACTTTGTACGAGGTTAAAAGCCATCTAATGTTGGGAACTTGCATTGTCACAAGCATTTCTAAGTTCATGGCTGCAGTTAAAATGAGCACTAAACTGTCATTTTGTGAATACGCAGAGTTCATTGTTTGTCAATAACTATAGTTTACTCTATTGCCAAAATAGTCATGGTGATAGATCCTTTTCCTTTCAGTTAGTTAACGGACTAACTGACTGATGACTGAGTAGCTGTTTCCATAGCTTTTTAATTTACCCTAATCTTCCTCTTCGAAGAAGAATCGCTAGTCTTTTACACAGTTAGATTTGTGCTCTGCTTAAAATCCAGTGTTATCCAATATGAATGTCATGCTTTATCTTTCTCCACTCACCCACTGACTCCAGATCAATTGCTTGTCAGCTCTTTACAGACAAGTTAAATCTTTTTTTTCCATATAACTTTCTTTTAGGAGAATATTCAGATGTGAGGAATTACACAGGAATGTAAATATTCATGTAAACACACTTTTGATGAAACCTCTCAGAAACGGCAAAGCCTTTAGTGACTGTGCTTTGTTAGATCGCCCTTGAACCAACAAACAGTTTTTAACATAGTGTACTTAAAGCTTGAAGGACACTGTTCCCAAACAAAATACAGTTGTTTGAATATTTGTATGCATAAATCATTAACTGAAAACTTCAAACGGTAATAAACTGCCACAACAACCAAATGTTTGTAGGATTTCAGAATGTTTCCATGTCATCCATTATACTGCACACAATACGCAAGCTACACACACACACACACACACACACACACACACACACACACACCACAAAGAGCCTTCAGAAAAACTTACTGTACACTGTGTGTACAACTCAAACCAAATGGGGGCTATGGGAGCTTTTTGAGTTTACGCCAGAGACGTCCTATATTTTTCCTTTAGTCACTCTAAAGGCTGTTGTGTTATCTGAGACCGTTTCATTGTGATTCTTCCACTGAGTCATTATTCTACTGTTTGTCATGCACTGTGTCATGGTGAAGAAGGAGCAATGATCTTATGAAACAATCATCTTATGACCTTATGAAACAATGGAGGGTAAACGTAAGGTAATTACATATAGGAAGCTAGGAAGCTAGCAGTGTCTGTTAATTAACTTCCAAACTACCCCATGTAATTACTTATTGCTTAAAACCACCCATTCAATAAACAGTACAGGTGGAAATAAAACAAATAGTAGGCATGCCATTTGATCTGTTTTTCATATGAATGCAGATGGAAATAGACACAATCATCTATAACAAGCTGCATAACAAGAAACGGCTTTTAGTTTCTCTAAAATGGGAACATTAAAAGGTCGAACTGCTTTTAAAAATGTCCTTTCTTTTACTTTACAGTTACTACAACTGTCCTGTAACTCAGCTGGTTTAGCAAAGACTGCAAAATGTGTCAACTGTCACCTTCTTCGGTTCATAACATGCATAACTGTCTGTTTGTAAATTCTGAAAATGTAATTGTTTTACATGAAGTTGTTAGGAAATAGTATCCCCATTTTAAGGAACCACACACAACATACTTTTTTTTCACAGTTAGTAGAAGTTCATTTGATCCTCTTTGGCTAATAGCCAGCATTATTGCATTTTTTTGGGGGGGTGTATTTTAATTTGCTTTTTTTTTTTAAAGCTACATCAAGATAATGGTTAAACTAAAGGGATGGAATGAAAATTAGAAATATATCCAGTTCTGTGGGTGAAGGTGATAAGATTACAGGAGAAGTAGTTAATCAGACAAACAAACAGTGTGCACAGACCTGACAGGAAGATGCGAGGTGAGACGGCATTAATTTGGGGCAAAATCGCTCAGGGGGAGACGTTCTTGCCTTGGCTTGATTAGATTCGAAGATTCCCAGAGCAGCAGGAGCAGGAGACTTTCCCACCTGTATTGTCATGTCCATAATAAATCACACTCTAACCTTCTACAGCACTTAGCTGTCAAAGAGGAGTCAAAGTTTACTGCTCAGTACTTCCTCTACTCAGATCACAGATCAGATTGGATCTTGCGAAATTATATATGAAGCGGATTCAACAATGCTAGATGGAGCAGAGTCAAAAATCCCTCCAGTTTGGAATTGTATCTTTTTTTTTTTTTAATCCTTTATGAGTGATTTATACCTTAAAGCTAACCCTTGTCTGTGCATCATTCCTTAGGTAGTGGTATCTCATCTGGAATTTTTCAAGGCACTCATGCAATATCAAGTTCAACCCCTTTCAACCCTGCACAACAAGTGAGTATCTAAGTTCTTGCTAGCAACGCGTGAACAAAATGTTTCTTTGTATATAGTTATTTGCAGAAATAAAAGGGGAACTCTAAAAGTCCTGTAATCGGTTATCAACTGATGTTTGACGTCACTGACTAATATTCTTGTCTGTGTTGGCAGGAGTTTTCAGCGTATTCAAGCTACAGTCAGAGTCAGTACTCGCCGTATTATAACTCACATCACTACAACAGCCCCTACCTAACCAGTAGCAACATTAGCCCTGCTGCGATCACTGCTCCATTAGCCTATCAGCACCCAGAACACCCAATTATGTTGCCCAATCACAGCCCAGAGTCACATACAGGTAAAAACTGTATTTTGTTTTATTTCTCATAAGAATATATGAGTCATTTAATCACTTTAATTATACTATGTGTCATTTTTAAATCATTGTGACATTAAGAAAAAGAATACAAAAACTGAAATATTTAAAATTTTACTTGCCTGATGATTCTGAAAACCATGTGGTTGCCCCTTTGAACATACAAATTGTTGTTTGTGACCAGTAAGAAAAATAAAAGTAAGAAAAAATATTTCTGTCTTTTAGGAGAGTACCACCCACCACCCAGCCCCCCCACACCAGGTAAAGAGGAGGGGGTCCCAACACGAAGGGGTTCAGATGGCAAGTTAAGAGGAAGAAAAAGAGCCAGTGACCCCGCTCCACCTTTGGACTCTGATATTGAGGTAAACCCATGGTCACACATTGTTGGAAATTAGCAGCATTTCTCTCCAATATTTATCTTTCTCTCTCACACACACTCACAAACTGTCATGTGGTTAACATTACATATCTGTTATTTCACTGCAGCGAGTGTTTATCTGGGATCTGGATGAAACCATCATTATTTTCCATTCGCTCCTCACGGGAACTTTCTCCACACGATTTGGCAAGGTATGGCGATATGACCATTCTCGTTGTCATTTACTGTAAGGAGCATGTACTGAAGCTATATTCACACCCAATGCCAGCGATAAGGCTGGTGGACACATGATCCTAACAACAAAGCGTAACCCCGCTTTCTCTCAGCAATCAAGTGCTTATTTAACTTAGTGGTCAACAGTTTGGCTGCCTGAGACAAGTGACCTTCGGGTCTCATCCCTGAGCATTTTCACACGCTGGCTGTTTTTCTTTTCTGCCCTCCTGTTTCTTTTCATAATGCAGCAGGGCTGTTTAGCTACCCCGACAACCTGCCGCGTGATTGACAGCCAGCGGGACCTTTACATAACAGACAGGCAGCTGACGAGGGGCGGATAGTGGTGCATTTCTTGTTTTTGGCCGGGGATCTGTGTTTTGAATTCTCACGGTCCCCCTGCGGGTTGACACAAGGCTGATGGGAGTTTGAGAGCAGCGTTTCTGATGGGCCAGGGATCTGTTGTTTCTTTTTCTTTCTCTTCTGCCACGGTGAGGGGGTGAAGAGAGAAAGAGCAGAAGGGCCAAGAAAAGAGAAGGAGCAAGTTAGACTGTGTGGATGTGTTGAAATGTGACTCATGTGCCAGAAATTCCTGATTCCTCCCACCACCCAAATACCCCACTGTTGGATCTAGGGAAACTCGGGACAGATTCTGACATCAAAACTAAGACATGCAGTAAAGGAATTGAATGAATGACAGCGGAAAAACAAATGAATAGACTAATATTGAGATGGCTCAGAAGCTAGCAAGATTTTGTTGTTGTTGTTCCTACTATGGGAGAAATAATACAATCATTTCTGGAGTTAATTAACTCTGTTTGCATCCTGCTTCTCACCATAAGCCTCTTCCAACTGGATCAATGTAATTTGCTCTTATTATTAACAAATGCTTGGGCATTTATAAAGTAAAGGTAAGTCTTGGCCCACTCTGAGGAAGACTAATGGGTCTGTTGAAAGAAACCTGTTTTCACTAGCTTGGTGAGCCAGAGGTGAATAGATGTCCACATGAGGAGCTGACCCTTACTCCCAAAACCTTGCTTCCATTATCTCATTTATCATGCAGCACCTCACTCTATTCTCCAGAGCGTGAATTCTCTTCCCAAACCCCGTCTTTTATATCACAAACAGAAGTCCCCTGCAAAGGTGCAAATTTGGGAACCAATTTTTCTTGCATGTTCTTTCCTTTTCTACCTGTTTTCATCGTCATTCCTCTGCTTTGGGGTTAAAAGAAAGAGGCTTTTATTTTGTTTTCTGTGTAGTAGTAACCACAGTCTTCAGAGAAGGGTGATTACAGACAATTATTTCAATTATTGGACAAACAAACCTTTCTCAAGCCTTTAACTCCACCCACTTCACCCTTTCTATTCACCGCTTCCTTAGTCCTCGCCCACTGCATTTTCTCCCAGTCACCTGTGTCCTCCCCGTCGCTCCTATTGAACTTATTTTGGCCTTTGTCCTTAATCACCTTTTTTAAGCCCTTTTGTGGAGGGAGGTATTTTGTAATTGCTGTGATTTACCCTACTTGTGTCATCAAGTCCATTTTACCAACCTGAGTGAGAACACAGCCCTGCTTGTCATTTCAAATGAACTAATTAAATGTTCACCTTTGGCTGACTTTTCCTGGCTTTGCGTGTTTTGCTGCCAAAGAGGAGTTATCAAAACAATGCACCACTCATATGTACACACCTTTTTCTTTTTTTTTTTTTTTTAAAAATGTTGAACAACAACACACGCCATGGATGATTTGTCAGCCAAACTGCTGGCACATTATGATTTATATTTTCTGAAGGTGGTAATTCAGAAAATGCTTATTTAAAAACTAAATTGAAGTTGATGTAATGCAAAACCTGGTTTTTACTTTGCTTTCTATATGATTGAAAATAACAGAAGATAAAAGGTTTGAGGGAAAAGGTGAAAGACTGAATACATTTCGGCTATTATATCCATTGCATTTAAGGTGCCAGTAGTTAAACGAGTCTACATGTATACGACTGAAAATAAGGGGTTTTAATAGTTGCTGACTTCGATTAGTTTGCATTTCTGACCAAAAGCAGCAGCAGAGAACAGTTGGGGAAGCTTGTTGACTGAATTTATGAACGCCAAAACAAATAGCTCAGAATGAAGATGGCAAAGATAACGATAAGCAATAAAGTTTGATTGACAGATAAATATTCACGCCTACCTTCTTCTGGAACCTGTTTATGTCAGTCCTTTTACTTAGAGCAGAACAAAGCTTCTATTATGTGTGCATTGACATAATGAAAAGAGCAGTAATGTTAAATAGCTTTAAATTTTTTAGCTTTATTCTCTGAATACCAAAGCTTCTAGTCTCAACCTAAGCCCAGAATTTTATTTCTATGAACATGCTAACAAAGAGCATAGCCTTTGTTAGCATTCACATTCTATTCACGGTGCCCAATCTGATTAGAGTTTTAGTTAAGGATACCAAAAAGAAAAAAATCTGTTACTGTCCACACTAACTTTTAACAGTTTTCTTCTCTCCATCTTGTGCGAGAATGGCATATACAACATGTGTCAATTATTCCTGTCTCTGTGTGCATCAGGACTCTTCAAAGGCAGTGTCTCTGGGTTTGTGGATGGAGGAAATGATCTTCAATTTGGCTGACTCAAGGCTTTTCTTCAATGACCTGGAGGTGAGGTTTGAAATTTGTGTGATGAACCGTAACTGTTGAAAAAAGAAACACAAAGAAAATTCCAAGACTCAGTGTTGATTAATTAGCAGTGTGCTTTGCTGCACAAATATTTTCATATTTGGCTTACAGTGCACTGGATCTCAATATATTCTAATAATTATGTGACTTTTTCCAGTAAGCTCAAAAACTGTAGCACTGAAAATTATCCAGCAATGTAAGCTGGCATACAGTTAACCAGAAAACCTTGCCTGCAAGAGCTTAGCGAGCGGTTTGACATTTTGCTGCTTTTTCTTCTTACATAAAGCACGGTGGCACTCATTGTAGAAATCTCTTAACACAATATCTATCTCGTATTTATTCTTTCTGCTGCATTTACAGCATTACCCAAACAATTTACTTTCATGGGGAATTGACAGTACATCAAAAAAAAACTGCCAAAGTTAATACACAACATCTTAAAATGATGACTCCTTAAAAAAAGAAATATTAAAATGCATTTTAGTACCTGCTAGTGACTGAACAATGCATGTGTTTTTCATCCTAAATTCCTTAACCTTGTTCTGACAAAGAAAAAAAACCCTGAAGAGCTGCATAGAAAAAGAGAACAAGTACACTTTGTGCTATAATTATAGGTCTGTGTCTGAGTATCCAAGGGGGAAATTAGTCAAATGGGAGGAGGAACAGTCAAGAAGAGGGAAAGGAGCCAACAAAGCCATTTGCAAACCCAGTTTTTATCCCTCCTTTTGTTGTCAGGGCTCAGTAAAGCTCTAAAGCAGTGCCCCATATCAGGCTGACAAAGCCTGTTAAGTCTTAAGGTGCAATTATCTTGTCCTTATCATGTCTGTGGCAACACCAGTGGCTACAACTGCTGCTGTCATGACTCACATATTGTAAATGGTCGGTGTTACTGTCTGACTAATCAAGTCCATCATTGCCAGTTGAAATATTAATGGTTTAAAAAAAAAAAGATTTCAGTGTGTTCTAGTTTTCTTTATCTCAATTTAACGATACAACTATTACAATCTAATCAAAATCAGACTAACTCAGACTTTTGCTTTTGGAGACTTTTAGCATATCTGCAATTTTTTTTTATTCTTACACTTACATTGACATTTTAGGACTTCCCAGAGCTGACAGATGAAGGATCCAGTTTGCTTTTGTCCCTGTTAAATAATCAAATGTTTGAAATTAAATTATACAAAGGTAATCCGCATTGTACGGTCAGCAGTTACATTTCAGCATGGGTGGATGTCACTTGAGTGGGAGGTGGGTTGCAGCCCCTGGGAATATAGTTATGCAGCAATGTAAGGGAGATGAGGTAGCGTCTCTGTCTGGATGACTGAAAGGTGATAGGAGAGCCGGTCTGTACTGGGCCGTTGCGACTAGGACTCCATTTTTAAGCATGTGCGTGCTTAAAAACAGAGTATATCACTGAGTGTGCAGAAACCAGAGTGCAAGTTTTTGCTTGATACTTTTGCATGGTGTGTTTTCACTTAGTCTGTGATGACTGACTTGTCCTACTTTTTTTTTTTTTTTAATTTAACATATCAAATCATAATAGCTGTTTTCAAATTTCTTGTTTAACTGCATATTGCTGAAGGTGTTTTGGCTGCAGACACTTGGTTAAGCTACAGTGTGGTTTTGTTCCCTGCAGTCTGGTTGGCTGCATTAACGTCCAACAGAGACAAATATGCAAACCATTGTGCTTGTCGGACAATGAGTGATTCTTAAGAGAATTTCTTCTTTTTTTTAACCAGTGGTTAAATTGTTAGGTGTATTTAAAAAAAAAAAGTGCAGATTTACTTTACTTCACTATGTGGTTGCGCTAGAATTGCACCACTATGTTGACGGACTTTTTTTCCGTGGCGCCTTACTGGCCCATTTCCTGACACCTTATTTCCTCCTTCCTTGCATTTTATTTTTAACCCTTTTTTTCATATCCATTGTGCTATCGTTTCTATAGAGCAGAGACCTGCCTGTACATGGCTTTACTCTGAAAAGGAGCTCGTCATATATCTGCTCTCCTTTTCATTTCCCAGGAATGTGACCAAGTCCATATTGATGACGTGGCATCAGATGACAATGGACAGGACCTGAGGTAAAGTTTCTGCTGTATTACTGTACTCAAAGCTTAGCTGGGAAACTGACAGTTCTGCTATGGCTTGTGACCCAGACTTGCCCTCTGGGTTTTAGTGGGCAGGAAGAGAAAAGCATGAAGATGAGACGAGGGCTGTGTGCATCTGTGTGTGCTCATGCATGCAAGCATGTGCATGTCTTTTATTTTCCCTACTTCCACAGTCATATAATATGTCAGAGGATTATCCAGTGCTTTCATTTCTCATCAAACTATCTCTTTCATTCCCTCTGTCTCCCTCAGTGCTGGCGTTTTATTGCATAAACTTGTTGAAACACTTTAAGATGCTTTTAGGAATGATTTGAGCGAACCAGTCTGTACTAAAGTACATTTTTGACATATTTATTTTATTGAACTTGGATCTTTTCATTTGAGTATGTTTTTATATTTATCCGAGTCCCACTACATGTATATAATATTTTTAGTGACAAATGCTCATTCAATTTTACAGGATTTCTTGGCCCGGACAGTTTCATTTGCACTGGCACATTTCCCTACATTTGATAAAAAGCTCAAGCAATGCTTTCTTTTTCAATGGTTGAGTTGCTTGAATAAATTCCTGCAACCCTAAAATATATTAGTGAATATAGCTACTGATTCTTTGAGTACCAATGTCAACAATGATGAACTGTTACAATAAGATGTTCAGAAGAGTTCAGCTCACGCCTTTATGATTTATATCCTGGCTGTTTTCTTTATTGTGACTCTGCAGCACTTATAACTTTGGGTCGGATGGCTTCCAGAGCCCAGCAGGAGCAGGTTCTCTGTGCCTGGGGTCAGGGGTCCACGGAGGGGTGGACTGGATGAGGAAACTAGCTTTCCGATACCGCAGAGTCAAGGAGATCTACAACACATACAAAAATAACGTCGGGGGTAAGTTCTAGTCTCATTTTATACAACATTGCTGTCTATGTGTGACGTGAAAGTTTAGAAATTCCTCCTTCCTTCTTTTATGTGGGGTTTTTGTGCACTTATTAAAAACCTAACATTACAGGAAGTTAGATGATGAGATTATTCTACACAAATGCAAATATTTATCAACTGTAGGACTTAACCCTTTCACCAGTGCCTTTAAAGGCAAAAGAGAAACTAACTGTAAGCGTTACACCTAGTCAGGCTTCAGTGGGTAAAGAGTTAAAGAACTAAATCTAGCATCTAAGATTCAAAATATGATTGGTTTGAAGTCATAAAGTAGGACCTTTTCATTTGAGTTCATTCAAAAAGAGTAGTGACTTTTCATTAGGGTTCCTATTTTCTTTCTAGGCATAAACATGCAGTTTGGATATGAAGAAGAGTAAAATACTTGTTTCCAAGATTATCTGTCAAGCTTTTCTTCTTCTTGATGGTCAGGTTTACTGGGCAGCCCCAAGAGAGAAGAGTGGTTACAGTTAAGGAGAGAGATGGAAGTCCTCACTGACCTGTGGCTGACTCAAGCACTCAAAGCTCTGGCTCTCATCAACTCAAGGTCAGTTTATGCTTCCATAGTTTTATTACCACTTAGAGGTGAATTGAATGTTAGCTTTGTTTGATTTGACATTTTCTAATTTTTTTCTCAATTTGTGACAAAATATATTTGTTTGTCATATTTACTGACTTTAGCGCCTGTCTTGCCCTCTTTCAGGCCTAATTGTGTGAATGTGTTGGTGACCACTACTCAGCTCATTCCAGCCCTGTCCAAGGTGTTACTCTATGGTTTAGGTTCAGCCTTCCCCATAGAGAACATATACAGTGCCACCAAGACAGGTGAGAAAACTTCAAGGGAAAGTAGGCAAGAAGATAATAAGCAAGTGAAAAGGCTGTAATAATAATTTAAACTGTGATTTTTCTCCTTTTCAAAGGCAAAGAAAGTTGTTTTGAGCGTGTCTCTCAGAGGTTTGGTCGGAGAGCAGTCTATGTGGTGATAGGCGATGGAGCTGAAGAGGAGACTGTAGCCAAGAAGGTAAAACTGTCTGTTTTTTTACTACTTTAACGGCTGAAAAATTGGCCACAGCAAATCAGTGAACCTTACACCATGCTTGATTTCTGCAGCTTCTGTGGTATGGGTTTGTTTTTTCATGAAATTGCTGTTTTGAGATTTTCCTAGATTTTTTTTCCCTAATGCTTTTCTACAATGTTATCCAGATGTATCTGTGTACTATAGTACCTCTCCAAATGGGACAATACTTCACATATGCTCTTCTTCTGCAGAAACACTGAAAACGTCTGAAAAGATACTATCTTAAGTTTCAATGTTATACTCTATACAGACGTTTGATATGACATTATTTTTGTTTTATCAGAAGAACATGCCATTCTGGAGAGTGTCCTGTAGGGCTGATCTCGAGGCTTTGAGCCACGCACTGGAGCTGGACTACCTCTAGAGGGCGCCATCCATCACATTCTGCTCTTATGCTTGTGTTATGAGAAACTCTGGAGCTTCTGAGTGCACCTTGCAGGTGAAGATTCCCCTAGAGACTGATTAAAAGTCAGTACTGCTATATTGAGCGAGCACTCTGGCAGACAATTTTATACCCGAGCCAATGGATTTTGTGGGGATTCTGAAGCAAGGCTGCAGTGTCTGTGATACATAAATATGAAAAAAAGGGCTGGAAACAAAATAAAAGGCCAAAGTGAAATAAGGGACCAAAGCCTCATTGCTAACTCCAGGGAATTATGGTTAATACCGATAATATTAATCATATAAAACAACAAACTTACTTTTTTTTTTAAATTCATCTTGAGTTTATAAATTGTTCCGTTTTCAGAATATTTACATGCTGTTTAGCGATCACAGTGAGTAAAGTTCAGACTGTTGATGACTTTTTCTGCTGTGTCTTTATATTTCTTTTGAGACTTAACACATTTTTTTTTTCTGGCCATTAATGTTGTAAAGACAAAATTAGAAGCAAGAATTCTGACATTGTGATTTTTAGTAATAAATGTTAAATACCATTCTCTTAAAGGTAGGGGCTATTAAATAGTCTGCATTTCAGCTTTACAGTCTGAGCTATTTACTGGTTCAGGTTTACAATACAGTACGGTAATAGTTTGGGAGCTCTGCATAAAACAATAATCACAGTTAAAGACCAAAAATCTGCTCAAAATGTTTTGATGAGTTGGCTTGAAGATGCTGTATTATAGGCTGGTGCTTGAATGAATCTTTACCTTTAATTATGGGTTGTATATTGTTTTCTTTACTGTCATTAAGTTCCTAATAACCTGTTTGTAATATAGTTGGACTGGTATGATTGTGCATGTGCCGATTACACTGCCTGTCAGCTTAGCAATGATCTGTATATAATGCTTTGTTGCCAACTTGTTGTGACAGACAGTTGAAGTAGATGAATAAAGATAAATTAATTACACTGAGGGCAAAAGTGAGTTCAGTTTCATCTCATTTTGCACTGTTGCTCAATCTGTAGATGCATTCTAATCAATCTACATGACATGAATCTAAAAAAAGAAATTTTAAAGTTTTCCATGCACAAAATCACTCGAGGGACTTTTCTTTCTTTATGGGGAAAGATCACCATCTTCAGGCCAAAAAAAGTAGTACCATAAAGACACTGATACACTCATACACTGTGTGGCTTTTAGAAAAAATGAGACAGAATGGAACATTTTATGATTTTATTTCTCAAATAAAGGTAAAAGTGCAACAATAAATTTAAAAAAAATATATCTTTGAGTATCAATGTTAATTTTTATGGCACATATACACGTGAATAAAAAAAATAAATAGCTAAATAAATAATATTTACATTCATTATTTACAGCATAGGAAACATGGCTCCAGGTGCTAAACACTGTTGACAGAGACCATCTTAAAGCCTCTGATGGTGACATTCATATTTGTGAGCGACAGGCTGGCTTGCAGCATCTTTTCTCCCACCATGTTGGGCATGTACGGGATTGGCTGATCCACTCTTCCTCCTGGAGGCAGTGGGGGCATCCTGCAGGAAAATGTAGAAAGCTTATTTTAAAAAAATGTTTGCAAAATTTAGAAATTTATTCCAGTAACTTAGAGTGACAGACTACAATAAACGTCCTGTCACTTTGCATCACGCCTCTAAGCAAACAGTCAGTGATTATCCTGCTATGCATCCATGAACACAAACATGCGTAGAACAATGCAAACATACCACAGTGACAAGTCAACATTCTTTCAAGAAAGACAGTGTTCCTTTCTGCACTGCACAGTGACACTTCTCTATTTTAGAATTCCTGTCATTAGCAGGCATTTATGAAGTTCTATAGTCCCTGTGGTGTCTATTAATTATTGCCCATGAGACAAAAAAATCATTCTTACCTGAACTGAACTTTGCCTTGGAGCAGCCCAGCCCCAGCTACAGTCAGTACTCCACTGACTGGGTGAGAATATGGGTTGATGAAGGTCACTAGGGCAGTCCGTTCGCTGTGTTGCATGATGGACTTTTCATCTGCAACCTGAAGGACAAACACATTAGTAAACCCAGAACATTTCCTCAAGTTCTCCATTATATAACTTTAAGGTAATAAATATGACATAAAATCTGCTGTCTGCAACTCATACTTGTAACTATATGATTACATTTTTATTCAAAAAGGAGAAATATTATAGACATTTTCAAAACTGTCGATGCATTTTTTCACAGCTGGTGCTGCATCATCAGATCAGATATGAAAACCCTGAATGCCCTTTAAATACTTTCTTATAACATTGCATTGCAACCTGTACTTGGTATCAAAACATTGGAATTTGTGCTCAAAGACATAAAGTTTAATTATTTTTTTTTAAAGAAGTTTAAGTTGATGGATGCAATAAGTTTGTATGTGAGAAACTTTAAGGAGGAAATATTGAGCATTTTTGTAAAGTACCTGTATGATGAGCTGTGGGCTGGTGATGTTGAACTCCTCTGAGCTCAGGACTCTCTCCTGACTGGCAGTATCCTCCACAACAACTGCAAGGTTGATCAGGTTATCCCCCACCACGTCTTCATACTGTGCTACGGGGATCTTCTGCCTCACTACCTTGACTGGATAGAGGAAGTGACACAGAAATTAGGTTGTGTTAAATAAATAGTCAAATCCAAATAGATTAAGTTCTGAAAACAACAACAGTCCTTCAAAGGTGAATATTTTAGTTGTAGATGAGAAAAGTAAATGTACCTTCCATAGGTGCAAGTTGTAAGACACCGTGGTTTTCCCAGAAGGTGTCCGAGGGGCTGTGGTTGTATTCTTTTGCCTGGGCATTGAGGTGAACCTTCAACATCTTGGCTACATTCTGCTTGTTCATGATTTTCACGCTGAAGCTGACAGGTTCCCCAACAATGGGGGATTTGTCCAAGGTCAGGAAGACTAGCACTCCCTGGGATGAGCCTTCTGAATAAACATGAAAAAGTCCTCATGAAGAGATGTGTTTTTAAAGAAATCGGTATAAACTCTGATGAATACATTCAAAACTACAAATTACCTCTTCTTAGTGTTGAGTCACCTGAACTCGAAGAGCTTCTTGATGAAAGTGTTGAAGTTGGGCCTGTGTTATAAAGACAGAAAGACAAATGTGAGTATGTGAGAGTGCTATTATTTCACTTTATCACTTTATTTCAATATATCACTTTATTAAATTGCATAATGTGCAAATCAATTAGCAGAATTCTAGTTTCATGGTCATACTTTTGATGTATTTGTAATCTCCTGTGATCTTTTGCAATCTGGGGAACCCAACAGCCTTAGTGCAGATGAGGGAGCCAACTCTCTCAGTGTCTTTGCTGAAGCCGAGCACCTGACCCTGGCCCGAGATGATTGTATGGATATCAGCATTCACACTGGCGTAGACAAATGGGACATCATAGAACAGGTCCACACGCTTGTTCTTTATTGCTTTGACTGGTGCGGGGCCACAGCAGTACACTCCTGTGATGATGGCAGAAACAAGAAAGTTTTGAAGAAGTTCACAAAGAATTAAAAAGTGGAAGAAAAAGTTTAAGAACTTTTTTTAGCACACACCTCCACTTCTCTGCTGAGGAGTCGGGTCAAGAACTTGCCAGCCATCCATTCCAGATTCAAGATCCCGACGAGTCATCCAGCACTCCACCCAGACATGGAAGTTCCTGTCAAAGTCCAACAAAAGATAATGTTAAGCATTAAAATGTCATTAAAGTCTTTAAAGTAGTTAAATAATACAGTTTATAAGCAAAATATAAAACTGACCAGATGCTGTCTTTGGTGCGGTTTAACTTCTGCCCTGTTGCGCTGTAGTATTCCTCAATCACCAGGTTGCCATCAGTGTCATGAGCAGAGTTGAAGTTTGTGATCACACGGCAAGGAATGCCAAGAACTCTCATAACTGAAAGACGTAATGAAAGCACAATTGATTTAAAAAAAGACTGTTAAAATATTTGAACACCGTCATGGAAAAAATGACTCGGTGTTAAAAAAAAGAATGAAAACACTTTATTATGATAGCATCATTTAGAACAACTGATTATTAAAGAGCAGAATTACATGATCTAAGTTACTTGATTTTATAAGGTTTTAAAAGATGAAGATATAAGCACCTGTGCACATGACAGCTGCAAAAACCCAGCACTGTCCATACTTGACTGGGCTGTTACCAGACTGGTTCCACTTTCTCAAAATGTCCCCACTCCCAGTCCACATGGAGGGACTGACACCTTGTTTGAAGTCGCCTGTCCAGTTCCCCTTCAGCACCCCACGGTCATCCTCACTGTTGATCTAAACACAAAGCACAACATAAGTATAGTTTTTACTGTTTGCACAGCCCGTGCCAAAGATGCCAAAACAGGTTTGGGCATCCCATAATTTTCCATGTTGCCCTGGCAGTTTTACAGTAATAATTACAGTGTTGCTGCTTGTGACATTTAGTGCTTAGAACATTGAAGGTGGTGTCTCTTCAGAACATAGTGTCCCAGGTTAAGCCCAAGCTTGTTTAACGAGTAGAAATGATGCTCATGTAATAGATTGTAAACAAAAACCAAAAACTAATGTGATTTATACAATTTGTAAAGCTAGTTAATGTTGAATTTGTGTTGCTAGACAGAATCTGTTGACACTCACCATGGCAGACACAACCCGGCTGAGGTACACGGGGTTGTTTCGGTTCAGGTAGTCCATCTTTCTGTTCTTTTTGTGCTGAGGGCTGACTTGGAGCAAATTCAAGCAAGCCTCCAGAACACCAGGCTCATACTTTACAGGCAGACAAAGGAAAAGAGAAAATTTGAGTACATCCTGTTAAGCAGGTGGTTTGAAGTCAGATTTAAGGTCAAGATTTTACTATGTGCACACATACTTTAAGATGTTTTATCTCATTGATCCTCCAAAATTTGCACATTTATTCATTGAAAACTATTGTTTTGAAGAATTATTAAAGTGTTACAGAGAATACGATCTTTATGCACTTTGATAAAACATAATACACTCATACATAATACCTAATTTAAAAGGCACATCTTCTGGTAATACTTTTTTTTTTAGTTGCTTAGTGTTCAGTTTATGACTTTCTTACCTGATCAAAAGACCACGGTCTTGAAACAATGTTTGTCCCTGATCCCATAAACAGCAACCCAAAGTCACTCTGGATATATTCTTCTCTCTGATCCTCAAATGGGATGTATACTGTATCCTCTGCAAGAAATACATCTGCATTTAGAACCACACAGTGTAGTGACATTTTCAATTCATGTTCAATTCAACATTTTCACAGAGATTTATAGATCATTCAGTCCACGGACCTATTTTATCATGCTTATGTTGACCTTTTTTCTTTATAAATTCAGTGGCTGAATTTTACTATGAAACATAATTATATGTAAGGTTTCATATACACAGTTAGTCACATAGCTGTACTGTCGCAGACGCTTAAAAATAAGTAATTAATAATTTATTATGTATTCTACAATAATGTAATTTTCAATATGGTTTGTGTGTTAGGCCACACAAACCATATATGTATTTCTGATACATATATGGTTGCTGCAACAAGCTACCAAAATAAATCGGATTCTCCAGCACTGATAGTTTGCTTCACTTACCAGAACACCAGGGGTTGCAGAGCAGGATGAAATCGCCATATGCAGAGCTTTTCTGGCCATCCTGAGTAAGCACACACAGCTGAAATGTGTAGGAGCCGACTGAGGCAGAGGCAGGAGAGCAGATGTAGATAGAAGGTTTCAGAGGGTTCCACTCCTCAGGGTCAATATAGGCATTCCAGCTGGACTTGGAAGAGCTCTTGGAGAAGGTTACAGGCATTACTGCGTACAGGTTACCTGATGGGAAAATTGAGGAATGTTAGAAACACAAGCAAAAGCCTTAAATTGTGGGTTTGACCACTTGCATAAAAAAGTATCCATGCATTATACTCAGGAAAGTACCTAGCATGACTTTCACCCTCAGAGTATTGATCTTAGGGTTGAAGGGTCGCCCTTCCAGCTGAACACTGACTTTAAATGGCGCTCCTCTCCGCACCACCAGAGATTTGGTGTTCCTGAAGCCATTCGTCCTATGACTCTCAAGGTTTTCTGATTGTTCCAGGTCAACATATTTTATCCTCAAGTCTGCAAGTTGAGAAAAAGAAAACATTAAAGACTGTCAACATCATACATTGTTTGTAACAGTAAAAGGCAATCACGCACAGCAGTAATCAGGGTAATAATCAAATCGTAATCATAGTCTTCATCAAGAGTGAATTTGCTCTGCATAACAAATGAATAGTAATGAATAGTAAGGAACAGAAAAGAGTGAAAGAGTTTGCATCTCTGAAGATCTGAAAATCTCACCTTCCATCTCTTAGTCTCTCTTTCTCACAGCAACGTTGTATGACTCCACTATCGCCCACTAAAGCTATATAAGCATTTTGCCCAACCCTTCTTAAGCATTTCAGAAGGTGGGGAGAACACAGTGTGACTTTCTTGAATTGTTACCAAGGCCCTGGAGTCATGCGAAACAAAAAAACAGCGACAAATTTTTACAATTGATTGGATGAGCAATCAGATTCACTTATGTGCAGATAGAGGAATTGCGTCAGTTTAATGCGTGAGACAGTACATCAGCTTGAAGACCGAGGCCTGGGGCAGGAACAGTACTTTTCAGTGTCATCTGTCGCATAGACCACAAACTTTGATATTCCACACAATGGAATCTGCATTCAGACATCATGTTATGACAAATCATCAACAAGTGATTTTCACCCTGAGAGCTGCAGCTCACTAGATATTTTCTCTTTTTAGATGATTCTCTGTAATCCCAGAGATAGTTGTCCATCAGTTCAAGCACCAGTTTCTGAAAGACCAGTCTATTCACGCCCTCTGGATTAATAGTATTTATACATTTAGATTTCTTTATGCTTATATTTATAATACACATAGCATAATATAAAAAGCTAAAAATAAAATTATGCCACAGTATTTTATTTTTAATTTATCATAATTATCACTTTAACACATTTTCTAATGGTTTTTGTAGTCTTCTTTTACATGGGCAGCCTCACTGCCTGATATGTTTGGGGTTGAGATAATAAAATATGAAAGATTTTATATCAAATGATTTCACTGAAAAAAATGTTCATCTAATTAAAAAAGAAACTTTATGAATGAAACTCCCACACATGCTTTCATGCTTTGAATACATTAAAAAGACACCCCCCCCCCCCCCCCCCCGCCACAGACACACACACACACACACCCCACTGTTTGCACATCATGTCCCAAAGATAACAAAACAGGTTTTAGCATTCCATAGATAATCACAGTGTTGCTGCGTGTGACATTTTGTGTTCAGAACTTTGAAGGAGGTGTCTCTTCGTCTTTTCAAACTGCAGAACACAGTGTCCCAATTCAAGAACATTTGAGCACATTCTGTTAAATAGGTGCTTTGAATTCAGATTCAAGTCAAGATTTTAGTACGTGCACAGATTCTTTTAGATGTTTTATCTCTAATAAATAACATTTATCCTACAGAATTTGCTCATTTATTTATAAATGAACTCATTGAGATAAAGTGAAAGAATGTCTTTTAATGTATCCAGGATGACTTTGACCCTCGGACTATCGATCTTAGCGTTGAAGGGTCGCCCTTTCAGGTAAACACTGACTCTGAATGGGGCACGAGAGATTTGATGTTTCTGAAGCTATTTGTCCTATGACTCTCAAGGTTTTCTCAATGTTCCAGGTCAACATGCTTTATACTCAAGTCTGAAAGTTGAAAAAAAAAACAGAAAACATTTTAGACTGTCAAACTCATGCATTGTCCTTAACAGTAAAAGTCCATCAGTTCAAGCACCAGTTTCTGAAAGACCAGTCTATTCACGCCCTCTGGATGACATACTGTACTATCCTTTTCACTATTACCACCTTTATATTTCATAGTAAAATATCAATATCAATAATAACAGTTTGTTGCAAAACACTTGCATCAAAATTACATTTTGATTTTATATATTTATCATATACATAGCGTAAAAGATTTAAATATATATATATATATATATATATATATATATATATATATATATATGTGTGTGTGTATATATATGTACATATATATATATATATATATGTATTCATATATATATATATATATATATATATATGTACATATATATATATATATATGTATTCATATATATCAGTTCAGCACAGTTTCTGGTGGTTTTCATAGTTGTCTTTTACATGGGCAGCCTCCCTGCCTGACATGTTTGGAGATGAGATACTAAACTATGAAAGATTTTATCTTGTATGAATTCACTGGAAAAAATGTCCATCTATTCTAAAGAAATAAATTAGACTCCCACATGCTTTCACACTTTGATTACATTAAAAAGAGTCACAAAAATATGCATACCAACCCACCTACTCCACCCTGTTACTGTGGAAAACAGTAACTGGGTGGACAACAAGAAAGAGCATGTTTTATGCTTAAGTCAACTATTATTATTTGTATGATGCACAACAGGGTTGCGTGTGAATAGAATTTTTTTTAAAAATTTATAAACCATATGATCAAATTCACAAGAAATACTGGTTTATGTTGTAAATAAATGTAACCTGGTGGACATGTTATGATAAACCATCAGTGAACCACTGTGAAACATGAAAAAATGGCTGATGAAAGAGTATTTTCTCTTTGTCTCGTAGATGATTTCCCTTCAAAAAGATATAACTTACTATAAGCAATAAAACTAGAGAACCAATGAGGAGTGTGTTTCTTTTTATACAATTTTAAAAGAAAATGTTAGCAGATAAACTGGAAACAATTTTTTTCATGTTTCTGGTTTGACTTTATGAATTGTTGGGTTTCTTAGCGGGATAACACATGAGACCAGAGTTGGAGTCTATTTTCAGACAAATAGACCACTTTCACAGACTTCCCCCTGGGTTTTTTCTTTATCTCTATAATTGTTTACTCTGTATACCTACTGCTGTAAAAACAACTTTTTCCCAGCAGACATTTTATCACGCACACAGATGACACTGCTTTAGTAAGCCCCTACATGATTTGTTAAGGTAAATCATCATGGTAACAATAACCAATAAGTTGTTAGGAACTGCGTTTCCTATTTTAGAAAGTGGCATCTTCTTTTTTGCCTCCTCTTTTCAACTCTTGCCATCCGCATGACACTATTGCCCCCCACTTGCTCACAAAAGAAAAGATCTAAACTGTCTTGTATTTAGTTCCATATTGGTGTATAGAAATATCATGATTTCCCCAGAGGGACAAATAAATATAGACGAGTGACAAAGGCCTTTTCTTGTCTACATTTCTTAATGCAAAATGAAGACATTTAAAATGATGCCAAATGCAATGAGGCTACATGAATATTAAAATCACCCTCTGTAATCTGAGCTGAACACTTAAAAAAGCTGAGCACTTAAAAAAGAGAGATTAGAGTTAAGGGGCAGGAGGAAAAATGGATAACAACAAATAACAACAACGCTTTCCAGTTAGGGTGGCTAAGAGTAAGGTTTTCAAATGAAAGACATGTGGTTTTTATTAATTATACTTCTCCCTCAACTCTGTAAGGCAAAAGGTTAGAGCAGCTATCCATAAATGAGTAACAAAGCTAAACTATGAAGACAGAATTGGCCATTACATCCATTCATACACACTCGTGCGCAGCTTTTCCCCCCTCTGTCACTTGATCTCTTTACACGAACATTCCTTAGGTTTTGTAATTCTTTGATTAATCCACCTCAAATAAGTTGTTGCACAAGGATAAGGAGTTTTTCCCCAGAATAGAAGTGTGGGAGGTTAGCTATTTGAAACTCGTCATTGTTCACTCTGGTTTGCCTCTTAATGAAACTAGCATCATCATTGCGCAAATCTTTAGTGAAGGAGCACTCACCCACTTATAATTACAGGCATGCACAATATCTTGGGTGGGAAGCATTTTTTAAGAATGAGTATTGACTCACTCTCATGAATTTTAACTGTTGCTTTCTATGTTTCATATCTGCCTGGATTATACTTTTCTTGCTCAAATCGTAACATAAGCCATTTGTTGAAAAGTGTTAGTGTAAGAGTGAACAGTACTCTGTTGCATTATTTTACATCAATAACAGTGTTTTTAGTTGAAGTTGTTTGATATTTAATTTTTTAACATTTGACATTTAACAAGTAACACCAGTGCCTTTTAGTCGCAGCACATATATAATCTTTTTTTGTCTACACAGAAGGACTGTTCATGGAGTACGGTGTAAGTGTACTTAGCCTATATTTACTTTTAACAGATAGTATTATTTAAATTATAGAAATAAGCACATTTGTTCAGAACAGCCCTTTTATGGTGTTATAATAATATGTACAGTATTATTACCACCAATGGGTAAGTAAAATTCTGATGCTCTAAAGCCTGGACTGTCGTGGCCAAATTAAAGGTGTTTTTTATTTTTTATTTTATATATTGTTAGTGTTATTTACCAATGGAGAGCATAAAATAACACTAAATTGAAACATTGAAAGTCATCATCCATGTCAGTGTCACTTCTCATTTGAATTTTGCATCAAAAGTGATTCTGTAAGTTTGACACTAGGATGTAATTTCATAAGGAATGCATAAGCACAAGTACTATTATCATCAGTGAGCTGACAGTTCTAGCTGAACTACCTGGCCACCTGGGGGTGTTCTGTGTGGAGTTTGCATGTTCTCCCAGTGCATGCATGTACAACATGCCCAAAAGTCTGCGTGTGAATGACTGTCTCTGTGTGATAGGCCTGTTATAGACTGCCCTGGGTGCAGGTCTCTCTCTGTGTAACAGTTGGGCTAGGCTCCAACACCCCAGTGACCCTGATTTGTCCAAGCAGTTAAAAATGGATGGATTTTTCTAGTAAATGTATACATTACATTTATAGCATTTTTAAAGTAATTAATATTTCAATTCAAATAAAAGACTGTAGAACATTTTTAACAAGTATACAGTAGAGAATGCACCTGCTTAATTCAACCAACTAATGATGCAACTGAAACTTGTTTTTTCTTGATACTGGCCACGTTGGACCAATTTTGTGAATAAAACCAGAAAACCTATGCAACGTTGTTGAACAATATGCTATTGTTCAACAAAATGATGCAATCAAAAAGTGATGATTAACCCTTTTAAGATTTCACTCTACATTAAATATTATATAACAATGGCACACCTTGAGCCACTAAGACAAACTAACAAAATCTGCAACATGCAAATCCAGTATTTCTTCTGCATGCATTGCTGGGAGGAGTTCAGGCGTAGGTTCATAAAAAAAAAAAAAATTAAAAAATTGTCAAAGTGTCATTATGCTTCATCATTCAAACTTGCAGAATGCATTGCAGAAAGAACATTAACAGTTCATATATAAGTTAAAAATAACAGCTGCCATTGCTTTGTTACTGAATGAATGTTAAAGAATGTTTTAATTTTTTAAAAATAAATCAGCTGACAACTTAAGGTGACACAAATATGTCAATGTGTAGCTACAGGTTTACAAGAGATAACAGAAATTTAATTTAGTTGTTTATTAATTCTTCAATTATACGGCAACTACATTTAGTCACATAGCTCTGGAAAATCAGAAACTTCAACAATCTGTACAATCAGATAAAATATGAACACAAAATCATAAGGAGTACTGCAATCATTGCCTTTCAGCAATGGTACTTAAATATGATGGTTGAGCACTTTAGCTAGAAACTTGGTTGATACTGACAAACAGAAAAGAATTAGGACATTCAAATACAAACTTCAGTGTCAAACACTTAAAAAGGCAAAATTCAATCATATTTAGAATAGTGATTAAAAAAAAGATTCTTTTACAAAAAATGAAACAATAAACCTTCAGTTTTGGGCAGCAGTCCTTGGCTTATTGTAAACTAGGAAGTCTGAGATGTCATGCCACACGTTGCTGTCATGATAGAGGTAGTTCATGGAGGACTGCAGTGATGGCTGGAGTGTATGTGGGTAATACTCAAACAACCACAAGACGATACCCCAAACTAGCGTGGCAAAGAGTGGGAAAGGGTCATGCTTAGGCTGTGGGATGAATCCTTTCTGTACAGCCAGCCGAGACAGGGCGAACAGGATCCTGGACAGCAGGTACATGTTGATCTAGAGTAGAAAGTAAAGAGTTGTATAATCGGAACACAGACAGATGCAACAGGCAAGTTTGAAGTTTGACACCCACAGGCTGCAGTTTGTCCTACCTGACTGTTAATGTTGTTGTTATCGCCAAACACTAACCATCCACCAACACAGGCAGCCAGAAATGAGTGAGACTGTAAACTCTTTCCTTGAAGTTTCTGCTGCAAAGCTTGCAGTCCTTTGTACGTGAACACAAAGCACGCCAGGTTTCTGGAGTGGGTGTATGTGGCCTTCAAAATGGCTTTGAACTTGTCCTTTAAACTAGAACACAGGAGGAAAACGGGATGTTTTAACACTTCAGAGGCACGCGAAGTGTAGCACGGGGTTTATTTGGGTTTTTTTAATATATATATAAGCTTGAGATTTATGCCTTACCTGCCACTTCTAAATAGAAATGTCATAACCAGGGCATGTGGTGCTCTGATTTTGGCCCCATATCTGAGAAATAAACAGAGTGTTATATAAGTGCTTCGCTAAAAATCTCCACTTATTGTTATTATCCTCAGCGGCTGCTAAATCCACCGCCAAGTTACCAGTCTGGCTCTCTGCCATGACAGAGAACAACAGCTAAAGGAACAAGTGCAATAGTCTAGCTGATAGCAGTGTAAGTGTAAATAAGTAAATAGCGTATTTAAGCTCGCAGGGTGCTCCACTGAACTCACACAGCGCCGTTCCTGAATCCCTTCAAAACTGCCAACGCCGCTTTGTATTTCTCCTGCTGTAGAAGATTATTGACGGTATACAGAAGAGTTCTTATCAGATCAGGACCTGCCATGACTTTCAACGGAGCCGAGGGGAAACAGATACAGGTGGGACACACCAGTGCAGAATGCCGTGTCACATTAAAAACGCACCCTGTAGCCGAGTTCTATTAAAGGTTCCTACGTGTGCAGAAGCGCAGCTCGGTGAGATGAAACTAACACTGAGGGGGAAAGCTCTAAAACACCACAAAACAGTACAAGTATTGTGTGGTTACTGAAAGTAAATAAAATTGTACAGGACGTGTCTTTACTCTTAGGTTTTTTTTTCCAACATAGTCAGGATATCTGCTTAAATCCAACAAAATCTGAAGTAAACTTTAACTCGATGAAAACTACACAAAAACAAACAAACAAAAAAATGGGAAAAAGAAAATAGGTAAATAATCAAAAAATACCGAAGTGTAGTAAAACTCTAATGTTATTTGAAACCGCTCCACCTGTTGAAAAACACACTTTAAAAAAGGTATAAGAAGAAAAATATATTTACAGGTAATTTATCTGAAAACTCTTCAGTATTTTGCACAATGCCACGAATGACATGAGGAAAAGAGCCTACTGCACCTCATTATTATTGCACTGCAATTTATTGCTGACTGTAAATTAAATGCCTAATTTTTGATACATTACTGCACTAGTTATTCATCTTCTGCTTATTACATAATGCAAATGTAAATATCTCATATGAAAACTGAAGTATTTTTATGTCAACCTTCACTTTAAATGCAAGCCTAAGACCAAAGACCAGTTTTTGACTTTATCCTGCAAGAAAGGTTACAAATTTTAGGATGTTAAAATAACAACAAAGAGAGGCCATAATTTGTTTAGCGGTATCAGCATGTACACATGCAGTATTCTAGCACATTTGCCAAGACACCACCCATGTAATTCAGGCAGACACATTACTTATGCAATAGATTCATACAGTTCCCCATCATTTCGTGTTCTTATCTTTAGAAATGTCACCTTGATAACTATTAATAACCTATAGTAGATAACTCTAGTAGAAATAAAAAGTACCATATGCTTATAATACAAAAGTCAAGTTTTAAAGAAACAATAATTAATATTATGTAACAGAACAATTAGCAGACAGCAGTTTCTGAGTCACAATGTTAAGTAATGGCTTATGACATGCACATACAGTGGTGTGGTGAGTACTATTAACGTTATTCTTTGGGGTGGAAGAAAACCTATTCTAAAAACATGTTAATTTCTTATTTTAGTAGAATTTGTTCTGTCTATTAAACAAAACAACTAAATATGAAACTTTAAGGAAACTGTGTTAGTCATTTAATTATTGCATATTACATAATGTAAGAGTGGATGCTTCATACAAGTACTAATGTAAAATTATGCAATGAATTCTAATTGTTATTTTTGTGCTCTCCATTGTATATTTTGTGATTCTTATGTTTTTTGAAAGGCATCACCCTTTTAACCACGGTTTCAAGTAATACTTACATCCACACTATAAATGCTGTCTAGAAAATCATTCTGTACAATACAATTATAGTTCTACAACTGTTTACAACTTGTATTGTTCATATTTCATAATTCTGTATAGTTTCATATTTATATCCTGTTCATAGCTTGTACACTCACTACAGCCTGTACATACTTATAGTTATAACATATTCATTTCATACCATGTACATTGTAACATACCCATAGTAGACCCATGGTTTGTACCCTCTCTATAATAGACCCATTTTTGTAATATATCTATATTATTGCTAATAATATATATATATATATATATATATATATATATATATATATATATATATATAGCTAAAGCACTTTCTGGATGGATGCAAACTGCATTTCGTTGCCTTGTACTTGTGACAAGTGCAATGACAATAAAGTTGAATTCTAATTCTATTCTACAACATACAGTTGAAAGAAAGCAACACAACATTCTCAAAAGTACAAACAGCATAGTGAAACAGTGCTAGAACTTGATAGTTCACTCACTGTTTCAGCTGTTACGTAATGGAGTAAGCATCATCCTGTTAAATGATGTTGCCAAGAGCCATCTTACATACCATCTGTTGTATTCTGCTACATTCTCTGTGTCAACACCCATCAACATACCCAGCCTATGTAGTTTTGTAACAAAGAGAGTTCTCGTTTTCTTTCATGTATCTTCTGTGTGTTTTCAAAGACCGCAGTTCTTACATAATTTAGGTCACTTTGCTAAAAGTAAATGAAGACAGCACTCTGACAAAACTGTTGGAGACAGAGATAGATTTGTTTGGGGAATTTCAGCTCGCGAAGGGCAACAATAAACCCAGCAAGATGAAGAGATCAATTCAAGTGGAAGACAACATTAAAAAAAACCCAAAAAAAACACAATTATTCAATTAGACTCGGAAGAAATATACTTACAAAATGAATGAGTTGTGTGTTGTAAGTTATTGTAATGTACGTGTACAAAATACTCATCACACTTTCAGTGTTTTAATTGTTTTATTGCTCTTTTTTAAATCTACTAAATCCATTGATACAAGAAACTCATCTTCCTAATATTTATCCACAAACTTCCACTTGTGTATAAAAAATGTTAGTCTACTATTCGAATGACTGTGCAATCAGAACAAGTCAAACACCATTTTGCATATTTTTTAAATATATTCATCTGCCCCATGACCTGGACCACAGTGGTGGTTAAACACAGAAGTGGTTAATTCAACCACTCCGTGTCAATGTGCTGTAATATTGTTACCTGTTAAATATTCAACAGTCAACATACTTAAAAAAAAAAAAATTTTTTTTACATTAATCTGCACAGGAGTAGCTACACTGCAAGTGTATGGGTGTACAACCAGTAAAGGAATAGAGGTGAAGTCAAGTGAAACATCCTACACAATTAACTGAAGAAAAACTGGTATGTGGCGGTGGAGGTGTGGCCTGAATGAATGTACTCATCACGGCAACGAGGGATCACTTACATCAGACAAGTCCTTTTTTTTTTTTTCCTACCTGCAGTGCTGACGACATGAAATGGAAAAACAGCCACATGGTTCACACACGAGTACATTAAAAATGACAGTATTTTGTCTGTTTACATTTCAATCTGTATCTTAAAGACATCATGTATAAAATCATTTTCTGGGCCACACACTGGAATTACTGCAGATAATTTACACCACGCTGCCAACATACACACTACCACAGGTTGAAGGCTGGACAGTGGGAAGAAAAATAAATAAATTAAAAAAAAGAAATCATAATATAGGTTTTGGGCCTGTTTATTCAATCCTGTTTATAAAAATTTATTAAGACCTACTGACCTAATAATCTTTTCAAATGTGCTTACTTTCACTGGCTACATCTTTGTTTCTGGTGTCATTCACTTGTATAACTACATTCTAAGTAAATGGGGAAAAAAGCAAAGTCTTTTTATAATGGCAACAAAATTATTAAAACGTGAATGTGAATATCATAATTCCTCAGCAAGGTAAATTTGTTTTAAATACAAAATATATTTTTAGTTTTCTTTTCTTTTTAGCAGAACAGAGCAGTTGCCTCCTTTGTTTTAATTTCTATACTTTACCACAAGTAAAACAAATAACAAACTCTTAGTACTGACCATTGATATCATGTGTGTAATTACTTTGGGGGGACTGTTCGGAATTGATTACCTCTGTTAAGAGTTCTTTAATTAATTTAACTCATTTGTTAGACTGGTTCCAAAGATTTTATTTAAGTGATACTTTACCTAAAATAAACTATATCTGTCAGCAGACAACATTTTGAAAAGTCATGAAATACAATACAACTGTACAAATCTGAAAGCCATACGCCCTATAAAACTAGGGCCACTTGCTATCATAATTCAGATCTTATTTCACATCTTGCCAGCAACTCGAGAAGTTCTATTGCTAGAATAAGTCACTTTCCTTTTGATTAAACTTTGGAGTATATTTACATAAACTGCCTTAGCCACAGATAAATTTGTTAATAATCAGAATAGTCATTAATCCTTTTTGTTGTATTGTGGTATCATAACATCATCACACACACACACAAATATACAATTTTTTAAAAACCTTTTTGTTTCCTAATAAATGTGCCACATTTTATCTATTTTGTGGGAGAGAAAAAAAGGCGGCGCCCTCAGAAACTCAGCGTCAGCACATGTAATACTTTGCTCTGGGCAATTTGCAGAGATCGGTTACCATCTCATGGAAATTGTTCATTGACATTCCACATCATCAGTAACAAGTTAATTATCAGGAAAAGCCCGTCATGTTCCCTGACTGACAAAAGTGCTGAGCGTCCACACTTAAATCTGATTTCAGACAGCACAGTATGGGAAGGTAATCTCTTCTCAAATCACAACCACATTAATTTCACCAAATATATCACCAACTTCATATTGGAATTGAAATCAACACTAAATGGTAAATATTATCAAAGTGTTATAAAAATGATCAAACAGCTTTGACTCTTATCTGGAAAAATGTTTCCTACAAAACAATTGCACATAAAAATACCACATCTTTCAAGAACAATCAAAGCATCTTACTGCTCACACAACAATGTGCAAAGGTACTCAGCATTTTAACTCATTAAAATTTTAAGAAATAAACCTGTCAAAATAAGATAAAGTTATCATTATGTTTTGCAAAAAGTGTTAAAGAAATTGTATAAGTGCTACGGGAGTCTTTACAGTCTGTCAGTCAGCGATTGGGGGGGGGGGGGGGGAAGAGATTCAAAGCCATGTGTGAACCTCTGATGTTGTTTTTAACATATCAACTTCCATCCTTTAAGACAAAATGCACAAATATGGTTCTTCATTCTCATGCATAGAACCAGAAAGTGTCTCATAAGTTTCTACTGCATATTCACACATGTAGATGTAGAAACTGCAGTCAGTCTTCATACAAGTGCAAACACGACAATGCAAGAAAGGCCCCGCCTCCATCGCCTGACAGTGGATTAGGAAAGAACTGATCATCTCTTACTACAGGAAAGAGGTGAAACCAGGTTAAGAGGATTTTTAAGGTCTCGTTTGAAGCAAACTAATTTTTAACAATACAGCTTTTTCTTTATGAATATGCAATTGTGACAAACTATAAGTAAGTAATAATAAGTTCTTCCACCAGATCATAAGCAGCTTCTGACTACAAAGACAATCTGCTGGAAAGTGCTCTTGTCTGAAATGGATATGGCTCCTCCAAATCCACCACCATCCTATACATTTGCACTTATAGTTTTACTCCTGCCCGAATCCTTCTGTTTCCTCTATGGCAAACATGAGTTTCTCCTTCAGCTGTTCGTAGCTCTTATAAGGAGGGAGGTCCAGACGATTAAAGCTACATAAAACAAGAAGACAGAAACAGAGGGTGGCCAGAAGTGCTCTATTAGTATTAAGTTAACATTTTCTGTCTAGGTCATTCATAATGATGACAAGTGTGTTGTGTTTGCATTTATAAATGATAACATTTATTCAGTTGCAGTAATGTCCCACGGTACTGCGCACAGCGAAGACATCTGCTAAATAAACACTTAACGAGCAACAATGTATTCTCACATAGCATTATATAACAACAAACACCAACATCTTATGCTAAAAATAAAGGAACGCTTGCAACGGTTGAATCAGAAATGACTAATAGGGTTTGGTCATGAAAGTTTAATCCCACATTAAGCCGGATATGACACGAGATTTAACACATGAACTGAAGAAACCTGTACAAATGTAGAATTACTGGTCTTACCATGTGTGGCTTCGTGGAAGCCAGTTTTCTTTTCCAACTTTCTCAATGCAAAACTTCTGTGGACCATTGCTTCCTATATTGATCAAAAATAAGGATAAAGAGATTAAATATGATTTTGATATCACATACTGGTTTATACTACTGTACAAATGTCATGTGTTCACTGTTAATACCCATTAGATCAGCGAAGCCGCCCACGGGAAGACGACAGGTTCCTGTGACAAACTGCAGAAGTCTCATCCTTTTTTCGTTGTCCATCTCCTTCACAAACTGTTAACAGACAGTTTTGTGTTAACACCAGTATCAGGCTGATATCCGTACATTACAGTGATACTAATTTTCCATTTGTTGTTTTTTCAGTTGGAAAAAGAAATATTCACACTGAATTAATCAGCTACAGCTGATTCAATAACATATTATTATTATTTTTTAATTACCAACCTGCCAGAACCACATTATCTGCTTGCTAGTTCGGGCATAATGTCTATAGATTGTGTTTCTCTGCCAGTCCACCAAGTCTATCTCCTGCATACCGCACAGCATCACCTACAGACAAGAAGGGGACATTTTATAAATAAGCCCAACATTCATGTTAGTATTTATTTTCTCTTATTTTTTAAAATCCATATTGTTACAGAATCCCTGTAGTATTTAAAGGACCAGTGCTACCTCAAACACTTGTAAACGTTATAGAGCATCATCTATTGACTTCAGTACCTCTAATTCTCTAGCATCAAAGTACTGAAGGTATTGCTGTGGAAGAACTTCATTGAAGCCCTCAAAGAAAGCCTGTGTCTGCTCCTCCACACCTCTGGATAGCCTCCACTCTGCCACTAACCTGCATAGAGATGACATAATGAAATATTAATAAATTAATATTAACACACTATAGAGATGTCAAGTGCTGCTTAAAAATGAACGTTTTCAAGGAAAACAGAATTATTATGTCCGAATTTAAATGTTACGCTTGTTTACCACGTTATGTTATGGAGCATGTAAAAGTAGCAAATGAATATGGACGGTAGGTAAGAAGTTGTACCTGATGTATTCCTCTTTATTTTCTTCAGTTACTAGAATGTTCCCTCCATCTGGTTTAAGCTCATGTGTGGTGACCTCCCCAAGTATCTCCTTGTCAACGGAGAAGAACATCTCCAGACCGCACTCCTCTATATTATTGTCCCTACAAGCAAGACAATGACAGTTACCGTCATTACTGACAATGTTTACAAAAAAAAAAAAAAAAGAAGTTAGCTATTATGTCTGCTCTAAAGTTCACTATAGAGTCCTATACATTTCCACAGTAAGTGACAAATTATGGGAGCATAAATCATTTACTCAAATAATGCACATGGCCCAATCTGTCCTCTCAAACTCTTCATTTGTGTGCATAGGTTATCAAAACCTAGTATCTAACAATATGCAAACATATTTAGGAAATGAAAATATTTTTTAAAGCAGCCCAAAGTCTATGTATATATCCACAAATTCTGGTCCACTTATAACAACCCAACAAATCTCAATGTAAAACACATCGAAGTCCTCGTCATTCACACCATCCACCACAAGTCTAACTCAATTATCACATGTACATCAGAAACTTACTTGATCCAGATGAGTGAATTATAGAATTCTGGATCTATGGACTCCAGGTCTTTCAGGCCCAGAGGTTTGTTCAGAATACGTTTGTAAAAGGGCAGCGAGAAACCTGTGTCGATAAATTTGCCATGGAACAAGGCCTGGAGAGACATAAAATGGAAATGTTTTAAAAGCAAATTAAACAAAACAACAGATAAACAGAAGACATTTATCTCATATTTGAGATTTGTAATTTTATGGTAGAAAGTCAAACATATTATTCTGTAAGGCACATCTATTAGGTATATTTCTCTTTTGCAATTTAATTCAATGATTAGATTTGAGATCTAGTCATTGTGATTAAATTGCAATAAAAGAGAATAGCATAAAATATTGCATGATTCACATAAAGTAATTAATGTGTTACACAATGTAATACTATATGGGTGGGCCATTTATATGGATACACCGTAATAACATGGGAATGGTTGGTGATATTAAAGTCCTGTTTGTGGCACATTAGTATATGTGAGGGGGCAAACTCCTCAAGATGGGTGGTGACCATGGTGGCCATTTAGAAGTCGGCCATCTTGGATACAACTTTTGTTTTTTTCAATAGGAAGAGGGCCATGTGACACATCAAACGTATTGGTAATGTCACAAGAAAAACAATGGTGTGCTTGGTTTCAACGTAACTTTATTCTTTCATGAGTTATTTACACGTTTCTCTTTGTTCACAGCCATTGACATGTTGAAGAGGTTAACACGTGATGATATCGTGTTGATATCTGGTGAACGCAGTAACCGGGTCATTGCAGCAGATTTCAATGCAAGACGCCCTACGAGACCACCCATCTCCCATGCTACAGTTAGCAAACTGCTTGCTAAGTTTCGTGAAACTGGTTCAGTGTTGGATTTGCCAAAATGTGGATGCAAGAAAACTGTCACTAATGAAGAAACATCAGTGGCTGTCCTAGCTTCATTCAGCAAGAGCCCACAGCGTAGCACTCGCCGCATGTCACTGGAGAGTGGCATTAGTCGAACATCCCTTCGGCGGATATTAGCTACTCACAAATGGCACCCTTACAAACTCCAGCTACTGCAGCATCTCAACGAGGATGACCCAGATTGGCGCACAGAATTTGCAGAATGGGCAAAACAAAAACTGGAACAGGACCCTCAGTTCACGCAGAAGATTTTGTTCAGTGATGAGGCAAACTTTTATGTGAATGGTGAAGTTAACAAACAAAACCACCGCTATTGGTCTGACACTAACCCACATTGGATGGATCCCTCCAAGACTGTTGGAACAACAAAAGTGATGGTTTGGTGTGGTATATGGGGTACAACGATAGTGGGTCCATTCTTCATCAATGGAAACCTCAAGGCCACTGGATATTTGAAATTGCTACATGATGATGTGTTTCCCTCTTTATGCACTGAAGCTGGCACGTTCCCTGAGTTTTTCCAGCAAGATGGTGCACCACCACATTATGGGTGCCAGGTCCGAGCATTCCTAGATGAACAGTTTCCTGGAAAGTGGATTGGTCGTCGTGGGCCAGTTGAATGGCCCCCAAGGTCTCCCGATCTGACCCCCTTAGACTTTTATCTTAGGGGTCATCTGAAGGCAATTGTCTATGGTGTGAAGATACGAGATGTGCAGCACCTGAAACTATGGATACTGGATGCCTGTGCTGGCATTTCTACTGCAGTGTTGCTATCAGTGTGTGAAGAGTGGGAGAAGAGGGTTGCATTGACAATCCAACACAATGGGCAGAACATTGAACACATTTTATAAGTGGTCGGAAACGTGTAAATAACTCATGAAAGAATAAAATTACGTTGAAACCAAGCATACCATTGTTTTTCTTGTGACATTACCAATAAGTTTCATGTGTCACATGGCCCTATTCCTATTGAAAAAACAAAAGTTGTATCCAAGATGGCCGACTTCTAAATGGCCACCATGGTCACCACCCATCTTGAGGAGTTTGCCCCCTCACATATACTAATGTGCCACAAACAGGACTTTAATATCACCAACCATTCCCATGTTATTACGGTGTATCCATATAAATGGCCCACCCTGTAGTATGGCATAATAATATGGCAGGATATAGCAATGGCAGACCAGATTAATCATGCACATACATTTAGTTTCAAAACTAATGATTTAAACTTATTAGTAACAACTGAGAGATGGTGCGCATACCATGGCAATAAATCGCCCAATGAACTTGAAGTACTTAAGGTGATCCGGGTTGATGTAAGAGGCAGGGTTGATCTGAAGACAGTAGTTGTCCTTGCCAGCATACTCAAACAAACAGTACATTGGATTCAGCACCTCATGAGACAGCAAGAAGAACCATTCCCTGAAAATAAGCACAGGTGGCCAAACTGGTTGAGTGGGGTAGTTCTTTTTAAACTAGATTTTAATGACAAAATCATGAGGTTTTTACTGTTTGTGTTGTTATTTTAGCAACAGGGTGGTGCAGCTTTTACTTTGAGATTACCTGGCCACACCTCCATAGTCCAAGCCTTCCTCACCAGGGAAAATTATCCAAAGTCTACGCCTAAGATCTTGTGGGTGGAAACTCATGATCTAAGAATGAATTAATTACACATCTCAAGCACTGAAAAGACAATGTTATTAAATATAGAAATGTGGTGAGAAGACAGTACAACCAATTAAAACAATTACCTGCTGAAATGAATCCTCAAACAAAGTTTTGCGTGAAACTGTAATTTTAATGTGCTGAGGCATCGACAGTTGCTAAGGAGAAACAAAACATGCAAACAATGTAAATAATTGATTTTAAAAACTCTGTCCACTAGCAAAATCATTTACACTTTACTTTGCATTTGTGTAATTAAAAACAAGAAGAACATAACAGCATATGTAGTAAAACAGTATGATATGCTGAAAGCACGTACCTGACACCAGAATCTGAAGTATTGCACTTTGGCTTTGAAGTCCCTGACATAAGTTATCTGTGGCCCATTCTCACTACGAAAAAGACCACATTAAATTATTGTCAAATAAAAGTATCAAAATACATTTTGATAACAAGTGCTTATATTCATCTCTGGACATTCTGAGCATCCTGTTTGTTTTCTTTAGCAACACCCAGGCTTTGTGGTCATGATCACTTGAGATTATAAGGCTCACTTGATTTTACACCAATCACTGATTTAAATATATTCAGGTGTGCACTAATCAATATTCTCGACATTTGCAATTTAGTGTGGAAAGAGTTAGATAAGCAAACATATACACATTTTGTAATATTAATGAGACACACCTGTCCCATTTAAATTGAACTCTGGTCATTTCCCCCCCCCTCCCTTTCATGATGCTTGTTCATGCAAATGTAAGCACTGTAACACACCCAGGTACGGACCAGAACAACAGAACAGAGACCATTGGAGTAGGTCACAGTCAAACTCTCGAGCTGTTTGCTTATGTTGAGAATGACCTCAATTATAATTATAAATACATAAATAAAAACAACCAAAGACTTTTTTGATTCACAGGCTACAGAAGCTTTTAACATGCAGTTGTGTCTGTCTCCATTAAATGAATCTGATCCCCCTCGTGTTCAGGCTACTGCTTAAAAGTACAGCTGCTAGCACAAGATACCAAAACTTACAGTGAGGATTTCCCTGTGCGAGGGTCAATGTAGGTTGTTGTTCGCCTATTGTGATCTACAAAGTAGGGAATACCATCCACAGTGAACCTCATCTCCCAACCCTCAGGCAGAGGCTTGTCATTCAGCAGCCTGGATAAAGTTAAGTAAGCACAGAGAAATGCAACCATTAAAAGAAATCCTTTTAAAAGAAACATAAAATGTATATTTTAAGTTAAATGAATAAAAAATAATAAATGAAATCAAAGATTTAAAAACTCGTCCTTAAAAGCAGGGTTTCCTCCGTACTACTTAACTGTGATTAGCTGGTTACAAAAAAGCATTTAGACAGAAACCCTTCCCTTTGTGTATCCATAAACCATAAACTTAAGAGCAGTTAGTGGTCAATAGAAAAGACTTTCTGAAGGAACTATCTAATTCCACATCTGTCAAAGATGTCAGAATCCAATCATTATGTTCTACACATTTAATCCAGTTTCACAGTTGCCAGATCATCTGCATGCAATTGCTGTGCCACTGTTGACCTGTTCCAAACTCCACGCTCCTAAGAGGTTAGGACAGTTTTTCAGTGAGTCCTGCAATGGAAAGAATTAACCTTCTACATCAAATTGATGGCTGAAACACAGACCTAAAATGTGTCACTCAGAAATTTGGGCCTGCCAAAAACAAAGTGACATTCCTTTCACTAGTCACTTTATTCTAGACATATCAGCGCTCCCTACTGTCAAGAACACAAAATACACTCACCCTTGGGTCCTTGGGTCTTCCCACTGTGTCCTGCGAGTTGGGTGATGGACAAAATACACTCTACCATTGGTGTCAGTTCTCTTTTCTTGTGAAGGAGAAAATCAACACATTTCATTTCATTTCATTTATTTATCATGTCAGTAACATCAGCTAAAACGTTTTTGTAATCTCACTGATACTTACCCCATCCGTGAGGCAGAGGTCCTAGTGGGTCAAACTCTTTACTGGCTGTGGCTGCAAACTGGTCTTGAAGCTGAGCCAGAAAGAAAACGTTACAAATGTCAAGTCTGCAAAAACATCTGTAAAAACTATTTTTGTCACGGTCTGTTTAAACACAGTTTAGACTTAAAATCAGAGAAGAAACTGACCCAAGACTATTTGTATGTTTATTTCCATCGGGTGCTTAAAGCTTTTTAGTCACGAGACTTAAAACATGCTATCTGGACTTTACAAACTCATGCAGCCTTACTTGAGCTCCTTTTACACTCGAGAGCTACATCAGACCTCAAAGTCTGCACTGTCACTTCATTTTAAAGAGAAAGATGTTCCAAAATGTTTCCAAGACACAATTATTGCAATATATTGTTCAGCATGAAATATGCAAGTTACACAGTAGAAGTAGAAGACGGAAACCTTAAGTGCTTATTCATTAAACTGCAGGTGTTTAGTACTTAAAAGTTAAAGTTATTTTTTTATTTATAAATTTGAATTTAAGACGTAGAAGGACTGTGCAGTATAATTTTTGTATGATGTGGTAAAAGTACAGCATATACAAATGATTTTATAGATCAAAAACCATGCGTACATGGGCTCTTTAAGCAAATCAAAAGAAATACATTTTCAAACTGTTCTTCATGTCTGAAGCACATTCAGTGACTGCTCTCACCCCATATATGAATCTCTGGTTAAATTGCTGCATGGCTCCCTGGAGCTGGCTACGCTGGTGCTGCCATTCCTCGTAGTTACGCACTGACTCCTGTGTGGGTCTTTGCCATGTAGTAGTTCGGGTTATGTGGTCAACATAATAAACTCTACCCATTGGATCCACTCTGCGCTCCCATCTGCATAAAAGGAGAGCAAAAAAAAAAAGTTGTTTATTTTGCCAATGATTTCTTTCTAGATATTAAAAACTCCCAAAGAGAACAGATAAACACATAGTAAAAGTGATTATAAACAATGTGACATAGATAATTATATGCCACTGAATACACAATATTCAAACTACATTAATATATCTATAGTATAAAAAACATGAAGATGTTTGGCACCCTGAAGGCAAAGGCTCAGGCCTATCCCAGGTTGTTCTTTTCTCAATGTGATCCACATAGTATACCCGTCCATTCTGGTCAACTCTTTGCTCCCACCTGCAGAAGAAATACAAATTATAATAAACAGATTGAAAATAAGCTTAAATGAGGGGCCTATAAAAGAAAATGCAGAAAGCATTGCTCTTTACCCTGGGGGCAAGGGACCATTGTTTATGGGAGCCACCCTGGGAATTGTTGCTGAGGCACTGGCCCCTTGTTTAGGAACACTTGCTGTCTGTGAGGAACTTGATGTTGCCGCTCTTGCATTTGATTCATTCTGCTGATCTGAACACCCACTAGCTGATGCCTGAGAGGAACCATCGGAAGCTGGGCCTTCGCTGAGTTCACTAGGAGAAGAACTGCTAGAAGAGGCTATGAAATGAGCAAGAACAAGAGTAGGGAACCTTTAAGTCTGTGAAACAAAAATGTTCTTTCTATTTCCAAAGGTGTATTTGTTTTCAAAAGCGTAGTGACTTTAATACTGACTGAAGTCAGTATTCAGTGCTTTAGCTAGTATAGAAAAGAATAATGGTATATTAGACATGAGGGAGATTGAAATCACTCATGTGATGTATATGTAAGCCATTTAATCTTTGATGTCTTATAGTTTTCCTACATGGTGAAGCTGCCGGTTTCTGTCGCATAGGAGGGGGCGGTCGAGTAGGTCCAGAAGGAAGTGATGCAGTGGAGCCACCTGGAGACCGTGAGGGAGAACTTGTACCATTGACAGCATGCACATTTGGTACAATGACCCATTCATCCGAGTCACTTGAAGGTGATGAGCCTCCGCTTGACCTACAAGTACAAAATACTTAATATTTGAGTAGTTTTCCAAGACCAAAGATTTAAAATGTTTATTTAATCTTACAAAACCAATGTCCAAATATTTTAATGCAATAGTATCTTAAGATCATTAATTAAAGATTTACTAGACCTGTCACCAGTATCTCCATTTTGCCGCGTATTTCCATTTGGAAGAGCAGCTAGCAAGCCATAAAAACAAAAATCAAAATAAAATAAAATAAAAATCAAAGTAAAAGACAAATGTTTAATGTGACATTCAAAAATGTATGTGTAACTCCCAAGTTCTCAAATGCTTGGTTGCAAATGTAGTCACTAATGCAGGTAGATATAAAGGTTATGCCAAGGTCTTGTCAGGGCACAGAACACTGATAAGCATTTACAACCTGGCAGCAGTTTCCACCTTGTTACCTCATTGCTATCAAAATCATTAATAATGACCAACATGGTAACAAGCTAAATTTATTCTGCAATTCTATTCATTTTCAAATTACAGATTATGAGCGTTCCTGTTCTAAAATTGCAAATGTGTCCCACATAGTATACTGGGCTTGTGTGAGCGTGGTCTCTCACCTTGTTCTCTCTCTGCCAAGACAAAGGTTTCTGGGTCTACCTGCATGCCATCCAGACAGACTGACAAGTCACCTACAAGATCCTGGGGGTCTCTGTCAGAGCACAGCTGCAGTGTCTGCACGACCTCACATACTTAAGGGGGACAGAATACATGTCAAGTTTTAAGCAGGCACTGTAATTGCAAGACAAGAGAACACATACGTTACCATAACACAAAAGAATAAAAGCAATTATTAACAATGTCCTGGTTTAATTAAAAACTGCTCCTACAAGCACATTGTTCTCCTAGTAACATTTATTACTAAAATAAACAAATACTGAAGAACAATTTCCTACAGGGTCTCAGATTGTTATTAATCACCTGATTTTCAAAGCAGCGTTTCCTTTTTTAGCCCAAACTGTGACAGGGTGAAAACAGCAGAGCTGAAAAACTCCAGTCACATGGAATGCCTCAAAAACCATGTGCAACAAGAATCTCATTCAGTGCTTTGAAAATCACAGACAAGTAGCTCTTACACAGAATGTAGACCAGACTGTAATGTCACATGTTTTGTGTATGCTATGCACACTGACCAGGTCTGAAGAGGCATTGTATTTAGTTACTTCAAACACAGAAGTGCATAGGTGATGCAGTGTACAGTGTACATTGTGAGACATTTTGTACAGCTCAACTCCAAAAACCTAGAAATATTAGCTGTATACTCATTTCCTCACAACATCTTTCCGTATCCAAGGTTAATATAGAAAATAGCAGCACAAGTATCCTTGTGCTACAACATTTTCACAACTGTCTCATGCATGGCTGTAGCTCAGGAGGTACAGCTCCTATTGATGAGAAGGTCAGTTGTTCAATTCCTCCAGTCTGCATTTCAAATTATCCTATAGTACTGAACCCTGTGTTGCACTCATCAGCGTGTTATAATGAGTGTGACAAAAGCACTAGGGATAGAAAAAAGTGCCTGTATAAACATGTGAATGAAAGTGTTTTGAGTGCTCAAATAAAGTAGAAAAGTGCTACATAACTTCCAGTCCATTTACCATATCATGCCAATAGTGGAAAAAAAAATTTGCCACTTACATTTCATGTCATTGGCCTTAAGGGTCTTGCTGATTTCCAATGTAGCTAGACCCAATAGAATGTCTGACTTGAGTGTCTGATGGCTCCAAACACGAAATATCAGTTTGCTGAACGGCGTCACAATTCTGTAGAAAGGTGAGAAATTTTCAGCATACAGCACCAACCAATACGATACAACAGCAGAGAAATAATTGAGGGAATCTGTACAGCTTCTTAGCTTTTGTTTGAAACTCATCAAGCATTGAAACTTTTTTTGTTTTTCCCGCCTCCAAGTACTGAGGAAATCCAATTAATAAGTCTATGATGATTTTAATCCTCCATTATATCTTACATTACATTTTCTGTCTACAATTGCAACATTCTGCTAAAATATGGACCTAAACAAATTTTCGCAGTTGTACTCACACTGTGAGAGCCTGCTTCCATTTAGGGCTGTGTGTGTTGTTGCATTTCTCAGTCCTCTTTGACTGGCCATCCACTGCTATTTCAACATATGGACTTGGACCAAACCAGGTCTTTTTGTTTTCCTTCAGCTTAGCTGAAAGCACTGGAAAAATAAAAATTCTAGTCATGGAAAACCAAGATTTTAAAACCACTTCCTGTAGCCCCATGCATCCTGAGCTCAACAGCAGTTAGTTTAATTACAACCAGCTTTAAGGTATTTTTTAAGATCAAGGGATTCATCAAAATCTAGGTTTCCATGACAGATGTTAAGCATATTAATAATGATAAAAGAAAACACCGTAAAGAATTTATCACAGTCCTCTACTGGTTTTTGTTAAATGATGAGCATACAAATTTTGCAAAAACAATAACTTACCAGTAACTTGCAACTGGGCCTTCATGGTTCATCCATAACATTAGAGCCTGTGGCAACAACAAATGAACCTCCAATCAATGTTATCAAATATAACTTAATACTTAAAGAGTGAAAAATATAACCTGATTTATAGTCAACAGTGAGTAAGCCTTGAGGAAGCAATCTAAATAAAACAAAGAGATACTTGAGACACATTCTGGTATCTGGGATCATTTTTTGTTGACTCAAAGATAACATGTTATCTCCATTATCACTCTGGTTAAATATTTAAATTGACTGTGGTTTACAATACACAAATAAACAAATTGAGCTATACCCCCACTAGCTTCGCAGCACACAGGCCCTGGGAAATCATTCATAACTGCTGTCCAAATCTGTCACTCATCTGGTAGAGCTTGTAAATCAGCAAACCGCATTGCTATGTGTGCTAGACAGTCAATTTTAGTAATCAAAACAGAGCCTGAACTAAATAATGGTTGGTCAGTATAAAAAAAATTGTATTGGCATACATATTGTTCATTGTTGAGGTTTGAGATATTGGTACTGAGAAACTGAGGTTGTATGGAGTAAAATGATTTCTGCTTATTAGTTTGTGAGGTTTTATATATACAAACAGAAGGGAAAAGAGAGGGAGGATATCAGTCAGTAAACTGATATCTGATCTCGTTGCGCATTAGGCTCAATTTTCTCACAGGTTAGCAGTAATGTTAGCCAACAGAAGATTAGTTATTAAGACAGCGTTAAACACTAGAATCTAGTAGAGTTTCCGTTTAAGCTGTCACATCACCATCACTGGCCAGCTTGTAAACTGTTTCATAACTGTAACGAAGGCGGACAAGTTCAAGAACCTGGAACTTTGCACACCGATATCCTGATCAAGGCTTTAGCTAACCATGCATTAAACCCACGCTCGAAATGCTAACACCACTTTCACTCCTTCGACTATTTAGAGGAAAAATCAAAGCTGTTCCTTGGAAGAACTCTAAGTGACCATACCTGATGAAAGAAGAAGATGAAGAGTGACAAAAACTTTAGTTTCAGCTATGTCTGAGTGATGACAGGTAAGATAACAACATCAGCTCAGACCAGTGATCCGCTAGCTTGAACAAGTCCAGGTTTTCCGGTACAAGTTTTTCATAATAAAGCATTGGAGAAAAAGGCTTATTATCTATATAATCGGATTATCTATATAAATTATAAGCAACATTAGGCGTCAGACCATGTTAATTTTTATTATGACGTTATACACAATCAAAAACAAAAATACAAAAATAAAACAGCACGATGCACCAGACTATATTTGTCCTGGTATTTTTGTCCCCCAGCTTGCTGCTATTTATAAGTCTGGACTAGAGTACTTTCGTCATTTGATTTCTGTCTGCAGTATTAGTAGATGTAACCTATAGGCAAGCTTTTATTTTGAAGGGACGTTGAAGCTGCTGACATCGCGATAAAAAGATAAAACAATCGTATAATTTAACAAGATACAAGATACGTTTATGTTCCTTTAAATTTTACATTGTTTGGCAGTACATACTAAAATATATGGTTTTATTTATGAAATTATTCAGACATTTACTCGATGGCCAAAGTGTGGACACGCCCACGTGTGACATCCGTCTTTTTGGTCCCGTGACACGGCTGTAATTGTTAGCAGTCAGCAAGAAACGTCGCGGTGTGGTAAATGATTTGTTATTTGTTCTATGAGCAGTCACTTTCGCCATTAATATAACGTCTGCTGAAGCACGATGTTATCTCGTCTATTGAAGGAGCACCAGGCGAAGCAAAATGAGCGGAAGGAGCTGCAGGGTGTGTGATAACAAAAATCGATAGTGATAGCCGCCAGTGCTAACCATTGCTAAAAACAAAGCTCTCTTTGACTTAGGATGTCCCAGCACCACACAGAGCTACAGTCCGGTGTTGATTGATTGTAGTAATGTCTTTTTTTCTCTCACAGAGAAACGCAGACGTGAAGCAATTGCTGCAGCCACTTGTTTGACAGAAGCCCTGGTAGACCACCTCAACGTTGGGTAAGACGGTGATTCCTTTTTTTCTTTTTGCTTATTTCTTGCTGTTCATTTTGGTTTGATTGTAGTTAAGGATTGAAAACAGGCTCTGCTGACCCTTTGGTCCCCAGAGACGAGTATGTCCCACAGAAATGTCTTGATGCATGCTCAGTCATCCAGGTAAGTAAATCTCCAAAAGTTGATTCTGTTGATCTGGACGTAGCATTTTTAGTGGGAGTAACGTTTCGTCACTCTTCCAAGTGACTTCTTCAGTCTCAGCTTACTGCAGGTTTACCCAATCGTATAAACAGTACATTTGCATAATGATCGAAACTAACACCACTGAAGGAACAATGGGCTGGGAGGTCAGTTCCATTGATCAACAACCACTGATCAAAGCCCACTGATCAATGGCCATGAGTACCATTCACAGAGAGTTGGGGAATGGCTGCAATCACAGCATTGTAAGATGCCAAGAGATGTACCCTTAGACCCCCTTCTCGATTCAGAGATGGTCTTTCCCTTTTCACGTAAATGACCTCCTTGACTCCGCGCTCAAACCAGCGTTACTCCCTGTCCAGGATGTGTACATCCTCATCATTGAAAGAGTGTCCACTGGCCTGTAGGTGTAAATAGACTGCGGAGGTAGCTCTTCTGTGTTGTGCCATCCACTTCGCCTGAGGTTGTTTGGTTTCCCTGATGTTTAAGTCCTGGCAATCCTCCTGGCACTTAACAGCGTACACTATGTTACTCTGTTTGCGTCGGGGGACCCGATCCTTGGAGTGGACCAATTTTTGGCGCAGCGTATTTTGGGGTTTAAAAGCCACAGAGACCCGGTGTTTTGAAAAAATGCGTCTCAACTGTTCCGATACTCCTGACACATATGGGATCACTACAGGTTTTCGCTTGGGCAGCGGTTGTCCTTCTCTCCTGGATCGGCTGGAGCTTTCTTTAGGTGCCTTTCCAGCTTTGACAAAAGTCCAGCTGGGATAACCACATTTACTCAGGGCCTTTTTGATGTGCGGTTCTTCTGCCTCCCTGGCCACTGTGTCAGTGGGGATGGTGTTCGCTCTGTGTTGTAGCGTCCTGATGACACCCAGTTTGTGCTCCAGTGGATGATGAGAGTCAAACCTTAGATACTGATCCGTACACATCCTACACATACGGATCAGTATCTAAGGTTTGACTCTCATCATCCACCGCTTCGCCTGAGGTTGTTTGGTTTCCCTGATGCATAAGTCCTGGCAATCCTCCTGGCACTTAACAGCGTACACTATGTTACTCTGTTTGCGTCGGGGGACCCGATCCTTGGGGTGGACCATTTTTTGTCACATCTAGTTTCAGGGTTTAAAAGCCACAGGAGACACGGTGTTTAGCAAAAATGTGTCTTGATACCCCTGAAATACACAGAATCACTACATTTTTTTGCTTAGGCCAAAATGCGCTGCGGCAATAATTGGTCCACCCCCAGGATCGGGTCCAAAACTCATCCAGGTTTCGTCACTTGGATGAGTGACAAAACGTTTCTCCCCCTGAAAACGGTACGTTCAGATGAACAGAATCAACCTTTGGAGGTCACGCAATCTCTCTGGAATATGGACATCTGTGTCCTGCACCAATTGTATTATTTACTTTTAGGTGTTGCTCTGAAAGCTGTACCTGTTTCAGCACCAGTAATTATTGATCTTCTTTTTTACATTGCAATTTTAGTCAATGAAAAGTAAGCAAGTTGTGAAAAATCCCTGAGCCCAATATTAACTTTCCACGTTGTGTTGTCTACAACCAGTATTCAAAATCTAAAGATATTTAATGTAAAATGACAATAAAGTTAGAGAGTGTGTTACATTAATATTTTTTTTGCTTATTTAAAGTCAAGTGTAAACAATTTTAAAAGTATCTTGATTTTAGTGTGATGTTAATAGCTAGTAATTATTTATTATTTGTATCCCACTAATTAATAATAATTTTTTGACTGATTACTTCGTATATGGTATGTCAGTGCCAGGCTGACACAAGGCTGTCACACACATCAGATTTTAGTCATACTGTTTCTCCAGGCTTTCACATTACTAACACCTTCTTCGGACCAAATTAATCAAACAGTTTATTCTTAACAGGATGGACATCGCCTAATATTTAACACAGCCAAAAACAGTATGCTGAAATTATTAACAATGTATTGTGAAAGATGTGATGAAACCAGGACAATCAGCTTAAGAGACTCAGAGTGGGATGCAAAGACCATTATTGTTGTGCTGCTCCTGCATGAAAAAGATTAGCCTCCAGACCAAAATCCTTCTGGGACAAAGAGAGATTTTTACTATATTGAGTAACAGTGTATGGTTTCAGTGTATTGAAATTGTAGCGGCTATATGTGTTATAATGCCCTAAACCTCATTATTTTGTTCTGTTTCATTTTAGAGTTGCACAGGCATATGTAAACCAGCGAAAGCTTGACCATGAGGTTAAGACTCTCCAAGTGCAGGCAAGCCAGTTCTCCAAACAAACTGCTCAGTGGATCAGTATGGTGGAGGGATTCAATCAAGCATTAAAGGTAGGTTAAGGAAATGGCTGTCGTCTGTCATCATCTCAAATCTACCATATCAGTCTTGAACACAGTCATGTTGCAAAATGATTTTGCAGCAAACATCAGCATTTTTTCAAGGTCAGTTAGGATGAAAATGTTAAAAGAACGTTATGATATTTAATAATATTGTACTTGTAATGATAATTTGGCTGACATATGTTTTTTTGTCGGTATAATTTTTATCCAAAAATTCCCTAAAAGACATCCCCTTAAGTGTGCCAGCAGGCTAACTTCTAGCTGCAGTTCTTTGTGCAAGTGTGAGGAGTAAAACACATTAAAACTGTAACGCTAGACGCTAGAGCAAATAAAGTTACTATTGTAACCTTGTGTTAAATAACGTCAGCGGTACATACAAACAAAACTGTTTATGCATCTTCCAAAGATCTGCGCTCTCTGTTGTGCACTGGCAGTTCCAGGTCACCACATCACAGTTGTGTAAAATACAAACTGGATCATGATTGGCTTCGGAATTATTTGTGACATCACCAAGGAATTGCTTGTACAAACACATTTTAATTAGGGACTTAATCTGAGCTCAACACACTTTTCCCCTTCAATCCAAAAAACACATTTTGTGAATTAAAGAGGGCTGATAGTGGGTTATATTTGTACATTAACAAGGTTGTGAATACAAATTTTTTCATGCTCTCATTTAAACAGGAAATTGGAGATGTAGAAAACTGGGCACGCAGTATTGAGATGGACATGAGGACAATAGCAACAGCGCTGGAGTATGTACACAAGGGTCAGCTTCAGTCTGCTTGCTCATAAACCATGAACGTGTACGTGTTGGACATTTGCAAGTAAAACTGAATACACTGGAATAACATTTAAATCTACTTGAGTTGACCCCTATCAGCGAATATGTGTTTTGCCTTTGTCAGCAGTTTATTTGCTTGTCTGCACTCCCCTCTAAGTTTGCCAGGGCGGCTCAGATGAACATCAGAATTCTGCTGCTTTAACAACTAAATGCACATGTGCAGAAATTGTTATGTTGTTGTGTTAGCAGCAGTGTTGGAGGTGCTTACAGATCAAGGTTGCAACAACCTAAATGGCAGTAGATAAATATTTAGAATAGAATAGTTCATGTACAAATGGGGGGAGGCTCTCACCTGTGGCACCTGTGGCCTACTTTTTCTGAAACAGGAGAATCTGAGTACTTTTTCTGAAACAGGAGAATCTGACGATGGCTTCCAGGGGTGGAAAAGGAATCATTTTTGGGGCAGTGTTAATTACCCTTTGCATAGCCTTCCTGTTCTCAGTTGTGGTCCTTGCATACCTGATGAGTGGTAGAAGGCCAGCAGCAGCTCCCAGTCCTGGTTATTCTTCCTCAGGACACAGTCGTGTGCACAGGGCATACATACAGTAGGGGGCTAAGAACACAGCCCTGCAGCGATCCTGTCACTCCATGTGGTGAGTGACAGTAGGCGATAGAGGTGGGGGCCGAGTCAGACAAATTGGTTCACTACATTGCCTGATTTGTTGAATAAAAGAGGAAAAAGTAACATTGTTGTAAAGATTCAGTTTACCCCTTTGCAATAGGTTGAAGAGGCCACAGACATAATAAACACCGGTTACCTTTATTTAGTATATCCAAAAAAAGCATTTTGTTTTCTGGCTTTCTTTTCTGTGCCTGATACCTGAATGATGGATGGATTTCAGATGTTGTTAATGATGGAAAAAATATTTTAATAAAGTTTAAAAATCTTCACTTGTGTTTTCTTCTTATAAAAAAATGTGTTAATTGAACAGTTGTTACATATAAAGAAATTGGGAACAAGGAAATGTGAATATTTGTATAAAGTACCTCATTTAAGAAAGAAAAGCCTGTAGGCTGATTTTTAAGGAGATGCGTTGTCAGGAGGTTCATATGCACAGCAGATGTCAGTGTTGGGTAAGCACAGATTAAATCTTTACAACACAACTGGAGAACAAGTGAGAGTTAAAGGTTGTGAGGGTTGCAAGTTTTGAAAATTACTTCAGGATCAAGAATTGTTTTGGGGGGTTTTTTCATAATGGCTTCAGTGTACCTGTTACAAATGTGAAAATCCCAAAGAGACCTTAACATTTATAGACTTGCAACTATTGCAACACGTTTTGATATAAATATAGTAAGTGGATAAATACCTGCCTGGCTAAGGTGCTTGGACAGTTTGTGGAATGTGTGACGTGTCAGTGAGTGTGGCTTGTGAGTTCACTAATAGTATTACAGGCAAGAAATTTACCACATAAGACTGCTCTTAATCGAATTTTAATGTAAAAAAAAAAAAAAAGTTGGATGGATTTGTTCTTTTTCCACCGGCCCAAAAATTGCACAGGTCATAGAGACTGTTAAAAGAGTACTGTATGAGCTTTATTGCTGATATAACTGTCAGGTGAACTGAGGCAGTCACAGATTGTACTCATGCTTGGTCCTACAGGATTATCACAATTTGTATAAATACTCTTAAAACACAAAGTATTCATGCCGCTATAAACTAGGAACCTTCAGGCTTTGAAAATATATACTGTATACACTTTGTGGTGCACCATTTGAAAGGACCTGACGTAACATGTTAAAATGTCTTTAAAAAGATCTTGAAATCCAAGTGCACGTCACAGAAAAGGTTTTTTGTTTGTTTCGTTCCCACCACCTTTTTTTTAAACACACCAACCAAATGGTTACGTGTTGCTGGATTACCAATAGCGGGCTAGTCTAAACGGATAAACAACAGGGATAAAGCTTCTGTCCAACCAGCTGAACTAAGACTGGAGAATAACCAGAAAGGGAACGGGAAGAGGAGCGACAACGTGTGGAGCTCCATCACTTCCCAAAAGATAAAAAGGTAGGACAACACAGTTTTGTGTTTTACTCACCACTTCACAAGAAAGTAATTAGTTTAAATGTGAATATTAAAAACTCAAGATATGCAGAAATGAACTTTTGAGTTTTATCTGATTATAAATTTACACTGATTGAGATTTAAACAGTTATTAGCAAATTTAGTAAACCACGTGTCATTAAAAACAAGAAAACATATTTTAGAAATCCGTTGTCATTTGCTATTAGGCTAATAGCAAACTGATTTCATGTTTTTGTACCCAAATTTGAAATGGGACATTAGAGAAGTCCCTGGGAAGTCACAAAATTAATCAAGCATTTAGCATTCAGTTGGGAAATTACTGTAATTTGGCATCAAAACTAATAATGTGGTTTATTATTTTTTTCTGCTTTTTTGTAAAACAGCAAATTTGAACATTTGTGGATAACCAAAATAATTATATTCTAGCATTAAAAATATCATTACGGTGAAAGAGCTTGTACACAATGGTGGATTAACGATTACAGAAACATAAGAAATCAATTTGGTAATTACCAATATTGTTAATTTAGGGCAGCTGTAGCATAAACCTTGCACTGACATCTCTCTCTTTCTGAGAGAGTGTTCCGGTTCAGAAAATGTAATTATAGCTCTACTTGCTAACTTAATTTATCCCATATGTAACAAGATTTTAACAAGTATTAGTTTTTCCACACGATAAATATTTTGGATACCTTAAGCCACAGAAGTTTTTTTGTTACAATAATAAGCCTGCAGACTAATTAGTTTTCAGCAATCCCAAGCAGATCCGTTACGGGTATTAAAATTATGCTTCAAAAACATGTCTTCGTCTGGGTTTTACTCCATCACAAATGCCTTTTCTTTCTTCCTTAAGAGTATTATCCAAAGATTTATCACGTGCCCAGAGCAGCCAAAGCAGTTTTGCATTAGGGGCACCCTTCAATTATGGCTCTCACTGAACAAATTCATTGTGTCAAATAGCTGTCAAAAAGATGAAATAAAACAATATAAAGCTTCAATAAAAACCTAATTATTGTGGAATTGAGACAAAATCGGTTTTGCAACATTCCTGAAACGTATCAATGTATTTCTGATTTACATTCTCTTCTCTGAAAACTGTATTTGAGAGCTTCCCATGTCAGTACATACTAACATGTTATTTCAGCAGGCATCAAGTTCTCACAGTGACTGAAAAACTACTTCTAGTCCTGAAGACATCATGGATACACAGTTTGTGTATGACCTTTTAGGGTAAGAAATACCAAAACTAAACTTTGACTTCTTGATTTCTTTGCTAGCTGTAGTCATACCTTACCGTACTCACAGATGCAGATGTGACAGTCAAATACTTAACATTCTTATTACACATTATTTGATCTCTTTTAGGGAAAAGGCTTGGTTATACATCTCTGCTACCTTCATTGTGTTGTGGATTGTCGGGTGGCTCTACAGAGACAGCTTGGAGATTGAGGATTTCAAAAATAAGTATGTCTTTGTTACTGGCTGTGACACGGGGTTTGGAAACCTGCTGTGTAAGAAACTGGATCGTAAAGGTTTCCGTGTACTAGCTGGCTGTCTCACAGAAAAGGGAGCTGATGATCTGAAAAGAGTGGCAGGGCCTTATCTGAAGACTGTCCTGCTGGATGTGACCAGTCAGGATAGCATTGAAAAAGCAATGGAGTGGACCAAGCAAGAGGTTGGCGATAAGGGTGAGAAATGATTTCCTACAGTTACATATGCGATTGTAGGACATTATTAGATCACACAAGGCAAGCCTGTAAACAAAACACAACATCATTGTTTCCTTGTTTTGTCTTTTTATTTGCTTTGTAGGACTTTGGGGTCTTGTGAACAATGCTGGACGTTCATTACCCATGGGTCCATCCGAGTGGATGAAAGTGGAGGATTTCCACAGCACACTGAAAGTAAACATGAATGGAGTGATCGCCATGACAATGACCTTCCTGCCCCTCATCAAACAGGCTCGTGGTCGTATTGTAAATGTAGCATCAGTGCTTGGTAGAGTGGCAGCAAATGGTGGTGGATACTGCATTTCCAAGTTTGCAGTAGAATCTTTCTCTGACTGCCTCAGGTAAGACTCATTTAAAGGGCTGCTGCAACCATATATATTAGCTTAAGGACCCACTTGGTACTTTCTTCTTATTAAGAAAGACAGACAGTGTATCATAATTAGAAAGTTAGCATGGGTGATACAGTTTTATTACATTTTCAGTGATAAAAAAGACCATCAGTAAATTACAGAGTGCACTAAAAATGCACACCATCTAACCAATTGTACAAATAGACCTAATTTGGCCACAGCGTGCCTCAGAGAAGGAGTTTTGGTTCTGAGGCCAAACGGAGGGAAATGTTTGTCACCCTCACTGACTCACATAGCTACATTAACTCCCTTTTTCTGCCAGGTAGTTGATTATGTTTTCATTAATGACAATGAAAAGCTTGCAGCCTGTGTTATAGAGCTAGCACTGAAACCATCTAAATCTATAAATGAATAGCCTTTATTGTCATTGTACCAGGTACAACGAAATTGGAGTGCCACTCCCTTGGTGCAAAATGCAATAATAAATATAAATATAAAATATAAAAAGTACAATAAAACAACCAAAGTACTCAAAAAATAGTAAGTACGATATATACAGAATAGCACCTAATATTCAGGTTCAGCAAACCTGAATATTAGTTGGTAAGTGGAAACTCAAGACTTTACTAATATTCAGTAGGTCATTCAATAGTATTTGATAGTGATAGAATACAATGTATCAGTTATAAACAATTGATAAGAACTCATTTGCACTCTCAGAAAATCAAGAAAGCCCGCACTGTAAGGGAATACTAATGACAAGTAGAGATTTTTAGACTCATTTGTTGGCTTAAATGCAGATGGCCAATCCGTTTGGCCATTTGATTGGCCTTTCATGATCTACCAATCCAAATATTTTTATTAATATCTCACAAATAAACTGTAAAGCAGATATAAAGCAGGACATGTGTGAATGGTGACCTGTTAGAAAGTGGTGCTCAAAATTAGATGAGGTTTTGTTATTGCTATGAAAAAGCAACACACAGAGCATATCTGTGTTTCCAGGAGAGACATCCACTACTTTGGAATTAAGGTGTGTATCGTTGAGCCCGGGTTTTTCAAGACTGCAGTAACGAGCCTCGAACCCATTGAGAGGGAGCTCCATCGCCTGTGGAACCAACTCAGCCCTGAAGTAAAGGCCAGCTATGGAGACAAATACCTTGATAAATGTAAGTACAATGGGCCGTGGATCATCTGAAGCATTTTATTGATGCAGAATAGGTCAATTGTGTCACATTCTTACAGATTTTTTTTTTTTGACTCGTTTTTGTTTGTTTGTTTGTTTGTTTTGCTTTGATACACTAGGAATGAAATGTAACTGCTAATTTTAGATATAAAAAGTCACCTATTGAGAAGTGACTTCCAAGATTCATACATAACATTTAAATCCAAAAATATGTTTGTGTGCTTTTAAAAAAATGAAGTATAAAAATAAATCATTGAACATCAGATAAGAATGAAGGATTCTTGGAAATTGCAAGTTTACTGTGGCTTAAAAAAAATCACAAATTACTATCTGGTCACGATACATAATTCTCTTTTTAAGATGTCAATATACAGCGTTTGATCATGAATGCCGTCTGCGACTCTGACCTCACTAAAGTGACCAACTGCATGGAGCACGCTCTCTCTGCTGCCTACCCTCGCACCAGATACAGTGCTGGCTGGGATGCCAAGCTTGTCTGGATCCCCCTCTCTTACATGCCTTCCTTTGTAGTTGATATTGCACTGAAGCTCGTGCTTCCACGTCCTTCAAAGAGCGTCTGATTTGGGATGACCTACTTTATGTCATTTTGACGGAATAAGGAGGCTGACATTAAAAAAGTATTTTTTTCTTGATCTATTTTCCTTATCAGAGTTGGCCATGCGATGATAATATGACAACTTTAGAAATGACTGTTATTATATTTATAAGTGTATGCCATAGAAAAGTTTTTTTCCTCTGTAATGTCTCTTTGACACTTCTAGACAACACAAAAATACTCATACAGTTTACTGTATGCATATTATTCTGTTTGTTAGGTGTTTTAACGCTATTATTTAAGGTGCTTGTTATGGATGTTGTTCACCATGGAAGGCTAAATAAAGAACATTTTAATATTAAGAAACTGTGTTTGTCAGAATGCAAGGATGGGCATGCTGCTGAAACGGGAGTGAGAACGGGCTGCATACAGAAAGAAAATAAATAAAGCTTTGCTCTGAAACAATGTCTGCACGCTGAGCTACTGTTATGGGCAACATGAACACGGCAGTTAAATGAGAAGAAATATGCATATATGAAGACTCATGCACTGTATGTGTGTGATTGTCATGTTTTTAAGTTGTGTATGACTGTATTATTGTTGGATGTTTAAACATTATTTTATACTATTTTGTATACTTTCTAAATGCAGTTCAGTAGCTCCGGGACATTTTCCACTGACAGAGATGGAATTAATTACCATGATGGAGGGACAGTATTACTGTTTTATGTTTTTTAATGCAAAGAAGCAGATAGAGTGAGTCATCTGAACCACTAGAAGAAACAAGAAAACCAAAAAATATGTTTCGCCAGAACTGGGTTCAGTATTCTGTCACATTGCTACCCAACTATAAATGTACACCACATTACATTCAAACCTACTGACTGGAAAATCCACCAGGTGGTGCTAAAACATCGCATGAAAGTTTGAGAACTAAAGTGCTTAAAATTGCCGTACTATAAACATTAGATTTTTTTCCATAATGTAGCAAAAGCAGCTAAGTAATGCGTAAAATATTAATATTTCTTTCTTATGCGCGTTTTAATACTCCAACAGCTTTGGAGTTTCAGATTGGGAAATTTATTTCTAGCTTCTGACCGGCTCCTGTGCAGACTCTGCTGCTTTCAAATGCTCCTTGTAAAACTTTAACCACACTTCAAACGAGTATTTGTGGGGTTGTGGGTTGTGACACATTCTAGGCTGTTTTAATAATATAAACCTGTTTCTTGTTGTGCTGTTTAAGTAGTCGAGATCTCTATATATTTTAAGTTAAATCTTTTTTTCCAAGTAAATGAACTGTACTTGTAAAGGGCTTGTAAAAAAAAAAAAAGTCCCACCTTTCCGATGACACATGAAGGTAACAAAACTTCAACTTCAGCCTAAAGCTGGTAAGTCAACAACCTCGCACGATCAGCTGGCGTCCAGCTCAGAAAATAACAGCAAGGTTATCTGTGTTGATTTCATCCTGAACGAACTATCGCGAAGGCTTTATTATGCCGTTTGTCGCAACCATGCATTTCCTGAACGCGCTGCGCCTGTCAAACTCTGCTCAACTAATGGTCAAAAATACAGATGTGGCGAAGAAAATTTTCCTCGTGCAACAAGCATGCTGTTTGGGCACGAAATCAATAACTCAGTTTCAGAGACGATCCCCTGCACTACAAGATCGTTTGCATCTGAAAATGTAAGTATGTGTGTGCTAAACTGGTGAGAATCAGCACCTTCTTACTGGTGTGAATTCGTTTAAACAGAACGCCTCCACACCATTAACTATTATCTGCCATATGCTGGTATATAATTATTTGTGCATGAGCAGTTGTTTTCTGTGTTATGGGCACAGAGAAACTATAGGAGGAAGAGAACAGTCACCATATGGACCTCCATATAGGTGGTTATGTCTGTGTGTGCAGCATGTGTAGGCTATAAAAGCAAACTTGTCTTTTATTTGTTGTTGTTGTTGTTGTTTTTTAAGGGAATCCAACACTTCCTTTGATTGTTTTCCTCTTTTCAAGAGTGTGCTCTTCACTTCACCAGGAAAATGCATTCAAAGCCATCTGGTTCCGGAGTGGAAAACATGCTTTTCTACACCATCACAGAGGGAAAAGAGCAAGTGCCCATCTCATACTTTACAGCAGTAAGCAGACATCATCTGTACATTACTTTATATGCACTGTTGCCACTGAATATATCCTATCCTATTTATTGTACATACTGTGTGCAATGGCATTAATGCTGACAACTTCTTATTTGCAGGCACTGAAAAAAAATGGCCTTCACCCATCCGATCCTCGCCTTAAAGACTGCATGGAGAAGCTCCGAGAGGCCGTGAAGGAATCTGTTGGCGAGGTGATGATGGACAAAGACCTTTTCCACAGGTGACATGAGGCAACCAAGTCAAGCGGTTTCTCAAGGCTAAGAAAATGGATGTCAATAGCACCTCTAAAGCACACAGGCAGTTCAAAATGATTGGGAAATGAGTCAGTTAATCATGCTTTAATTAAACTAAAAAGAATCCAGTCTGACCAAAACTTAATTTAATTAAAGAATTATTTTTGTATTTTCCTGCAATTTGGTTCTGGAGCAATTTGGGGGGCATGGTCTTGTATATACAGGTTTACTACCAGGGCATTATGAATATAACAGAAATTTTACTGTGATTAGAAAGACTGTGCCTTTCCTACTGACAAGAGAGCAGTCAACTCCACTGTAGTAGTCCATGATAACCCCCATATCTTGTAAATTTTACAAATGCAAACTGTTTAAAAGACAACCTCTATCTTCTACTGAAGTCCAACCAGTAGAAGATAGAGGAAAGTCTAGATAATTATTTTATATCACTTTGATTTTAAGTAGGCCTAACCATTGAAATTCTCTTTTCTAATGATGTAAAAAAAAGTTTTACACATTTAATCTCTGAGAATAATGTCAGAAAAAAGTGGAATTACACAGTAAGTCCTAGATTTTCCATATGATATAGCAATGGTGATGTAGTAGATGAAATAATTGAAATAAATCTTTCACAAGACAGGAAACAAGAATTTCTGGTAGCTAATTGTTCAGAATTTCCTGCAATTACAAAACAGAAAGTTTCTCTTAATTTACAGAGAATGCTCTTTTCTTGTGGATTCACTGTAAAGTCAGTATTAAAAAACAGAAACTTTTCTCTTATTTAAATACTCATATATTTTTTAATTACTGTGGTGTAATATAAATTGTGATGAGGGAGGTCTTTAAAAGCATAAAATGCTGCAAAACCTATTAAAATACAGTTAAAAATACAAAAATTTATAACCCCTTCACATTTTCCAAAGCTGTCCATTATGCCAATTCTGGCCCCTGGGCCTTAAGTTTAATACCCATGGTCTAGCTGGAAATGTGTGCACTTTTTTAACTTAATAAACAAAGCATTTTACAATTAGGACACAGAGATCAGATCAGTAACCCTGTGGTTATTGGACAGCGAGCCTGAGCCGCAGCTGCCTCTGTCTACAGAGTGTGATTCAATTTGGAAAAATGGCTTACATTGCTGGTAAACGCTTTATGTCTTTGATCACTACAAATCAAATGAGGCTAAGTTTCATTGCATTAGGTTTATTTACACTCAGTACGTCGACCCTCGCGGTGAACTGCCTGTAAGTGCTGACATTTAACTGTTAGTCCTGTGGCTGCTGGAGATATAGTTTTGCTCCCTTTGTTTAGTTTTTTTTGTTGTTTTGGTTATTTCATTGTGGGTTTTTTTTATTATTAATATTATTTCTTATGCCACTCTGTGAAACCAATGCAGTCTGTGGATAAGCCCATGATTTGTCATTTGTGTGTCAGTTTAGCAAGTCAGAAATCAAGTTAAGAAAATGGCACACAGAATAACTTTTAGCAAACTCTAAAGGGCAACAGTGGCCAAGAAAAATGGATCTAATGCGGCAGTTGACAGGAAATTTAACTTTACATTTCTCCCACAATTGGGAAAAATGTTGTTTTTTTTATGGGACTTAATCTTCGTTACACTATCCCTCAGAGAGGGCTATCTTAGCTGTGACAGTCCATGGTGTTTTGTTTTCCATGCATGAGGAAGCAGGTGCAGGCATGAGACCAAACTATTTTTAGCCTGACCTTCCACTAACAATCCATTTTAGTACAGGATTTGTTGTATGTGATGTTATGCGTAATTGTTTCTCTCTTCTTTTGTCTTCCACGTACTTTATGTTCAGTCATTCAGACAGGTTTAAAAATGATAAGGCGGAACTATAGAATGTGGAAGAAGTCGGAACTAAATGGACAACGTTTTATACAATTTTTAAGGCTATGGCTTCTGGTGTCACAAATTGTGCGCATACAAATTTTTTTCTTTATAAATAATAAATTGAAAAATGATACACTGTATAATGTAATGCAAATACGTACAGATATAGCTTAAGAATGTTAGATTTTTCATACAGTAATAAATTCACACATATTGTAATGTCATAATTAATTACATGCATTTCATCAAGATCCATCCCAAACATGGAGGTGTAAAAGTCGGTGTCAGGACATGTCAGTTTTATTCACTGTTGTTTTGATCAAAGGAACAGCTTCTCACACTTAATGAAAACTGACAGCTGCTGGCTTCCACTTACTCTAGAGGCTACGCACACACACACACACACACACACACACACTCGTGTGTGTACTCATATCATTGTGGGGACATCTAATTGACATAATGCTTTTCTTTCCCTAGCCCCTTACCCTAACACTAGCCATCAAAAATAATTGCCTAACCCTAACCTAAACTCTCTTAATACCAAACCATAACCCAATTGTATCTCTTTAACTAAAACCGCATTTTGAATCTGAAATGCCTTCAAACTTGTGGGGACCGGGATTTTGGTCCCCATAAGGGCTATTGGTCCCCACAAGTATAGTAAACTTCCATTCTTTGGTCCCCACAAAGATGTCTAAACAGGTACACAAACAACACGCACACGCACACACAATGAAAGTATTTTCTTTTTATTTAGGGCTCTTGAGTAATTCTGCATTATGCTGTTTTTGTCTTAGATGTGTAGGAGGAAACATTGTTCTGCTAATCCAGGCCTTCAGGAAGAAGTTTATAATCCCTGAGTTTGACCTGTTTGTACAGAAAATAAATGAAATCTACGAAAAAGTGCAGAAGCAAAGTGATGGGAAGGTAAACATTTTCTAATTTAGTTTTCCATGCTATGATGGTTTATTTGCTGCGTAAAGCTTTCTCTTAATTCATCCTGCTGCCCCAATATCTGCACACATTAAACATAATACTTGATGAGTAAATAAGGAATCTCTTCTACTACATTAACATTAGTTCTAACAATTACTTCTGAATGAGCATTACTTCTGTCTTAACTTCAACTGTGTTTCTCATTGTGACTGCAGGTTGCAGACTACATTCCCCAGCTAGCTAAATTCAGCCCAGAGCTATGGGGTGTGTCTTTGTGTACAGTTGACGGACAGAGGTAGGAACTAAACATTTGAATAATCTAAATGAGAGTCTTTTGTGAGATTTGTAGAGACCCATAGAGCTATTTTATTCATATATTATGAGATTCCTCATTAGATTGTGATTTCCCAGCTATCACTGAATGACAGCCGGGAACAAAGATTCTTCTTGGCTAGTGTGTAACTAGATTTATTTGATTTGACATATTCTTTGTAAGACAATTTGATGTGAATTTTTTTTTACAGAACATCAGCCTAATGTTTTGCTGTACTTTTGTTTTATTTTTGTCCAATTTTGAGTCACAGACTTACTGATACACATTTCTGTAATCAAAATCTAATTTTTAGTTCCAGTCTTATAATCTTCATACACAGTGCATTTGCTACAGATTTCAGAAGGTGGATCAAATATAAATGAGCGTTCTCTCAGTCTCTACTTAAACATAGTTCATACGTTTTTTAAAAAGTGATACTGCACATTCAGTATGACTGTCACTTTATTTTCAAGATTGTGTAGGCTCTAAAGGTCTATTCTGTTTTCATTTTGCAGGCACTCAGTAGGCCACACCAAACAGCCGTTTTGCCTGCAGTCCTGCGTGAAGCCCCTGCAGTATGCCATTGCTGTACATGAGTCAGAAACTGAGAAGGTTCACCGCTATGTTGGCATGGAGCCCAGTGGACTCAAGTTCAATGTGCTTTCACTTGATGATGAAGGTATGTAAAGCCTCATTACCTCCTATTGGATTATAAAAATCTATCAATGCAATCAGCGTGCGGAAATGACACCTAAAGTTCAAAGAAATCTAGTTATGATGCATCTAGCACAGCACATAACATGTATCTTAGTTTCCTTTTATTCCTGCATAAGTGCTAAACTAACTGGATGAACAATGTCTTCGTCCAGATGAAACCCGAATTTATATTCTCATAATAATTTTATCATAATGTTTCTTTATTCTTCTGCTTAATATCAAGCTGTGTTACTCTGACACAGAATTTAGGTCCTTTACAACTGTCACTGACACTGGTTTCCTTCTCTGAGAAATACTGTGAAATTCAGGCCATTTCTGTTCCACCGAGTCAAATTTTACACCAATAATAATTAATGAAATGTAATAAACTGATTAGTTGCTATTTTGGTAACAAGGTAGTGTTTGTAATTGTTTTTCAGTTAAAAAAAAGAACAAATATTTGCTGGTTGCCCTTTTTAAAAAAAAAAATTGGTAACACAATATACATTTAAAGACATTTTGTAAATTTGTTTTTGCAGTACTTTTTTGGTACAAATATTATTCTGTTATTCAGATTATATTTCAAGCACATTAGGAATTTTGTCAGGACCCTGTTTTTAAAATATGCACTCGTGGTCAGAAATTTACATATACCCATCATGAGCATGTATGTTTGGTGGTAATTTCAGGAATTTTAATGATTTCTTTGAATGTGGAATGATTGTACAGCTTTATTTTGAAAAATATGAAAATATTTTATCAAAAAAAGAATTTGGTGCACAAATTTGAATATGCTTTGTAATTTCTCTAATCTAAAAAGGTTAAAAATAGGGCTGGGTATCGTCACTGATTTCTAGAATCGATTCAATTCCGATTCACAAGGTCCCGAATCGATTCGATCCACGATTCGATTTAATTCGATTTGAATCTGGGAAATTTTGACAGTCAGAAATATTATAATTCAGATCAGTACATTTACATATTTTTGTATCTATAAAAAGGAAGCTGACACACACAAGACTTTATCAAAGGTGTGAGCATCACAGCAGAGGCCTTTGTGTCAAAGTAGCTGAAGATGAAACACAGAAAAACATGAAGGTGGTTTTCCTGGCCTGGGATTTTATAAAAATATTCTGCAGTACATCACAAACGAAAGAAAACCATTAATCAATACATGAACATTACCTCTGAAGTTACAGCGGTTTTATCAGAGACACGGCTAAGCGTTTTGCATTTTGCATAATTTAAAAAAGTTTAAATTTGTTCAGTATTGAACAGCAGAAATTAGGTTTTCTTTTTGGAAGTATATAAAACGAAAAAAAACGTCGGCCGACAGCACTGTAAACAACGGTAGACTTGTGCGTAACAAGCAAGCGAATAATGCAGAAAACAGTACAGAGAGAAAGAGGGGGGGAGAGAGAGGGGGGAGAGAGGGAGAGAGAGAGAGCGAGAGAGAGAGAGCTGTGCATCGTGGTCGAAGCAAAACAGGAAAAGTCAGAGTGAATACATGACGATGTTTATATGAAGCGTAGTTTGGATCTTCTTTTGCTGCTGGTTCCGTCAATGTTGTTTGGAGAGACATCAAACTAACAGCTTTAGAATCGGCGCATAAAGGGCATGAACACAAAGCGCGGACCCGCTGAAACATCAGAATCAGCGAGCTGTCGGCTTTCAGCCCCGACCGTGAAAAAGGCGACATCTAACTGATTCTGATCCGCGGGTTGCGCTGTGTGTTTAAGTCTCTGTGCAGAATCCGTGTTCCTGCTCTCATTTACTGTCTTAGCTGTTTGGTGGTTGTTGAAATTTTGTGAGATTTCACCTGAGATTCTGGCATTTCTGGCAAAATAAATTTATATAAAAAAATCGATTCAGGATTTTAAAGAATCGATTTCACGTTATCCAAGCCAGAATCGATTTTAATAGATAAATCGATTATAAAAACCCACCCCTAGTTAAAAAGTATACATACAGGCCAAAATTAAAATTTTTAAGTAACTGTTGTTGAAGGTTCTACAATGTCTTTTAACCTGACAACGCCACACCCTATTAGCTTTGTTAGTAAGCTAGAAGCTACAAGTGGTACTGAAGTCTCTTTTTGCCAGCATGAAAAGAATTTGTTTGACACTCATTGGGTTGAACTCTAGCATTGAACTCTGCTAAGAATAGTGGTCAAAAATCCAGTCCTCCCAGTAGCATGTTGATGGTGACCAAAAGCATCTGGTTGAGGTGCAATTTGTTAAGAGTGGGGGCTGCATGTATATTTGAACCTGCATATATACTTTTGACGTTGTTTGAATTAGAGAAAATCCACAATAATTACAATCTTGTGTACCCAATTCTTGTTTTTTTTAAGTAATTGAAGATGTTTGCTGTACAATCATTCTACCCTGGAAAAACAGCAGTGCAAAGAAATCATTAAAATCTCCAAATTACTATAACAAGTGTATATAAACTTCAGACCACAACTCTTATGTCGATTCACATATTATAGAGATTGATTTCAGTCCTTTGTACAAAATCATTATTACATTAGCCTCTAAGGCTTTTGACCAAGTGAACCACAGAAAACTTTTTGATAAATTGAAGACACGGGGAGTTCCTCAATACATCGTGAGGATTCTCTCTTACTGGTACGCTCATCAGAACATGCAGGTTAAATGGGGAAGCAGTATTTCTGCCCCCTTTGGTGTCAGCAATGGTGTCAGACAGGGTGGGATTTTGTCTCCAATTTTATTTAATTTATATGTTGATGATTTGTCCATACAGCTGAGAGCCTGTAACACTGGGTGTATATTAGGTAAAACATTGATAAATCATCTTATGTATGCAGATGACCTGGTTGTCTTTAGTCCAAGCAGTGCTGGATTACAGGATCTTCTTAATGTCTGTACTGAATATGGTGTGCAATATGACATTGAGTACAATGCTGCTAAAAGTGCTGTTTTGATATGTAGAACCAAGCAGGATAAACAGCTAAATTTCCCTTTGTTTAAACTGGCCCAAAAAACTCTTGAAGTTCATAAAAAGGTGAAATACCTCGGTCACTTTATTACTGAGCAAATGAATGATGATGATGACATGTACAGACAACGATGCAAGCTCTATGTGCAGGCAAATACGATTGCACGCAAATTCAGCTTTTGTTCACTTCCAGTTAAAGTGGCTTTGTTTAAAGCGTATTGCACACCGCTATATACTGCCCCCTTGTGGTCATCCTACAAACAATGTAGCATGCTGAAGCTACATGTTGCATATAATGATGCAATGAGAATCCTTTGAAGGATACCTAGAAGTGGTAGTGCCAGCCAGATGTTTGTAGCTGTGGGTGTTTGGACTTTTAAAGCACTTTTAAGAAAGTTAATGTTCAATTTTAGAGAACGACTGGATGGTTCGAGGAACAGTATAATTTTAGCACTTACAGATCCGACAGTGAGTGGTTCCCATTACTCATCCAGTCTGAGAAAGCACTGGTTAAAGTGTTTGTGTATTTATTGATTTATTTTAAGTAATTGTGTTTTATGTATATTATGGTTTTATATTTTTACAAATGCTTTATATACTTATTTATATACTTATATATATTTAATGGTCTATACCTTGTGTTGGGGGGGGGGGGGGGGGTTGTGTTTCTGTCTTGTTTTTATGGACATGAAGTCTGCCAATAAAGATTGATTGATTGATTGATTGATTGATTGATTTCATAAAGAATTTGTCTTCAACCCTGTGTCTTATCTTACTGTCCCGTCTCATAGATAAGCCCCATAATCCCATGGTGAATGCTGGAGCCATTTTGATCAGCTCTCTTATCAAGGTAGACAGATGAACAGTTATCACTCTCTTTTTAGTGAAAGACTGTGGGAGCAAAAGGTTAGTTGCAGATTTTATATATTTTTGAAGCTCAAATCTCTTAAATAAAGAAATTACTATTAAAATATGCACTAACTAACTGTGTTTACCCTGCTGTTGAGTAAGACTCTTGCAGCAATGGTACTTTGCAATAGCAAGTTATGCACTCAATTTAAAAACAACTTAATGCATCAGATGTTTTACTGCATGAAAATTTGTGATGTTCTATAGCATATTCAATGTTTGCCTTAAAGTTGGACCACCTGGTTTATGATCATTACCTGCTCTTCTCTTACTGCTGATAATAGGATACTAAATCATGCAATCAGTAACACATTCGTGTTTTTATACTGTGCAATTAGTACCAGCTTCTGAATGCAGGAGCTGAGTGAATGTGGCAATTATACTCAGTACTGTTTGTTTTTACACAAGCAAGCGACTCTCCTTGTTTTCAGCCTCACTCAAATAAGGCAGAAAAGTTTGACTATGTAAGTAATGTGAATTTTCTACTCTGTTTAGACCATGAATATAAAAATGTAGGATTATTATTTTGGTGCTCAGAGGTATGCTGAAAAAGCACAGATTTATTTATTTTTTTTTTTTTACAGGTTATGGAGTTTGTGAAAAAGATGGCTGGCCAAGAATATGTAGGATTCAGCAATGCCACGTGAGTGCATTTCAAAATAGAGTTGGAGTATTTTGTATTTATTTGCCTCCATTTAGCACAAGCATGAGTGAAAAGACTTACTGTGTTATGGGTTTAGTCCACTACCTATTGCATTATTGATGTTTTTTTATATTGATTTCTGCTGTTTCTTTGTCTCAGGTTCCAGTCAGAAAAAGAAACAGGCGACAGGAATTTTGCCATCGGATACTACATGAAAGAGAAGAAGGTTAGGTTCAGAACATTTGGAACTCTGTTTAAAATCTCAGACTTCAAAAGTTCCTTTTTTTTTTTTGTTCTAGATGAAATATTATAAAGTCAAACCAGTTTAGATCATGCAGTTGTGTACATGTTGAAAAAACATTTCCTAAGGCTCACATATTTGAATTTAAAAGTTTCAACTTGATAGTACTTATCTTTTAGTAATTAAAAACAATCAAAATTAATCATCCATGATTTAATTATGAAAGTAATGACTAATTGATCAACTGAGTGTCTCATTGAGGTTTGCAGACAAGTTACCACTAACCAAATGACATTAACTTGTTTGCCATTTTATGATGTGTGACAATCATGGTGACAATCAAGGATCAAGCGAATAAGGCCTGTAGGACACAAATCAGAAGCCAGCCAGAAACCTCCAAGAACGACTGATTTTTCCTTAGCAATGGTTGTATTACTTTTAATATGTTGGACAACTCAAAAATTGTCCACATGAGGTCATGTTAGAAACTCAATAGATGACACACATGACAAGGAAAAGCTAACATTTAAAACCTAAATACTGTATTTTTATCCATTTTAACCTATTATAAAATGTATATTTTGATCAGGTACTCAGCAGTCATATTCCACATTTATAATAATGTTTTTATATTATTTAATTTTCATGAAACCAAATTGCCAAGTTTCAGATAAATATTCTGCTTACTTTGGTCAATCAGATACTCATGATGATAATATTTCACTCCGCAGTGTTTTCCTCTGGGAGCAGATATGATCGATGCCCTTGACTTCTACTTCCAGGTAAAATGTCAATGAAGAGTCTTTTATTTATGAAAAATGATTCAGTAGTTTCAATAATAAACTGACTATTCCTCTCAGCTTTGCTCCATTGAGGTAACCTGTGAGTCAGGAAGCATCATGGCTGCCACTCTGGCCAATGGGGGAATTTGCCCAATTACAGGCGAGCGTGTCCTGAGTACTGAGGCTGTGCGAAACACCCTGAGCCTCATGCACTCCTGTGGCATGTATGATTTCTCCGGCCAGATGGCTTTTCATGTGAGTAACAGCAGGATGTGATGGAACAAGCACTTCACTGTGTCACAACAAAAATAGCAATAATCTCATTACCTAGAACAAATGGCACATTCAGCCTCTCGTTCTCATCTCACAGGTGGGCTTGCCTGCAAAATCAGGAGTATCCGGTGCAATTCTGTTGGTGATCCCCAATGTGATGGGAGTGATGTGCTGGTCTCCTCCACTGGACAGGGTTGGAAATAGTGTCCGAGGAATACACTTCTGTCAGGCAAGAAAACAGTTTCTGTTTTATTATATTTAGACCACTTATGTTTTGTTTTTTCACGTTAATGTTTTAATTTGAATTTTTAATGCAAGTAGAACATCCTGGCCTTTGTAATATTTTTGTCGTGTTTAAATTGGCTCTGAAGTCTTCAATACTTCAGGCCTCATGGTAGAAGCTTTAATTTTTTTTAAAGATGATGATGATTACAGTAATAAGCAGTTTAGTTTGATAAATAACTTGCAGTCATTACACTATCGACATCCTCTTAAAGCCAGAAGCCTGGCTTTGACTAATACCATAAATATTCCCCCAGAATGTGTCTGTAGTTGCTTTACAGCAGGGGTCTCAAACTCCAGTCCTAGAAGGCCACTGTCCTGAAACATTTCCATGCGTCCCTGCTGCAACACACCTGAGTACAATTAGTAGGTCATTAGCGAGAATCTATACAACTTGAATGCATGCTACAGCAGCTTGTGAGTGAATGAACACAGTGCAATAAAAGTAGTTTTAGAAGTATATTTTTCCAAACACTTACATTTACTTAAATTTACTTGAGTAGGATTAGGGGTTGCCACTTCAGCATTCAGTCAAGTTCTATACTCTTGCTAATGATCTACAAATTTTATTCAGGTGTGTTGCAACAGGGACACATGGAAAAGTTTCAGGACACTGGCCCTCAAAGACTGGAGTTCGAGACCCCTGCTTTACAGAGTGCAAAATGTCTAATAAACCTGACGTATTCTGTGGCTGTTATATTCTGTTTTATAATCTTTAATTATTTTTTTTTTTGACAGAACAAAACAGAATAAATAATTTTTTTGTTCCCCCCCTAAAGATTAAATCATACTGTTTTTGTTTTCTTAGGAACTTGTGTCAGTGTTCAATTTTCACAATTACGACAACTTGAGGCACTTTGTAAAGAAACAGGACCCTCGCAGACAGGATGGAGATGACAGGGTGAGTTGCTCGTATTCTGTTTGGTACTGTATGTAATATGTGCTCTAAGCCTCCATGTTTATGGCTCTATGATGTTTTTGCAGAACAAGTCTGTTTTCAACTTGTTGTTTGCTGCCTACAGTGGAGATGTATCGGCACTGAGAAGGTAGATAATCGAGACTCTTGATTTTGTCTGTCCTCTATAAAACATTTCCCTCACAATGTCTAAAACAGGCCCTGGATCAAATTACCTCAACAATGTTTATTACTAGTAAGGTGTAGTGAACAAAATGACCTTTTATACCTAATACAGAATCAGAGCATAGAGTATAAGACCAATAAGCATTCTCTCTTTTTCTTTCTTTTTTTAATAAGACAAGCGTGGAATCCACAATTTGTTTCAGGGAGGAGATACAAATCTCTTTGGGGTTGCATCAGTAAAGGCAGCTAGTGAAAAAATCTGCCAAATCAAACATGCAGGGCTACCCGCTGTGGCGACCCCTTGTGAATAAGGGAGCACTTGAAAGTAGCTGACTGTTAGTGATTTGTTTTGCAGATTTGCACTTTCTTCCATGGACATGGACCTCAAAGACTATGATTCTCGAACAGCGCTTCATGTTGCTGCAGCTGAGGGTAAGCTTCATAAGTTCAGGCTAATTTTACACTTATTCGGTAATTTTTTTATTTTTATTTTTAAATGAATGACTTCAAAACAAGTGCAGTTAGCTTAAGTCATCATCTAAGATCAAACTAATCATGACTTTGATCCAAACAACATACATTTAAAGTTTTGCTACAACACAAAAGTTTGTCATAGATGTTTAAGAAAACTTGGTGTAATTGTAAGATAACAGATGCAGAAAGTTTCAGATTTCAGTTTTAATGATGATTGGTTGGTATAGCAGATAAAAACAACCTTTATTACTTATCCACTGTCTTCTCTCAGTTAAAAGAATGGCGTCTGTTCACTCTGTCATTTCTTTTCATCGCTGACTGATAGAAAAATACTTAAACTTGTTAAATCGTTTGTTTTGATGTTCACAGCAGTAATTAGTGCAACGTTTTCACTTTGTTTATTCTCATGATTAACAGTAGAGGTTCAGTACCTCTGGCTCACATTATACAAGCCACTAATGAACCAGCTCATGAACCCTTACAGAGCACCATATGGTAGATTATTTGTCTTCTGTTGCGATGTTAGTTTATTCACAGCACAGATTTAATACTCCGCTGCCACGACTACAGCAGTAACATTTCTCTTGAAAAGAGCCTCGTAAGCAAACTATTTGTTTAGAGGATTAACATGGAAGTAACAGCAGTTTTCTTCCAAAAGGGAAAAGACAAAGATTCCTAAATGCCATTCTGAGCTGGATTGCAATAGAAGGAATTAGTAATTACATATTTATTGTTGTTTGTTTTTATTTTAGCAGATTTTCTTCTCCATTTCTAATTCTGTGATGCTACTAGATTAATTTGTCAATGGTGACAATTTGTTTTTTTTGCTTTTTAAAAATTATATTCTTAGGTCACATGGATGTAGTAAAATTCCTCACTGAAACCTGCAAAGTCGATCCATTTGTAGAAGACAGGTGAGATAAATACCTTGTATATAATTCTAATTATAATCAATTGATTACATTAACCCTGTACTGTCATACTACTTCATTGTAAAGAGCCTTTTTCCATCAACTAAACTTTTCCAATTATTTATCAGCACTCGATGTCAATACCACAGTTTGTATACTCTTGGATTTTGTCATCCATAGTTTTATGAATTGCCTCTCCATCACTTGCAGGTGGGGGAATCTACCGGTCGATGATGCCATGCAATTTGGGCATGACGAGCTAGTGAAGGTGCTCAAAGATTACCAGCAAGAGTGCAGGCAGCAGGAAAAGAAGCAGAGTGAAGCTGTGCATCCCCAGAAGCTTGACACCATTGATGGCATGGTGTGATAGCTAAAATAAAGTTCTGAAACTGTAATACACCAGGGCATTTGTGCAATTTTCCAAGTTTAGAAATATGGGTGTCCATTTGTAGCACGTAACATGAGTGACGCACAAACAACAGAATATAACTGTCATGGAGCTTTATGAAAGATTTTCTTCAAATTCCAGTCAGGTGAATATTTTATTGTTTAGCGTTTCTTTTTTGTGATTAATATTTTTATTGTATTTTAAGAACACTACAGTCCGTTTAGCATTTCTATTCTATAATGTATATATGTGTGAGGTTCACTTGATTAATATCTCTGTCAAAGTGCAACCGAGTACAATGTAGTGCCACACAAAGGGAAATTGATGCCACCTGACTCAAAGTTACATGGATTTCAGCAGCAGGTGACAGGGTGTAAAAGATTTTTGATAACAGGAAGGTGCTTGTTGTTTTTGTTCTATAAAGGATTTTCCCTCCTTTGCCTTGTCTGAATGTTGTGTGACACTGGTCTTTTTTACTCCCAGTCAAACCAACTATCAAACTCAGCGTATTTAAATTGTTTGAAATCCATACCATAAACACAATGACATAATATCACAGTTTTATGTCACTGTTTATACCGTGACTTGGGAAAACTGCATGTTTATTACTGTAAAAAAAGAGACAATGAGTCTCAGTGTGGTACTTTATGATCTCCAGCCTCATAATAAATTAGGTTCCAAAAACAAAATGATGTGAAAGGTTTGGCATTAAATCCATGTATGCCACCCATAAATTGATTTTATTTTGATTTCATTAAGTTAGTCCATGCTTCATAGTGTGACAAATTTGATATTAAATATTTTGCAGCACGCAGTAAATCAACTGAATGCATGATGAAAAAGCAGCAGGAGTGTGTGTTTTGCATAATCAAGATATTTCAATGAAAACAAATGGAGCAAGTAATGTAATAAGAACTATTTAGCGAGTATTAACAAATGTGCACCACATTATTTTAACCATATAAAGACTGTACCATGAAATAATTGCCAAAAAAAATCACATTTTCTGAAACAGGATTGTGTATTTAACCTTCTGGAAAAATGTAATAAATAAATAAATATAAATGTGCATATATGAGCTTTAATTTACACTATTTTTGTTAAATCCAATTTTTGTGCAATTTCTTGCTTAGAAGTCACACTTTTAAGTCTTTAAGAGTCTTTAAGACTCACAAAAACTCATAACAAATATGATATCCTTGACATTACAGGGTTAAGACTTCCCTCTCCTTACCAATGCTTTATTTATAAATGTAGAGTTAATAATTATTGAGGGCAGCACGGTGGCACAGTGGTTAGCACTGTTGCCGCACAGCAAGAAGGTCCTGAGTTCAATTTCACCATCAGGCCGGGGTCTTTCTGTGTGGAGTTTGCATGTTCTCCACGTGTTTGCGTGGGTTCCCTCCGGGTACTCCGGCTTCCTCCCACTGTCCAAAGACATGCAACTTGTGGGGATAGGTTAATTGGATAATCCAAATTGCCACAAGGTGTGAATGTGCGAGTGAATGTGAGCGCGAATGGTTGTCTGTCCCTGTGTGTTGGCCCTGCGACAGACTGGCGACCTGTCCAGGGTGTACCTCTCGCCCTATGACAGCTGGGATAGGCTCCAGCGACCCTGAAAAGGATAAGCGGAAGTGAATGGATGGAATGGAATAATTATTGACAGATTGTACCTCTAATTTCATGCATATGATACAATAGACTGTAGCCACAGAGCACAAATGCTTCATTTTTTCTTTAATCCATCAGATGGCACTATGTGCCTTTCCAACATGTGTCCGTGTTGTCTGCAAACTGGTCAACCTACAGTATCAGTTGTTATCAGGTGTAACAGTGTGCCTTAGATTTGTGGAGAGAAAGAGCACTGCTGAGCAATAAAGAGCTTATATAAGATTAAGCTGACGCTCAGAGAGACTGGTGCCGCCTGAAGAGACTATGGTGATACTGACAGGATCTTGAACCCATTCCACTAAAGAGACAAACAGAAACAGACATTTAGACAACAAATATGCAGTGCAATATTTTCTACACATTTTACTTGTTCTTTAAATTGATTTCTTTTAGTCTCTTAGACCAATATTTCTCTTTTCTATTTTGGAAAGTGAGCAAATATGTCACAACTGTATCCAGCATTTTGAATGATTTAAGAAGAAAATCTACACCACCCAGTCGATTAGGTGCAGCTCTTGATTTGAACGCTTTACTGGGTGTAGACTGGTGCTCTTCATTTTCTCAAAAGCATTCAATAAAATCGATTGTTGGCAATTGCTACCTTGTTGAAGCCTGTGGTTTTTTTCTACCTTAAGAAGACAACTGGTGAGGTATCAATGTGTGTCTTCTGGAAAGACAAACACATTTGTATTGCTTTCCACAATGATTAAAATTTTGGACTCTGGGCAGTTCGTGACTCAGATAAATTGGACCTACTTATTAATGTCATAGACAAGTGTTCATTTTTTTAATGATTTGAACTTTTTGGCATGAAGGAGGTTTAATGAAGCCAGAAATATAAAAGCTGACTTTAATGAGTTGGCACAGGGATGTGCGTGAATCCCACAAGGATGTTAGGATTTTCTCAAGTTGACAAGGTTGTTCTGCCATTCAGCCATTGCCTTCTGGAGATTAGCTTTCAGAGAATGCATTTGCAGCAGTGAGATTAAGGGTGGTAATAGCAAAATACCTGAACTATTAAATCAGTTGCTATTAAATTCAATTTTAATACTTATAGTTCCAGTAGAATGATTCCTACTAGCATTTGTGTTTCACTTAATTTTCTTCTAATGTAACTTCAAGTTGTGATTTATATTCCCTTTTTGGTTTCTAATAAAATCATAGTGAATATTTCAGCATCAGTAGCATATATATAAATATATATATGTAAGTTTCTGTAGCATATGAGTGGGTCACACATGTGGGTCAAACAGACTTTACCAACAACTGTGTTTGTACCGTCATGGTTCATCAGTGGCCGCCCTGGCATGCTGTTCTTACCATGTTCCCCAGGGAGGCGTCTGTTCTCCTGTGTTCTTCTGATTCTCACACCTGCGCACACACACCTGCGGCTCATCATTGCTGATGGATCCTGACAGTATTTAAGGCCGTGTTGGAGGAGTGTTCCTCACTGGATTGTTGTACTTACTTCTGTTAGTGTAGTCTGGCTCGCGTTTGTACTTCCCTATGTTCCCTTGGGCTTCTTCTGACCTCTGTTTCCATATACCTGTATAGATTGCCCTGGACCTGACCAGAATGAGAGTGGGTCACGGTGTTGGATTGGACGGTGTGTGTATCTTGTTCTGGACTCTACAAAGGCGTACTTGACGTGTATTTCCCGGACCCTCTCTTGGAATCCCCGGAACACTGTCGCTCTGTATGTATAAATATTTCACTGGTGTTGTATATAAATCCCCTTTTGACTGCACAGTTCAGAGTCTTGTCATTGAGCCCTGCTTCAGTAACAGTGACATGTAGCAACAGTCAGTGAGATGACTCATGAGAACATAACACAAAGTTTGTATTCACAGTAGCGTACCCCTGACAGTGTGTTAAATTGAGAGGTGAACTTCATCACAAGAATGTGATTAATCAAGCGCAAAAAATGATGAATATGTGTAATTAGTGAACTGTTTTTCATTAGCATGAGGAACGTAACCCTCTTGCAGAGATAGTACAGATACAGTGACCTTTGGAATTAGTTCCACCAACTGAGAAAATGGTTAAAAAATGTTATGCATTAATTCTGTGTTGATTAACTAATTAATATGTTTGCTAATCTTGTCCACATATCACAAAGAGATGTGCACAGATTTTTAAATATTCGCAGAGGCATTAAAGCACTTCTGTTAAAGAATTGGGGATTTATGAGACATTAGACAACACAAATCTAAATAGACTTTAAAAAGTGCATCAAGCTAAAAGTTAATCACCAATTTACCTTTAGTATTATATATAATATAATGCAATTATAGAATGAAACCTGTACAAAAACCACAGGATAACCTTTTGAGCTTGTAACAACAGAAACAGACAGTTCTGTTCTGGTCTTCTGAAGTTTTCAACCACATCACACAGGCAGCACATAAAAATCATCCATGTGTCAGCAGACATCACTTGTTCAGTTCGGGCTTGCATACCAGCAGTTCTTTCACAGTTGCACAACTATTAGGTTCATGGTTTGTGATACATCTGGATTGTCAAACTCTTCTACTGGGACATCTGGACAGCTACACTTTTAGTGGTAGTTGTCATGAAGCCGTTGCCATTATGATGCAATACTTACAGCTTATAGCTTTCCACATTTAAGCTGCAGTTTGCTGCAGTCTCCCTCACTCATTCTTTCTGCACAGACAAGTTGATATATTCTGTACACAAGCAGTGTTTACTGAATCCATGAGCGATCAAAGATGAAAAAATGACATTTTAAATGAAATCGCAACACAGGGTGTCCTTTTGCTATGGTTGCTGTGTAGTAAAAATTGTAGGTCTTTTGATTTCAGTATGTGTGTTAACAAACTTTAAAATATCAGAAAACAGTAGTCTGCTATAGTAAAATACCCAACTTCTCCATTCCAACTTATATGTTAGACAGAGTGTATACTGTACATGATGAGGTTGTCAGGGTCCCTGAGCAATTATGGACGTGTGTGTGTGTTTCTGAGAGTACCTGTTTATAGGCACCTTCAGGCCTGGTGGGTGTGGCCCTGCCAGGTGGGTGGCCACACCTGAAGACCGGCTGAAGACAGCAGATCAAGCCTAGTAGGAGGAGCTACTTAAGAATGTGTTGGCGCTCTCTCCGATGCTGGATCATTGCGTGGTAAATAGTGAGTAAATATTGATTCAGGGCAAGATGGCGCCGGTGTGTGTGGCTGCTCGTCTGTCACTGCCAAGTTTGTTCCTGTTTATGTTATTTCTAATTTGTGTCATCCATGAAACAAAGTCTCTGCTGAGGTATGATCGCCAGACACTATTGGACCTCAAACCTGTGGTCCAAAATATTGTGTCCTTTGGAGCTGGTGGGCAGCAACCCCTGCCCCCATTTCGATCTGAAACCCCAGGTTACCTGTACCGGGTTCCCACGCTACCTTCCCGGCGAAAGCGTTATCGTCGCCGGGTTAAACGAAGCGGTCGTCTGGTGAAGCTAAAGGTTTATCTAACGAATTATCCTGCTGCTTTCCGACCAGTGCATGGATTCTTGCCAAGGCTGTTTGCATGTCGGCGTTTTCTGGATCCTGTTGATGCCTGTTTGGTGCCTGTGGTCGGCTTTGATGATGATGCTCCTCGGCCCCGCTGCCCATGCCCTCCCAGGCTAAACCTTCGCTGTCAACATTATCGGAACCTGAGATCGCTGCGGTGGGTTTCTGGACCTCATGAACCCCGAGCGCCAACTCCAGCTCCCGCTAGGATTGGCCTGGTGAACGCCAGATCACTTTTAAACAAAACTTTTATTCTTCGGGACTTCTTCAGTTCCCGTGATCTGGATTTCCTGTGTGTGACTGAGACGTGGCTGAGTGTTGGTGAGTCCAGTGCTCTATCTGAACTTTTACCTGCGGATTGTTGTTATTTTAACTTGCCACGGACGTCAGGCAGAGGTGGAGGCACAGTGACTGTTTACAAAAAGGATTTTAAATGTAAACAGTGTTTTCTACAGCCTTCGTTCTCCAGCTTTGAGCTTACCTCGTTTGAGGTGAGTCATACAAACCCGATTTTCTGCGCTGTCATCTATCGCCCCCCGAAATACAATAAGAACTTCATAAATGACTTTTCTGATTTTTTAGCTGGGATTATGCCCAACTATGATAGTGTTCTTATTGTTGGAGATTTTAATATACATGTATGTTGTCCTGATAAGCCACTGGTAAAGGACTTTTTAAGCCTTATTGACTCTTTTAGCCTGGTACAGTCCGTGCCTGGCCCTACACATGAGCACGGACACACACTGGACCTTGTTCTGTCATATGGTCTGCCTGTCACTAACTTGGAAATTTGTGACTGTGCACTCTCAGATCATATGCCTGTGTTATTCAACGTTGGTTTGACACATACCGCAGTTAAATCTGGCGCTGCTACTCGGTGCTATCGGGTTATTAACCCCGCCACTGCCGCGCAGTTTTCTGCTGCTTTTAATCAGCTCGGCGGCCCTTCTGACTTTGTTTCCTCTGATACAGAAGAGCTAAATTCCTGGTTTTATTCTTGTTGTCAAAAAATCATGGACTCTGTGGCTCCTTTAAAAGCCAGGCAGCTTAAGGCTAAACCTGAGCCTTGGTTTAATGAGAGCAGTCGTGCTGTTAAGAGGGAATGTCGTCGAGCAGAACGGAGATGGAAAAAGGATAAACTGCATGTATCATTTCAAATTCTCAAAGACTGCTGGCATCGCTACCAGAACACTGTTAAAGAGGCAAAAAGGGAATATTTTGCAAATATTATTTCTTCCAACTGTCATAACCCACGTGTGTTATTTAGGACCATTGACACTGTTCTTAATACTCCATTGAATGTCTGTCTGGAAGTTTCTCCTGAGATTTGCAATGATTTTTTGAACTTTTTTATTGAAAAGGTTGTCACCACCAGGGCTCTTATCACAGCTCCTGACTCTGACCCCTCTGTCTCTGTCCCTTGCGCTGCTGTTTTCACTCAGTTTGAGCTTGTGACGCTCTCCACTTTAGAGGATGTGGTTCGTCATATTAAGCCCACAGGTTCCCCACGGGATCCTGTCCCTCCACAATTTTTTAAAGAAATTTTTCCTAGTATACGACAGTATGTCCTTGAAATTATTAACACCAGTCTGTCTTCTGGTATGGTTCCTGCAAATTTCAAACATGCAGTAGTGCAGCCACTGCTTAAGAAACCTGGCCTTGATCACACAGTTTTAGCAAACTATAGGCCTATTTCCAAGCTGCCTTTAGTCTCCAAGGTTTTAGAGAAGATTGTTTTTAGTCAACTGAAAGATTTTATAGATGATAATGGCATCTTTGAGGTTTTTCAATCAGGTTTTAAAACCCTTCACAGCACAGAATCTGCATTATTAAGGGTTTTTAATGACATCCTTCTGGCATGTGATTCTAGTAACAATGTTGTTCTTGTCTTGCTTGACCTAACTGCTGCCTTTGACACCGTAGACCACAATATTCTAATTTCTCGATTACATGATGTAGTGGGTATTGGTGGAACTGCACTTAATTGGTTTAGGTCTTATTTGTCAGATAGAACTTTCTCTGTTAGCCTTCTCGGTTATGAATCGTCTTCTGCTCCTCTGTCATGCGGCGTCCCGCAGGGCTCAATTTTAGGGCCACTGCTCTTTTCACTGTATCTATTGCCTCTGGGTTCTATCCTTAGGAGGCATGGGATCTCATTTCATTGTTATGCCGATGACTGCCAAATTTATTTGCCACTAAAACACAAGGATGCCACCTCCATAAAACCTCTTTTGACATGTCTAGATGAAATTAAAGCTTGGTTGGCTCTAAACTTTTTAAATTTTAATGAAAAGAAAACAGAAGTGTTGGTGTTTGGACCCAGTGGTCCCTGTGAGTCCTCCTCTGTTGTTTTAGGATCCCTGGAAGTCTATTTTAAACCTGTTGTTACTGACCTTGGTTTTAAGTTGGACAGTGATTTTAAATTGGACAACCAAATCAGAGCAGTGGTGAAGTCCAGTTTTTATCATTTAAGGCGACTGGCAAGAGTAAAATCTTTTCTCTCGAGGCAGCATTTCGAAACAGTGATCCATGCTTTTATTTCTTCCCGCCTGGACTACTGTAACTCACTTTATGTCAGTCATTGCTCTCACGTCTGCAGCTGGTTCAAAATGCGGCTGCACGACTCCTAACAGGAACTCGAAAAAGAGAGCATATAACCCCCGTGCTAGCCTCTCTGCACTGGTTGCCTGTGTCTTTTAGAGTTAATTTTAAACTTCTTATGTTTGTTTTTAAATGTCTTCATAGTCTTGCCCCGCCTTACCTCTCTGAGCTTCTTCATCCCCACATACCCTGTCGGTCTCTCAGGTCAGCTGACCAGCTGCTCCTGGAGGTACCGAGATCCAGGAGGAAGCTCAGAGGGGACAGGGCCTTCTCTATCGTGGCTCCTAAATTATGGAATAATTTGCCCATGCACGTTAGAGAGGCCCCTTCACTGTCCACTTTTAAATCACGTCTTAAAACCCACTTTTATTCCTCGGCTTTTAACCTCAGCGAGACTTAGTTTCTCTTTTAATTGAAGTAGTTATGATTTTACTCTTATTTTATTTGGTTTTTACTTATATCTTATGTAATTTTATTTTATAGTTCAAATGTACAGCACTTTGTGTCAGCTGTGGTTGTTTTTAAAGTGCTTTATAAATAAAGTTGATGATGATGATGATGATGATAAGTGAGCTGAAGAAAGGAATAAACAGCTGGAACAGGAAAACCAAGTCATAACAGAACAGAAGTTTGAAGTAGGAAAAAAAATGAAGGACTGCAAAAAAAAAAAGCAACTGGGGGAGAAATTTAAAGCCTTGGAGCAGAAGTATAAATTACTGGAGGAAAGCCAAAAAATGATAGAGGAGAAAGAGAAGAAAAAAAAAAAGAAACACAGAGTTGAAGATGAGAAATGTATAATGAATTGATGCAGATGTCGGGGGGACAGAAACACACAAATACTGCATGAGAGGATAATCAGCTGACCTTTCAACTGCAAGTTTAATTTTTCACATTAAAGAATAGAGTTGCAAACACACTCTGTACATGTTAGACGAAAAAGAGTTTGTCTTTATGTCAGTGAGTCTGTCTATAAAAATAATCTTCTTTTCATTGTAATTAACTGAGTATCATAGAGATGGAGGTGAAGCTCTTTGGATTTAAATTTGTAGGAAATGGCAAATCTGTTGAAGCTGCATTTGGAACATGAAGAACACTTATAGTTTGCAGTATGTCAGAAAGGGACAACTTGATTATCCAAATGCAGAGCTCAAAGAAGGATTGTCAGTTAGACAGAAATTGTATTATTTTAAAAGGAAGTTTAAAGAGGGTGCTGATGAGGCTTTGGCACATTGGATGAGCTGAGCTGAGCTGATTGCTCAGTCACAATCATAAGGTAGAGAGTAAAAATGTGTTTTCAGATGGGTTTTAAAAATGTGTTGGCGAGATCCTCAGGCGTGTAAATGGATTGCCCACAGATGCATAATCAGAGCACCAAGTCAATACACACCTATTGTTAGAGTGAATTGTTAAATGTTGTCATTTCTATGCTTGCCAACTCTGATGAAAGGGATTCCACTGTCCTCCCCCCCCCCCCCCCCCCCCGATTCTCGAGGTTCTGGTTGGGGGGGCTGTAATGTTTTATTGCAGATACATCCTATCTGGAAGATCTGCTTCTTTTGATGTAAGCTTCCTGCGTTTACGACCCTTTGGTCAGCAGGAGGTAACACACACACATTCTTACTTAGATACAGAAGTTCACACATATACATACAATGCCTTGTCTGGGCGTGGCTTTGTTCTGACATGTTTTGTGTGAACTGTCTCTCAATAAAAAGGCAGCAAGGGAAGTCGTCGTCTGGGTCATTTTCATGGTGGACACAGGCCTCCCTTGCGCAAGTGATTGATCGATCGACTGTCTTGTTTTCTTCATGATGAATAAGTCTCTAGAACTAGCGGCGCTTGTGGAAATGCAGACCCAACACCTATAACAGAAATAAACCAAATAAGGCCAGTGTTGGGAAGGTTACTTTTAAAATGTATTCCACTACAGATTACAGCGTACACGCCCAAAATGTATTTTGTAACATATTCCGTTACGTTACTTAGTGAGAGTAACGTATTCTGAATACTTTGGATTACTTAATATATTATCATGCTTTTTACAACTACATGAATGTACTATTGCTGTGTGATTTATTACTATTACTGAAGGTTATTCACCATAGCAATACTGACTACATTTTTAAATCTTAATATAAAATGTGTAACAGTAGGGTGGATATTAGGTAAGGCTGCACTTTTTGCAGCGATCTCTTATAGAAAACTATTCCGCGCATTTATAAAACAGGTCCGCGGCTCTGAACCGTAAAGGCATGAAACCGTAAAGGGTCCTCTGGCTACATCACTGTCAGAGGCCGTAGGTATTTCTGTATTCTGATGAGCTATGAAACCTGACTGAAACCTCTCAAATAAACCATTCCTATACTTAGCTGTTTCACAATTACTCTTTCAAAAAAAAAGAAAACCAAATCTCTAAAGACATCTTTAGACAGTAGATTTTCCACTTTCATCATATACCTGCTCAACAGAACAATATGACAGCTATTTACTGTAAGACTTGGAGCTATCATCACCACCATATGGCCACACCACTGAAAAGACAAAGCTTTTTTTTAACAAGCAGACATAATGATATAAAAGCAATATGGCAGTGTTTTTCTTAGAATATACTTCCTGAGGATCATAATACAGGCTTCTTGACATACATTGTAAGCTATGTAATATCTGGCAAAAGCGAGTGTTACCATTTGAAACTGTGAGTACACTCGCTAGCCTTTAAATATATATATCAATATTATTTACAATTTAAATGTTACATAGCAAAAGTACCACTTGAAAAATTGGTATACATTAACACGTGTGTTTTCCTTAGAAAAGGAGAGTCCTTTAAGAAGGACTTAAATGTCATGGTGTATTATTCTGCCCTTATAAATGTATCGTTATGACAAATATTTTTAAGAAGCTGTCAGAACTGGTATCAAAATCTATTTTGATATTCAAGTCTGCATTTCCTTCTCTTCTAGGCATGAAGAGACACATCATATTTGTCATATTCAAAACTTCAACTAACCCTGAAAATATCTGACTGCAGGTTGAGTTTTCCAACATCTCCTTATTCTATTCTGCTTCTATATAACCCATCTGACCCTGCCAAGCAAAACCTGTAGTTACACTAATGAGGAATGACATTTTCTTTCTTCCTCAAAGATAGAAGAGCTACCAGCATTCAACATCAGTGTGTGTAGAAGTTTGGAAGTTTTGTAGATTGTTTTTTCAGTTTTGGCCTGATTGTTGAACACGTTTAGTTTATATCACAAAAGCATGAGTGGTTGTGTGGGTTCACAGAAGGACTCTAATCTGCTTGTGAGTGGATGACAGAAGAATGAGTTCAGCCCTGGATCTGAATTGAAGCACTGAAGATAATAGAGCGTAAAAGAAAGAATGATTAAAAATAAACTTTGAAAGAGAGACTAATTGTATACGAATGTGTCTCACTGCATTAGTGTCACTTAGAGATGCATCTGTTTAGTCTATTGCACATCAAGCTCTGGGTCACAGGTGGGCTCGAGATTATCCCAGCATATCCCAGAGAGGTGATATAGCCTGAACACCCTAGTAAGCAATATAAGGCGAACACTGAGACATGCATCCACACCAATGGGCAATTTAAAATCACAATCAGTTACAAAAATATGAAGGGAAAGTGAAACACCCAGGAGATACAGATAAATGCACACAAATCATTCATGCGGAAAACCCCTAGGTGACCAAGAGGTTCAAAAATCAGAGCTGTATCTTTGCTCCGATTGGAATAACATCTATGGTATGCCGCAGGTGAAGCCTCTCTTTAAAATATATTACTGTTTGTCTTCGTCATATGATGACAAAGACACACAATAAAAAACAATAAACATAATAATAGACAAAGAGAATTTGGGCAGCCATTAGCTGCTTTCTTCCTAAAACAAATTTGTTTTATTTTCCCAAATATTTGAATCGCTAATGTTATACTACTTCCTCACTCACAGTAACGATCCCTGCTGGTGGTGATAGTGTAATTGTTGAAGTGTTGTTAAAATCAGTTTAGCAGCAGCAGCAAATGGCCATGACACAAAAGAAAAACTTAGAACTGCTGCCTCAATAGTCAATAGATTATGTGTTTCAGATATTTTACTTGACCTCAAATTACCTAATGCTTTTAAACACTTTAATGGACAAATCTTTTATATGCAACACTGAAAAAAGCACAAAAAAGCAAAAACAAAAAACATAGTGAGGCACATGTGCATTGAAGGACATTTTATTCTGATGGAGTAAGAAACTGAGGTGAATCCAGAGTGTTTCCATGGAGATGATCACTCTTCTCAACCCATGATCTGGCAAAGCAAGGACAAATGAATCATTACATGCTTACCACAACAATCAACCTGCACAAAATGCTGCAAAAATATTCGTAAGAATTGAATGGATTAAATTAACTATGAAATCTTCTATTTACTGCATTAGTGAGACTAATAAAACATTACCGCACACAGTAACTCAAACACAGTGTTTTAAAATGCTGTGATCTATATTAATGGTTATAAAATACTAACACTGTTCATCCAGCTGATGTAAGCAGAGACGCGGGTGAAGACAGTAGGCTTCTGGTAGGTATTGCAGCCCGAGGAGGACACAAAGCTGGTCACACCATGGACAACATACTGGCCACCAACACTGCAGTTCAGGGGGCCACCAGAGTCACCCTGCATTTGAAAGGTTACATCACAGACAAACAAAAAAAATCATTTATGCATTTTGGGCAAGGTCAAGAGCAAATTTGCCAGTGCACTTAATTACTTCCCAACTTCCAATATCCAGCTAACATCTCAGTCAGCCTAAAGCAAGTTTGTGCAGAGCACAAGTTTACAACATGCACTTTGTGCAGCTTAAGCACTTGCTTGAATTATTGTAAGTGACTTATGCCCTGCTGAAGCAGCAAGTAATCCCACATGTGCCCCCCAAAATATCTTCCTTGACAGGAAGGGGTCAGCTTCCAACTCAGTGGGAGACATTAAATGTCACTCTGTTACAGTGACATGGGACTGAAATAGAACGACTTCTTTCCAGCGTTTCTTCCCGTCTGTTTATACCCAAACATTTTTTAGGGCTGACACACCGGTTTGCTAAAGAGCTTAAAAAAACAAGGTTCAACATTTGTTAAATATTACAATGAATGAAGACAGTGTTCATCTTTGTTGGTATAATAATGAAGTTCTAGATTTTAACTCATCTCAACCCTAAAAGGTTATTAACCACATAGCAAACCTATTTTTCTTGCTGATGGTTTATTACGGATTCAAAAGACTTAATAAATTATTTACGTATTACCAACTTAACACTCCTGGATATTACACTTTAAACAACAAAGCGTTGCTAAGTAAAAAGCATGAAACAATCACTCTGGCCTAAAATACTTCATAATGCTTTTGGCTCACCTGACAGCCAGAATTGCTGCCGCCACCAGCACAAACCATGGTGGTCTTCACTGTGCTCCCCCACCATCCGCTGCTGGAGCAGGTATTGTGGTCAACAACAGGCAGAGAGGCCTGCTTCAGCTGGGCGGAGAGCTGACCTCCAGCTGTGTACAGCAGTACAGAAAAAAGACTCACAATACAACTGTCTTGAAAGAAATCTGGGTGAAAAAAACCTCTCTTAACTTTATGGTTCTTACAGATTGCTTTCCCATGTATGCTAGCACTGCACCAAATAATTTACTGTATAGTGTAAATGCATGATATCCTTATGTCAGACTCACTCTGGGTGCGACCCCATCCACTGATATAGCAGGGGTTTTTGTTAGGCAAAACCTGGTTAGCAGGAGGCAGAGCGGCGAGCTTGACGTAGTTATTGAGAGTAGCATCAGATGTCAGACGCAGAAGGGCAATGTCATACCTGAGAGACCAGCACACAGTCACTTCAATGAATAACACTTTTTGTTCATCTATATATATATATATATGAAATTTGTGCATGCAAATGTGTGTCAGATCATGATATCACTAACCCGCCTGCAACATTGTTGGAGTTCCAACTGGGGTGGACGTAGACCCTACTCACGGTCATGTACTGCTCTGTGCCCTCTTGCTTATAGATATCGTGATCCCCAAGAACAACACGCCAGGTTCTGGAGCTGTGGGAAGATGAAATTTACATCTCTTTAATTATATTATAATAAATCAATAATAATAATAATAATAATAATAATAATAAATCAGTTTACAAATAAACTAGGTAGTTTTTTTGCTAGTTTATTAAATAGAAGACTGATATGGAATAAGAAAAATGTAAAGCCAAGATTTTTTGATGTAGTTAAGTCATAAGAATATCCCGTGTAACACGCACCTGTCCACACAGTGAGCAGCAGTCATAACCCATCCTCTCCTGATCAGGGTCCCTCCACAGGTGTGGTAGTAGGAGCCTCCAGATAGGTACTGAAGACTTATCTGGAAAAAAATATGGGTTTACGAAATCTGAAAATCCCTGCATTCTGTTTTGATTTGCATTTTTTGGACTTTTTAAAGCATTTGTAAAGCATCAAGTACCTGCCAGGGCCAGGAGTGGGGTCTGGCCACCTCACCACCCACCACTCTCTCCTGTGTACGATCATCCTCCAGAAACCTGGGCTGGGGCTCAGCCAGCACTAGACAAGGTAGAGACATGGAAAGTACAGCAGTCTGCCATCAAGTGTTCAAGTGATCGAAAAGATTTTTGTTTTTTGCAAAAATGTCAAAGGAGAAGAAGACAGTTCTTACCAAGGGCTGCAAGAGAGGTCAGCACAAGAAACCTAAACATGTCTGCAGTTTCCTGAAATCTTCTGCACTGAAGGCTTCTGTCCATGACTCTTTTATACCCTCTAGACCATGTGTGTGTGTGTGTGTTTGAGTTGTGTGTAGTGTTCAGCACCAGCCCTTGTCCAGCTGTGTCTGTCTCACAGTTATCACTGAAGTGAAGGCCTGCGGATTCATTCATGGAATAGCTGACTCAGCCGCTGAATTCATTATTTTTTCCATTTACATTAGCAGTTTCTGCTCAGGATTATTTAGTTGGATTCTCTGTGTAAACTAAACTTAACTTTAACATTAATGTAGTAGTCAGGGGATTTTGGGGTTCTTTGTCTGTGCTGAGGGTAAAACTTGTATAAATTTTAATAGATTGTATGCTGCTCTTTACTGCAGAAGTCAACTAACAGTATGCTCTGATGAGCTGAGTTTAAGTGATTGCATTGGTGATTGAAGAATATCCCATTTTATTCCCTGAAAAAAGGGTTGGGTTGCTTTTGGAGAATGCTATAGGCTATTGTCCAAAACCTGTCAGATCAATTTTAGAGTGTTTAAATTAATCTGAACAGATTATAATCCTGTACACTTCAGAAGTCATCCTGTTTCTTTTATCACCAGACATAGGATCAATAAACATTAGCGGTCCCGTCCCACTGGCAGCCATACATGCCCATAATATTACTTCATCATGTTTGACAGATAATGTGGTGTGCTCATGAGGTACTCATTTGCTTCTCAGTTTTCTCTTCCCATTATTCGGGTAGAAGTAAATTTGGATTTCATCTGTCCAAATAATATTTTCCAGAATTGGGCAGGCCCTTTAAGTTACTTTGTGGCAAAACCTAATTTGACTTTTTTTTTTAGTGTAAAACAGTGGCTTGCACCTTATTGTAAATCCTCTGCAGAAAGTAATGTAACAATGATTTTGTGGTGGTCCAATGACCCAGTGTTTTGAGTTTTGTGGGTTCATGATTTATTTGTTTTTTAAAAGGGATGTTCTAGTTCTTTACTGTTTCATCCTTTGAGTACAGTTATGTTTCCTAGCACTTCTGAGTTTTTTGCTATATGTTTCTGGTTCTATTTTCACGGTTCGCACTGGCCAAATGTGGGTGTGTGGGGAAGGAGGACCCAAAATGTGATGAATGCAGTGCGTTTATTTGCAGTCAAGTCAACTTTATTTATATAGCACATTTAAAAGACATAAAGTGTCGGCCAAAGTGCTGAACAGAGGAATAATATAATAAAAGAATTAAAATAGAAAGAAAACATTTAAAAAAAAAAATAAAATTGTAAGACATGTAATATCAACGAGAACCGAAAGCCTTGGAAAATAAGTAGGTCTTCAGATTCAATTTAAAGACTTCCAAGGATGAAGAGAATTTTATGAAGGGGGGGAGACTATTCCAGAGTCTCGGGGCGGCAATGGAGAAAGCCCTGTCACCTCTAGATTTGAGCTGGGAGCGTGGAACTGATAAAACCATCTGACTGGAGGAGCGCAGAGATCGAGTGGGCAAGTGCAGGCTAAGAAGATCTGAAATGTAACCTGGAGCCAAACCATGGAGGGCTTTAAAAACAAATAATAAAACCTTAAAATCAATTCTATGTTTAACTGGTAGCCAATGTAGAGATGCGAGTACCGGGGTAATATTCTCCAAATTGCCTAAATAGAGAGAGTTACAATAGTCAAGACGTGACGATATGAAAGCATGGATAACAGTTTCCAGGTCTTTAGATGACAGGATATTTTTGAGTTTAGAAATGCTCCTGAGTTGGAAAAAACTGCCACGAACAACTGAATTTATTTGCTTGTCCAGCTTGAGAGTGGAATCAAAAATGAAACCAAGATTTTTTACATGGGGATGTACATTAGCTGATAATGGGCCCAGATTGTTTCTTATGAGACTAATAGAGTCCTGCTTACCGAAGATTATAATGTCGGTTTTGTCATGATTTAGTTTGAGAAGGTTCAGAGACATCCAGCAATGTATGTCGCTAAGACACTCTGAGACTTTCTGCAGCGTACTATCAGCACCTGGTTTTAGAGAAAGGTAGAACTGTGTATCGTCTGCATAAGAGTGGTAAGAGATCTGGTGTTTCTGAAAAATGGAGCCTAATGGGAGCATGTATAAGGAGAATAAGACCTGACCCAGAATAGAGCCCTGAGGTATTCCACAGGTTAGTGTAGCTGGGGAAGAGTATTTGTTACCCAGCATCACAGAATATGTTCTGCTCTCTAGGTAAGAGGCAAACCATTTTAGAGCAGAACCTTGAATGCCGACACATGTCTTTAGACGGTTTAATAGGATTGTGTGGTCGACAGTGTCAAATGCTGCGCTCAGGTCTAAAAGGATTAAAACTGTACTTTTTCCAGAATCAGCAGCTAGAAGCACATCATTGAACACCTTCAGTAGAGCAGACTCTGTGCTGTGGAAGGCCCTGAAACCAGACTGATATTTGTCCAGAATATTATGCGTGTCTAAGAATGAGGATAATTGGTGGAGGACAATCTTCTCAAGAACCTTAGACAAAAATGGCAGCTTAGAGATTGGTCTAAATTTACAGTGAAGTAAATAGTACACAACAAGAAATCCAACTCCCGTGCTGTGTTTCTTTCCAAGTGCTCGTGCTCCGTGTCTCCGCTCCCGTGAAACATGTGCTTGCTGCTCTCCTGTTCCCGCACTCCTGCTGGAAAATCCACAGAGGCAGCTGTTAACACACAACTAAACAGCAACAGACTAGCACTCACTGATTTTGCTGGAAACACTGACGGGTAGTCACTCAACGATCCAGCATTGGAGAGAGCTCCACCACACTTTAAAGCAGCTCCTCCAGCGAGGCTTGATCAGCTGTGTGATGGTCTTCAGGTGTGGCCAACCACCTGGCAGGGCCACACCCACCAGGCCTGAAGGTGCTCTCAGGAACACCGGCATCCACACACACCTGCCTATACACACGCACACCCACAAGCATGGAACACGAGAACACAGCACAGTGCAGCAAACATACACCGTATACTATAATAATAATAATGATGATAATAATGGTCCACACTGCTCACGGACCCCGAGTTCCTAGAACTGGGTCTGTGACAGTTATTCCTTGTTTGATGTTAGTTCCCTTTGGTGTTACCTGTCTGTTTCCCCGGTCATGTCCACATGTCTGTCTGATCTCTTTGAATTCGATCTTTGTGGTTGACTGGTCTGGTCGTTTAGTTGTTTCAAGTTTCTTACCTTCTTTGTGGATAAGGTTGCCAGTTTGAAACCTTCTACATTATCTCCCATAGATCCATTTGTGCATGTTTCCTGTTCAAGTTTGCTTATTTCTTTCCAACCAAGTGCTCTACCTGAACTAGGGAAACTCGTGTTAAATGCTAAACTGTGTGGTTCTCCAAATGATATCACTCCTCCTCGTTTTTACTCCTACTGTTGGACCACATATTCTGAACATAATCAATACCAGGCTCTTGTCAGGTCAATAACCAAGTGAGTTTAAGCATGCAGTTATCCATCCCTTACTTAAGAAACCAAGCTCAGACATTTCAGTTATGTTTTATTTATACATATACATATATATGTATATGTATGCCAGACCGTGGGGATGTAGGGAATGAGGACCCAGCTCTGAATAACAACATCCATCCATCTTCATCCGCTTTATCCGGGGCCGGGTCGCGGGGGCAGCAGCCTAAGCAAAGAGGCCCAGACCTCCCTCTCCCCAGCCACCTCCTCCAGCTCATCCGGGGAAACACCAAGGCGTTCCCAGGCCAGCCGAGAGATATAATCTCTCCAGCGTGTCCTGGGTCTGCCCCGGGGCCTCCTCCCGGTGGGACATGCCTGGAACACCTCACCCAGGAGGCGCCCAGGGGGCATCCTTACCAGATGCCCAAACCACCTCAGCTGGCTCCTTTCGATGTGGAGCAGCAGCGGCTCTACTCTGAGCCCCTCCCGGATGGCCGAACTTCTCACCCTATCTCTAAGGGAGATGCCAGCCACCCTTCGGAGGAAGCTCATTTCCGCCGCTTGTATCCGCGATCTCGTCCTTTCGGTCACTACCCACAGCTCGTGGCCATAGGTGAGGGTAGGGACGTAGATCGACCGGTAAATTGAGAGCTTCGCTTTTACACTCAGCTCCCTCTTCACCACGACGGACCGGTGCAGCGTCTGCATTACTGCAGCTGCAGCCCCAATCCGTCTGTCGATCTCCGGCTCCCTTCTCCCATCACTCGCGAACAAGACCCCGAGATACTTGAACTCCTCCACTTGGGGCAGGACCTCATCCCCGACCCGGAGTGGGCACTCCACCCTTTTCCGGCTGAGAACCATGGCCTCAGATTTGGAGGTGCTGATCCTCATTCCCGCTGCGTCACACTCGGCTGCGAACCGCTCCAGTGCGAGCTGGAGGCCCTCACCCGATGAAGCCAACAGAACCACATCATCCGCAAAGATCAGAGATGAGATCCTGAGGCCACCAAAGCGAAAGCCCTCCGCCACTTGGCTGCGCCTAGAAATCCTGTCCATAAAAATTATGAACAGAACCGGTGACAAAGGGCAGCCCTGGCGGAGCCCATCACCCACCGGGAACGAGTCCGACTTATTGCCGGCAATGCGAACCAAGCTCTTGCAACGGTTGTATAGGGATCGAATGGCCCGTAGCAATGGGCCAGACACCCCATACTCCCGCAACACCTCCCACAGGACACCCCGAGGGACACGGTCGAATGCCTTCTCCAAGTCCACAAAACACATGTAGACTGGTTGGGCAAACTCCCATGCACCCTCAAGTATCCTCGAGAGGATGAAGAGCTGGTCCAGTGTTCCGCGACCAGGACGAAAACCGCATTGTTCCTCCTGTATCAGAGGTTCGACTAGCGGACGAACTCTCCTTTCCAGCACCCTGGCATAGACTTTCCCGGGGAGGCTGAGGAGTGTGATCCCCCTGTAGTTGGAACACACCCTCCGGTCCCCCTTCTTAAAGATGGGGACCACCACCCCGGTCTGCCAATCCACGGGTACTGCCCCTGATCTCCACGCAACATTGCAGAGGCGTGTCAGCCAGGACAGCCCTACAACGTCCAGAGCCTTCAGGAACTCGGGGCGGACCTCATCAACACCAGGGGCTCTGCCACCAAGGAGTTGTTTAACTGCCTCAGTGACCTCGCCCCCAGAAATTGGCGGGTCATTCCCCTCATCCCCAGACTCTGCTTCCTCCTTGGAAGACGCGTCAGTGGGATTAAGGAGGTCCTCGAAGTATTCCTTCCACCGCCTGACAATTTTCTCAGTCGACGTCAGCAGCGCTCCGCCAGCACTATACACAGTGCAGGTAGAGCACCGCTTTCCCCTCCTGAGACGCCTGACGGTTTGCCAGAACCTCTTCGAGGCAGTCCGAAAGTCTTTTTCCATGGCCTCTCCGAACTCCTCCCACACCCGAGTTTTTGCTTCAGCCACTGCCCGAGCCGCATTCCGCTTGGCCTGTCGATACCTGTCGGCTGCCTCCGGAGTCCCACAGGCTAACCAAGCCCGATAGGACTCCTTCTTCAGCCTGGTGGCTCCCTTCACCTCTGGTGTCCACCATTTGGTTCGGGGATTACCACCACGGCAGGCACCAACCACCTTGTGGCCGCAGCTCAATGCAGCAGCTTCGGCAATGGAGGCGCTGAACATGGTCAATTCGGACTCGATGTCCCCCGCCTCCCTCGGAATGCTGTTGAAGCTCTGCCGGAGGTGTGCGTTGAAGATCTCGCGGACTGGGGCCTCTGCTAGTCGTTCCCAGCACACCCTCACTACACGTTTAGGTGCACCAGGTCTGTCCAGCGTCCTCCCCCGCCACCTGATCCAACTCACCACCAGGTGGTGATCAGTTGACAGCTCAGCCCCTCTCTTTACCCGAGTGTCCAGAACATATGGTCGCAGGTCTGGTGATACGATTACAAAATCGATCATCGACCTACGGCCTAGAGCGTCCTGGTGCCACGTGCACTTATGGACACTCTTATGTTCGAACAAGGTGTTCGTTATGGCCAAACTGTGATTAGCACAGAAGTCCAATAACAAAGCACCGCTCGGGTTCAGATCAGGGAGGCCGTTCCTCCCAATCACGCCCCTCCAGGTCTCGCTGTCGTTACCCACGTGAGCATTGAAGTCTCCCAGCAGGACAACAGAGTCTCCAGGTGGAGCACCTTCCAGCACCCCCCCCAGGGACTCTAAGAAGGCTGGGTACTCCGAACTGCCACTCGGCGCATAAGCGCAGATGACAGTCAGGACTCGTTCCCCGACCCTAAGGCGCAGGGAACAAACCCTCTCGTCCACCGGGAAAAACCCCAACGTACCGGCAGCAAGCCGAGGGGATATTAAAATACCCACCCCAGCCCGCCGCCTCTTACCAGGGGCAACTCCAGACTGAGACAGAGTCCAGCCCCTCTCCAGGAGACTGGTTCCAGAGCCCAAGCCGTGCGTAGAGGTGAGCCCGACTATATCTAGCCGGTACCTCTCAACCTCACGCACTAACTCAGGCTGAATAACAATAACAACAGTGCGTTTATTTACAGTGTGGTAAATATTGATGCACAATTGATCCCCGTGCTCCCCAAGACTCCCGTGTGTGTCTTCCAGTGGCGTCCATGTTCGTGCTTCCCGCTGTCGTGACTTTGCATACTCTGTGCGTGCTGTCCTTCCTCTCCACGTTCCTCCTGTAGGACAACAATAGTGGCAGCCGTTAAACACTGATCCCCGCGGGCACACACGATCTGCACCTCCTAAACACATACTGACTTGGGAGTCTAACGCAATGATCCCGCGTCGGTGGGAGCTCCAAGACTCTCCTAAGTAGCTCCCCCGACGAACCCTGATCAGCAGCAGGTGTGTGGCTTCGGGTGTGGCCAGTCCCCTAGCAGGGCCACACCCACCAGGCCTGAAGGCGCCTGTAAACAAGAGTTCAGACACACCTGCACCCATACACACTCATATCTACAAACATGGAGAAGAGGGGCAGCAACACCAAAAATACATATAATATAACAAGTCCATAACTGCTCAGGAATCGGACCCTGACAGTTTCCTTTTTTTCAACATTACTTGACTTACTCAGTCATTTAATATATTTAAGTTTAGACATTAATATGTTTACATATTTCCTCACTTAACCTAGAAACAATCAGTCACTCTTACTAAATATTATGGATACATGAATGTCATATTTTTTGTAAATGTGTCATTTTAAATAAGCAGAAAAATTGAGTTGTTGCAATTTATCTTCTATCATAAATTGTAGTTCACTGTTGATGACTGTGGTGAAAACGCAGTCAGCTGTTAGTCTATTGTTGTTTTGACAGGTTCACAGACCTGTGAGCCATTAGGAAAGACAGCTGAGCTCAAGCTACGACAACGCAGGTGAACATCTAGAGAAAAGGGAACAGAAAAGGGATCCTGTACGTCGCAGGTTACAGGATATTCATTGCTATAGATGAGGATCACTGTTAAAAGCTACAATATCAACCCCGAAGCCACACACCAGAATTATACATTAACCCTTTGATAAATATTCATGACGCCCTGCAGAGGTGATATTGCAACTCTCTATCTTTAGTGCAGGTACTGCACGTTAAGTGTTGCCGCAGAAAAGGATGTGGTTTAATGGAGATGAACGATAGTGTGGGGTACGATTTTTAAGGCATCAAAATAAATTCCACTTGTCATGTTGATTTTAACACTACAACACAACATATGTTTATTTTCCTTTTACTGGGATTGTCACAGTCTTACCTTTAGCCAGAAATAAATAAATAAATAAATAATAATAATAATAATAATAATAATAACTTTATTTATAAAGCACTTTCTAACAAAGTGCTGCACAACTATTTGAAACTAAAAAGATAAAAAAAATAAAAGTGATACATAGCAATACAGGTAAAAGACACAATACAAGTTAAAAATAGTAAAAATGTAAAAACTAAAAGCCATAGAATTAAGACATGTAAGATAAGGTGAACAAATGTGTCTTCAGCTTAGTTTTAAAAACCTCCACAGAGCATGTCTGCCTAACATCTTGAGGGAGGGTGTTCCACAGAAGCAGGGCACGAAAAGAAAATGCACGCTCTCCAATTGTCTTTTTTCTGGCTCTAGGAACCTTGAGAAGGCCAGAGTCTTGAGATCAGAGAGCACGGGATGGAACGTAAAGATGTAAAAGGTCGGAGAGGTGTGAAGGTGCCAGCCCGTTTAAAGCCTTGTAGGTGAGCAGCAGGACCTTAAAATCTGCTTGAACCTGACAAGGTAGCCAATGCAGAGATCTCAGTACAGGGCTAATGTGCTCAAATTTCCCAGTTCTTGTTAAAATGCGAGCAGCTGCATTTTGCACCATCTGTAGACCTCTGAAACTTTTCTTTGGTAGCCCAGAAAGAAGAGCATTACGATAATCAATACGTGAAACTACAGAACTTCATTCAGCTGCTGTGTTTGAGTATTGTGCCTGTTATCTACAGCACCACTTTTGCGTTCCATACACTAACTTCACATGCTGGACATGCTGAACTCGATTATTTACTTTTCTCAAAGAGAACACTGCAGGTCTGATATGAGCTTGTTCTGCACACGTGGCTCACAGACAGCATTCACACAGTGAACAATATCTCCATTTAATATACCAGTAATTAAAATGTAAATTCTGTAAACCTATATTCAAAGCTTGTACTTGAAGTGAGGTAAGTTACATTTTTTATGAGATTTATTGTGTGATATTTTTGTTTATAAACAAAATAAATGTCTTTACTTTAAATGAATTTAACAAAAAGTAAAACACGAGATGAATAAAACACTTTTCATTTAGTGTGTACAAGAAATTCCTTTTAACTTTAAAGATCACTGCTGGAATCATACACAGCAGCTATCCTGTAATAATAAAAGCATAGCTAGGAGCATATAACTAATATCCAAGTAAATCCAGGTTAATTTAACCTCCCCACAGGCCCTGCTTTAAAATATATTCATGGACAGTACTTTGGTGTTTCAAGGTTGAGTTAAAGATACAGTAAAAAAAAAAAAGCTGTAACATTTCTCAGATTTTACATAAAAAGGCATAACAAAAAGGTTCAGCTGTACTTCTAAAAACATGATACAGATAATGTGAAAACATTTAAGACATATGAAATGCAATCAATATCTCCTGTTACTGTCACTTTGACTCTTAAGTGCTATTTGAATTTTGACTACACCCTAGCTGCAACATGTGTGCTGTTCCCACTATAGGCACACAGTTATCTACTGTGCAAGTTTGTTAAGCCCCAGCCTTTTACTTCTAAAATGTCACTGAACCACCAGAGAGGCAACAGAAAAGGGTAACACAATATTTATGTTTATTAAACAGAACAATTTTGGCAAACAAGGAAAAACAAAAGAAACGAAGACAAGAGAAACTGAACTGGCTGCCAGAAACAGAACATTATGCTTTATATTTAAAAAAATAAAAATAAAATAAAATAAATGAATGAATAATAATACATAAATAAAATAACATAAAAATGCCCTTTGATGTGCTTGGTAAAGCCCCTCTGTTTCTGCATTTGTTCTATCATAAAGCTTTCGGATGTGAAGTTTTAAGAGGTCTAATAAAACTTTTAGGCATCGGGAATTTTATTAGAAATGTGGATGTTCATTCATCAGAAATATAAATGTTGCAAGATCCACAAGATCCAACTGTAATTGATCTGTGTTATAAAAGACATCATTCAGATGCCACGTTGGTTTTTTCAATTATTGGTTGAATATTTGACCAGGGAAATTGCAACAAGAGAAACTTATCAAGCTTAGCTCTGAGAAAATTCTGTTCATGAAAGAAGAAAACACTTTAGTATATCAATCAATCAAAGCAGAGATAGATTAGATAGATTATTATATTCTATTCAAATTCAATCTGGCAGCTGAATCAGCACTAACATCAGGACTTCAGGACATCAGGACTAAAAAAAACAACAACAACGAAGAGGATTAAAAAAAAGGTTACAAATTAGACATACACTGTAATATGAAGAAACTTATATGTATATGTAAGTTAATTTATATATTTAATATATTTAAGCTGAGCAGTGGCTCCAACTGCTCAATGTATCTTTCTCACTTAAACCCCTCTTACAAATTGTGGTGCAGACTCTGGGCCTACCTACATGTCTGTGTTCTGAAAACCTCCGGTGGGTTTTGTTTTTATCTAGCAATAAATATTTTATATGTTTTATAAGGCAAAAGTAGTCCTCACTTTAGATGAGGTTGAACAAAATAATTAACTAACAACTAGTAACTTCCTGAATTAACCATGAATTACAGTATGAAATGAGTATATATAAATTCTCCAGTAACGCACTCACAAACAATGAGCTCATATCTTAATCATTATGTATATATAAATGTGTATCTCAATACTTAATTACTTATTTCATATATTGAATTAATCTCTGTATACTAATGCTAAGGCATTACTCATTAGTAAGGAATTGCTGATACACTTACTAATACACTTATTAATGCTTAATGCCTTACTAATGTTTAATGGTGTGACATTATAAAGTGTTACGCATTATAATAATAATATTAGAAAAGATTGTATTTCATTGAATGTACTGTCAAAAAACAAAGTGAAGCTGTTTAACAGCCTTTATTAGTTTCTCTTTATTTTTCATTACATTTCCATTAGTTACCCAGTTCATTCATGTCATGTAGTAGGCAGAACATTCTTCTGGGGCATACTAAATCTCATAAAAGACACAAAGCTGTCTATCCCATTGGCATGCCAAATGCTTTTAGCTCTGCAGCTTGGAGGCCCACCAGTCTCCTTGTGATGAAATGAAAGGAGCTTTTTGATCAATACCATATGTAGCCCGTCTGGCCTTAAACTCTTATTGCCGTTAGCTCTCTGCGTTGTGTTGTGCGAATGACCAGAGGAGTCAGCTCTCACTTTGCCAGCTGGATGGATTTATTCTCCCAGAACTGTTTAAAATAAAAACAAAACAGTACAGCGACTTCACTTCACTACTGGACTTCTGCATGAACACCTCTCCTCAGCGGGGCCTCTAGGCGACTGAGGTGCAACATCACAATAAATCCAATTAACAAACAATACTGCTAAAATGTATTTATAATCATATATAACAAACGAAAATGCACTGCATCATGAACATATAATGACAATTACCTCATCAACAAAATTATACTTTAGGGAGACTTCATTTACCAGTGGCAATTTTACATATTTTTTTAGTTACATGCATCTAACAGCAAGTTGAAACAGTGAACATGAATCACAAACAAAAGATATAACCAATTCACATGACACAAAAATAAAAGAGGGAGCTCACATACCTGTTTAAAATAAAAACAAAACAGTACAGCGACTTCACTTCACTACTGGACTTCTGCATGAACACCTTCAAGGGAGAGAGAAGGATAGCGGACCACATGTGAAGCCACGTGCATGCTCCTATGCTCTCATCTGAGATTGGCTAACTAGCATGTTACAATAAAGTGCTGTACTCGACAGAAAAACTAATTTACACTAAAACATCAAACAGAACTGTGAGACAAAATGCACAAAGGGAACGAGCAGTGTTTGAATTACTTTTAGTTACTTTAACCGTGTTTATTCACTCTGTAACTGAGAACACTAGCGTACGCTCACCTCTCCTCAGCGGGGCCTCTAGGCGACTGAGGAAAATAGCGCGCAGCTACAGGAAGTGACTTCGCGGGAAGTCAAAGGTCACACAAACAAAATAAAAGCTCCCAAAATATAAATACAGAAAATAAACATATATAAATAAACACATATACATAACCAATACTGACAAAGCAAGATAACACTGCAGAATGGATCTTTGGTGAAATATAAATTATTTTCTAATACACCCGTTACACATAGACCATACATATGTATGGGTACGTGCAGAGGAGCAACCTATAAGAGTGCGTACCATCGTTTCTCAAAGTGTTAGCACTGTTGGCAGCAAATAAACAATTCAATTCAAATTTATTTATATAGTGCCAAATCACAACAATAGTCACCTCAAGGCACTTTATATTGTAAGCTAGATCCTACAATAACACATACAGAGAAAAACCCAACAATCAAATGACCCTATGAGCAAGCACTTTGGTGACAGTGGGAAGGAAAAACTCCCTTTTAATAGGAAGAGACCTTTGGTGGAACCAGGCTCAGGGAGGGGCGGGGCCATCTGTTGCAACCGGTTGGGGTGAGAGAAGGAAGACAGGATAGAAGACGCGTTGTGGAAGAAAGACAGAGATTAATAACAAGTATGATTCAATGCAAAGAGATCTATTAACACATAGTGAGTGAGAAAGGTGACTGGAAAGGAAAAACTCAGTGCATCATGGGAATCCCCCAGCAGCCTACGTGTATTGCAGCATAACTAAGGGAGGATTCAGGGTCACCTGATCCAGCCCTAACTATATGCTTTAGCAAAAAGGAAAGTTTGTGTCACGATCCTGGGTCTTATGACCCAGCGTTTTGAGTTTTAGTTCATTTTGATGTTTATAGTGTATGTTTAAGCTCATTAGATTTTCTATGTTCATTTGCTTATTATATTCCCCTTGTGTTTTCAACCCTTGTGTTAAGTCTCCCTTATCCTTCATGTGTTTCATTTCTGTTTCTTATGTTGTCAAGGTCATGTAGTCATGTCAGTGTTTCATTGTTTCCTATTTTATTTTGAAAGAGGTCCTGTGCTTCTGTGTTCTGTTTTGCTCTTTCCCTGTGGGCGTTGTTATGTTCATGTTGTGTCTACTTTGCCTTTCTGTTCCATGTTTCAGGTCCCTATGTTCTGTCTCAGTTGCTGTTAAGTTTACATGTTTTGAGTTCAGTCAGTGTGTTTCCTGTTTTACTTTCACAGTCTGTCCTGTGTTAATGTTTCTAGTTTTGCTTCCCTTGTCTCGTCCTGCGTTATTACTCCCAGCTGGGCTCTCCTCCTGTGGCTCATTCCCCCTCGTTATCCCTCTGTGTATTTAAGCCCCATGTTTCTCTTTGTCAGCGTTGTGTCCTCCCTCATAGCTGTGTGATTTTCCCTGTGGCGCCTTGTGCTTTAGTTTTCCCGGTTTAGTTTTGTATTGTACCCCTACACCAGCAATAAAGCTGTGTTTTTTGAGTTTACCTTTGTCTCTGTGAGTTTGCGTTTGAGTTCTTCCCTTGCCTGCACACAGCCGTTCTGTGACAGTTTGAAACCTAATCTTCAAAGTAGAGATAGTGTCTGTCTCCTGAATCCAAACTGAAAGCTGGTTCCACAGAAGAGGGCATGAAATCTGAAGCATGTCCCTCCCATTCTACTTTTAAATACTCTAGGAACAACAAGTAAGCCTGCAGTGTGAGAGCAAAGTGCTCTAATGGGGTGATATGGTACTACAAGGTCCTTAAGATAACATGGGGCCTGATTATTTAAGACATTAATACATTAAATTAATTATTTAATTAATTGAATTACAGTATTTGTTTGCTTACCAAGAGTTAGTATGCAAGTATAAGAGTGAGGCTACAAACACTAGCCTCTTTAAAAAAAAAAATACACATATATACAGTGGGGCAAAAAAGTATTTAGTCAGCCACCGATTGTGCAAGTTCCCTCACTTAAAATGATGACAGAGGTCAGTAATTTGCACCAGAGGTACACTTCAACTGTGAGAGACAGAATGTGAAAAAAAAAATCCATGAATTCACATGGTAGGATTTGTAAAGAATTTATTCGTAAATCAGGGTGGAAAATAAGTATTTGGTCAATAACAAAAATACAACTCAATACTTTGTAACATAACCTTTGTTGGCAATAACAGAGGTCAAATGTTTACTATAGGTCTTTACCAGGTTTGCACACACAGTAGCTGGTATTTTGGCCCATTCCTCCATGCAGATCTTCTCAAGAGCAGTGATGTTTTGGGGCTGTCGCCGAGCAACACGGACTTTCAACTCCCGCCACAGATTTTCTATGGGGTTGAGGTCTGGAGACTGGCTAGGCCACTCCAGGACTTTCAAATGCTTCTTACGGAGCCACTCCTTTGTTGCCCGGGCGGTGTGTTTTGGATCATTGTCATGTTGGAAGACCCAGCCTCGTTTCATCTTCAAAGTTCTCACTGATGGAAGGAGGTTTTGGCTCAAAATCTCACGATACTTGGCCCCATTCATTCTGTCCTTAACACGGATCGGTCGTCCTGACCCCTTGGCAGAAAAACAGCCCCATAGCATGATGTTTCCACCCGCATGCTTCACAGTAGGTATGGTGTTCTTGGGATGCAACTCAGTATTCTTCTTCCTCCAAACACGACGAGTTGAGTTTATACCAAAAAGTTCTACTTTGGTTTCATCTGACCACATGACATTCTCCCAATCCTCTGCTGTATCATCCATGTGCTCTCTGGCAAACTTCAGACGGGCCTGGACATGCACTGGCTTCAGCAGCGGAACACGTCTGGCACTGCGGGATTTGATTCCCTGCCGTTGTAGTGTGTTACTGATGGTGACCTTTGTTACTTTGGTCCCAGCTCTCTGCAGGTCATTCACCAGGTCCCCCCGTGTGGTTCTGGGATCTTTGCTCACCGTTCTCATGATCATTTTGACCCCACGGGATGAGATCTTGCGTGGAGCCCCAGATCGAGGGAGATTATCAGTGGTCTTGTATGTCTTCCATTTTCTGATGATTGCTCCCACAGTTGATTTTTTCACACCAAGCTGCTTGCCTATTGTAGATTCACTCTTCCCAGTCTGGTGCAGGTCTACAATTCTTTTCCTGGTGTCCTTCGAAAGCTCTTTGGTCTTGGCCATGGCGGAGTTTGGAGTCTGACTGGTTGAGGCTGTGGACAGGTGTCTTTTATACAGATGATGAGGTCAAACAGGTGCCATTCATACAGGTAACGAGTGGGGGACAGAAAAGCTTCCTACAGAAGACGTTACAGGTCTGTGAGAGCCAGGGATTTTCCTTGTTTGAGGTGACCAAATACTTATTTTCCACCCTGATTTACGAATAAATTCTTTACAAATCCTACCATGTGAATTCATGGATTTTTTTTTTACATTCTGTCTCTCACAGTTGAAGTGTACCTCTGGTGCAAATTACTGACCTCTGTCATCATTTTAAGTGAGGGAACTTGCACAATCGGTGGCTGACTAAATACTTTTTTGCCCCACTGTATATATATATATATATATATATATATATATATATACCTTAGCTCTAGAACCTTCTAACATTTGGAAAGCAGCTATCTCAAATTCCTGATGGTAAAACAAATGTGTACATGAACACAAAGAATGTGTGTCATAGAAATACAAAGCAATACAGACTGAGAGTTGTGTAAGTATCATAAAACAGATTTAAGACGAGCATCTTAGATTCTTTCCACCTGTAGATTCATCTGCAACCAGTACTGAAGGGCAAAACTAGCACTAGCACCTTTCACAGTCCTGATTCAGCTAGTGTGTGAAACTTAACTTGTCAAGGCCATTAGGCAACATAAGCCACTTCTTTTGCTCCCACAGCTGCTCTTGCTATACTACTTTCTGTATAGACAGTTCAGCCAGTACTGAAATCTAAAGGACATGCATCAGTTATAATATTAAATATATCTTAAATATCACCATGTCATTTGTTACATGTTGTCAGACTGGACTCTCTGTTTAAAGGGAGGGTCCAAATTCCCTGTGCTCCTGCTAGTGACTTTTTTACACCTGTGGCAATTTAAGCATTTTAGGTGGGCAATGTAAAAAAAATCAAATACCAAGAATAACTTAATCAAATCACCTGATTTTTATCCTAATCTAACTAATAAACTTGAAATGAATAGATGAAAAGAGCTACACCCAGGCCTTGTCCCGTGCCTGATAATGTCCAGCAGTGACTCAGTACGTCCTCCAACCCCTTTGAAACCTTAATCCAACGTGGCAAAAAAAAAAAAAATGAGTAAAGACAAAGCTAAAAATTATAATTACAATTTGTAATTCCTGTGGCATCTCAGAATTTCTAAATCTCTAAATTCTAAATTTCTTTTTTTTTCTTTTTCATAGTAAAAGATGACCTTTGTCCTCCTCAGCTGTGCTTGGCAGAGGTTAGACATACACCTGTTGTCTAGCTCAGACTTTTTTGATGTTTCAAATAGTTTTTGCAGTCACAGAGGTGACAAAAATAGTGCCTCTATACTTTCCATCAGTATCCAAGCATTTACTGTCAACACTATAATTTACGTGCTTTCATAAATGATAGTTAATTGTTTTTCCCCCAATGTCCTTGATTCACATCTTGTTGCAGGGTAGAATAGACTGATGTCTAAGCCTAAATAAATGACCTTTTTAATGGCATTTCCATTGCATAAACTTTCTGATGATAAATGAGTCATCACACAAAGTTAATTACATTTATTTTTGCAGAATTGCACCAGACAAGTGAGTCTGTACAGATGAAAATATGATGGAATGCGGTCTCTGCAGCGTCAACGATTCTTGTCCTTACTAGACGATCTATAAAACAGAAAACGTTCAAATTGGTTAAGCATTGCAACCTTAGAGATATAACAATAAATGAATAAAACATTTTTAGTTGTAATAATTTCATAAATATCTCTGATAATAAAATCCTTTTATACTAACAGTGTTTATCCAGTTAATGAAAGCGGAGACACGGGTGAAGACAGTAGGCTTCTGGTAAGTATTGCATCCCAGACCAGACACGAAGCTGGCAATACCGTGCACGTAGTATTTTCCACCATCCAAGCAGTTAAGAGGGCCACCAGAGTCACCCTGGAAAAAAAAAGATGTATTATTTTAATTATGTAAAATGATCCTGTATTTCTTTCTGGCAGCATAGTTTTCTTCTTTTTTTGTAGAATGAAACTCACGTTGCATCCAGCCTCAATTCCATCACCACCGCACACCATGTTGTTTTTCACAGTGCTGCCCCACCAGCTAGGGCTGGAGCAGGTCTCATAGTCCACCACAGGTAGGTAGGCCTGCTTGAGCTCAGGAGACAGGCTACCACCGGCTGCACAAAATAAAATGGTAAGGTACATTAGTCTTTACAGAAGACACCCAGTGATGACAGTGATATTGACAGAAGATCATACAGACAACTCACTGGCAGTGAGCCCCCATCCTGTGACGTAGCAGGGGTTGTTGTTGGGCAGAATCTGGCCAGAGGGAGGCAGAGAGCCCAGCTGGACATAATTGTTCAGGGTGGCGTCTGAGGCCAGTTTCAGCAGAGCGATATCATTCCTAAGGTAGAGAGTTAACAAAATTTGTTTTGTAAAGCCTCTAAAATTGTCTAACTCTAACCAAAATAGTTCTGGGAGGCGAATTTTGTTCATATCCTTGACCCACTACATCCATAATGTAACATTCAGACCCCAAATCAACACATTTGCCAAACATAATATTACTTAATAAGGTTATAAATAGCTACAAACAAACAATTTAAAAAATGCTTAGGAATACAAGACATAAAGGTACTTCTCACCCCTGAGACAGTTTGTTAGCATCCCATTGGGGGTGGACATAAATGGTACTGACAGCTATGACCTGCTCTCTGCCACTGTTGCTGTTGAGGTCATGTTCACCAAGAATGACACGAAAGGTCCGGGGGCTGCAGTGTTTCAGAAACATCCAAAAACAAACACAACATTGTTAGCAATCAATAAGTTGGATTTCACTGCAGTATACTCTTGTTTATGTTTGATTTATGTTGTTTGCTTTTCTTTTAAATCAAATTTTCTTTCGATGTGACAGTTACAAATGAGGTTGTAAGATTTTTCCTCATGCTGGTGGCTTTATGAAACACGAAAATAAATCATAACTAAGTATTCGGTTAGAAGTAACCCATTGACTTTCAAGTCAGGGGTTGAATTTCATTTTACCCTCTACTGTAGAGGAGTTTATATTGGTTTTGAGGGCCCTTGTTGGTTTTCCTTAGTTTTACTATGTCCATTGTTTTTTCTGTTTTTGTATTTAGGGTGTGGATACTGTTTTTATTTCTACATTCTAGTCTGACCCTGCTTCTTTTTAGGTCGCTGGTTTCTGTTTCCTTTATGCTTTCATAGGGATTCATTTAGTTCTTTGTGTTTCTAGACTTCTAAGATTTCTAGATTGCTGTCATCATCCTCTCTCTCGAGTTTATATGTCAGTCTCTTTTTATTTTCTTATCCTTTAGTTGTTGTCAGGTCTTGGCATTTAGGTTAGGATTAGTCCCCTTTGGTTATATCTTGTTTTATCCTTTGTAGGTTTATTTTATTTTATTTTATTTCCTATTTCAGTTTTACTTCCTGTCTGTATCCCTTTAACCCCCTTAATTGTGTTCAGTTTTTATCGTGTTCAGCTGCCTCCCATTCTCCCCCAGTGTGTCTTTTCACCAGTCACCCCTCTGTATACTTATAGCCTATCACCCCTACTCATTCCTACCAGCTGCTGGATTTATGATTGTTCTCTTTTCTGGAGTTCATCAGCCAAAATAAACCCCTTGCCTTTTGTTTTTCAAGCCTGCCTCCAGCGCCTTGCATTTGGGTCCTCTTCAGCACTTCATGATAAATGACATAATAAGCCCAAATAAAACTAAAACTCCTACAGCCAAAGAATACTGCATGAGCCTGTAGTTCATCATTTTGTTACCTGTCCACACAGTGAGCAGCAGTCATAACCCAGCCTCTCTGGATCAGAGTTCCTCCACATGTGTGGTAGTAGGAGCTGCCAGATTTGTACTGAAGAGAGATCTAAGGGAGAAACAGAAATCTCTGTGTAAAAACATTCAAGCTTAATTAAAGTTTCATTTAACAATCTGATATTTTGGCTCTGAACGACCACATGCTTTCATTTTTATTGTGAAAATCAATCGAATGTGTCATACTGGGTTACCTGCCAGGGCCAGGAGTTGGGTGCAGCCACCTCACCTCCTACAACCCTTTGATCAATGTTCATCAGATACTTGGGCTCGGCCAGCACTAGTTTAAAAAAAAAAGATCAGTTTATACACATTAACAGAGATCTGAAAATGTTATTTGCTTTCATCTTTTGGGAAAAGGAAAAATGATTGACGCTAAAAGAGTGACTGAGTGAGTATGAAATAAAACGAGACAGACGGATCAATAATGAATGGTTATATAGCACAATGTCTGCTGTCATTTTCTTACCCAAGGCTGCAAGACTTGTCAACACCAAAAACCTGAGCATGTTTGCAGTCTCAAAACGTCTGTGCAGGAACCAGTGCTGCTTTCCTTCTTTTATACCTGAACTTGACCTTCAGCTGATGTGGAAAAATGTGACTGCTCTTTCCCCTGTGACAAAACCCAGGTGTGTACCTGTGGTCTGTGTCACACAGCGCTATCACAGCCAGTTAAAAAAAACATCCCCTGCTTTGGTCAGTTGAATATGGTAAAAAATGAACAATGTCACATGGATTGACAGTTTTATTGCTGGATAAAATGAGTCACAGTGGTTCAGAGCAGTTAAAAGGAATACATTTATAAATTTATTCTTGCTAATAGTGTGCACCACACTTATTTTGGGCAACAGCTTACAGAAAGTCAGAAAAGGAGTATAAGAATGATTCATTCTGTAAATAATGACAATAAATCATATCATAATGTCATCACATATGTATGACAGATACGTATGAAAACCTACACCGTTACCTCTCACCCAATGTCCTCAATGATTTATTAAATACAGATCATTCCCATTACAGTGCAGCATGAAATCTTAAAATAAAGTGCCTGATGTAAGAGAGGGCAAGATCTTGTGAAGACTTACATCACAGCATAATCACATGTCCATTTGAACCAGCATGAATTATCAAGTGAGCATGGGAAAGCAAACGGCTGTGGCATCAATGGCGTAATGGCATATTCCAAAAGTACACATGAAAATGGAAAACAGGTTCACTTTTTATCTTCTAGTGTCTGGTGTCATCTAGAATTTTTGTTATGTGACAACTGGATGGCAATGTACTGGATGTGTGTGTGTGTGTGTGTGTGTGTGGGGGGGGGGGGGGGTGTATCAATCTTGCCTTAAATCCCTAAAAAAAGAAATACCGTGTGACTGACCATGTTAGTCTCTGGAAAGTAAATCTTTTGTTATATTTTACAATATTTTTTACAACTGGCCCATCTGGTCTGTATATTAATTAAAGAGAATATTTCTAAAGTCAGAAATATAAAGAAATGAAGAATAAAGAAGACAATAATTTGTATTGTTGTTATTCATGCCTAATTTAGTTTTGGGGTTTGTTTTTTTGTTTTTGTTGAAGCTGTTTCAATAAAACTGAACTGAAACGAAGCTAAAGGAATACTTGAGTGTGATGTCTAGATGGCACCAATTATTTACTAATGTGAAACTAAATGTAATATTAAAAAGGTAATTTCATTTTGTTTGTAGTATAAAGAGTCATTCATGATTCAGAGCAAGGTAAGCGTATACATTATTTTATAGATACAGTAGAAATATGAACTGTAAAGCTAATTGAAAACAGGACGATATTATGGGCTAACACTAGAGGGGACTAAAGACTAACAAACACTTGGCATGTCTACAAAGGGACACACACATTCCTGGTCATACAGACAGATGACAGATGTGGTCCTGATTTTGCTTTGAAAACCTCAAATATTCATGCAGGTCGATTTTAAATTCAGTCTGTAGTGTAGCGCTAATGCTACCACTGAGTTCTCTCCATTCCTAACTCTGTGTTTAAATCCAGTGTGAGAACTGAGGTAAAAGTGATTTCTCTCCCTCAGTTCATCATAACCCCTCTGACATTGAACATTTGAATCACACATGGATTACTTGATGATTTATGCACAGCAAGTCTCTGAGTAAAATACATATAATTAGTAAGTCTCTAAGTAAAATACATATAATTATACTTTTAAAAGCCTTTTACTTGTTCTGAACTAGTCACGCTGATAGCACCAACAGTAGCTTACTGAACAATAGGAAGGCCTCTGATGTGTCCATATTTTATAAAACAGTCCTTAATTAGACAGAAAGTCATTAAAACTGTATGGATTTTTGGATTATTGTCTTATCAGGCTATTAAAGAGATAGCTGTGCTGCCTAGTAATTGAGCTGCCCCCCTGACACACAGGAGAAAGGTCCTAATGCTGTAGGACTTCCTGACCAACAGGGGCTCCACACTTTCATTATTTTCTCCTCGTCCTTTTCGAACTTCTTGTGTACTCCTCCACCACCCCAACCTTTTCTTGCTGAGGCATAAATCAAACGAGGAGATCAAAGACAGGAAGTACTGGGGATGTGTTAATTAAAGATGTTTGTTCTTGATACAGCTTCCCTCATTAATGAACAGTCGATTTGGTTCCCATAAAGATGTCTCACATACACGAGCAGGAAATTGGGGTTTGGAAAAAAAAATGGATGAGATGCCCTGATTGTGTGTTGAGTGTGTGATAGAAAGTTGGGGAGGGCTATCACGCAGTGTAAATGTTGATTATGCCAATGTGACACTATTTAAAAAACTCTTGCCAGACTGAAGCTGACAGATTTCAACATCATTTAAATAGGAAACCACTAGTGTTACTACAACCAAATACAGTTACTCATTCCATGATATTCTGATATTCGGTTATTACTTACCATTGGATAATGGATTTCTGTGAGGAAAGTGAGGCAATACAGTGTGTGACACAGACAACTCAGACATTTTAAGAGCTATATAAAGTAGATTAAGGTAAATCCAAATAAGCATGAGTACAAAAGTTGCCATTAAACACACTTATGACAGTCTGGTGCTCAAATATTTGATTTGTATTCCATCTTTTTGTTTCCTACGGTCCATCATTTTCCTGTGAATTTAAAGCTGTATTATTGTTTCTTTTTTTATTTAATCAATTTGCACTAGTAGAACACATGGCAAACACAGCACTGAACATATAAAAAAAAGAATAAAACAAAAAAATGTGAATTTCTTGTAAATGAAGTTCTTGAAAGTACAATTACAAAAAAAAAAACCCAAAAACTTATGAAGAGTGGCTTGTAAGGGGTGAAAACCTTTCTCTCTAAAAAGAACAGGTTTGCATGTCCTTTCAGCATAGTGGAGACTGAGAATAAGAATAAGAATAAAAATAAAAATAAGAGTAAGACTAGAGTGGGGATGTTTGCCCATCATGCACAACACCACTTCTGACAAAAACAAAGCATGTTCGTACAAACACCTCTTACCAACTGTCAAGCATGATGGTGGCGGGATGATGATGATTTGGGCTTGTTTTTCAGTAACAGTATAACAAAGTATCCTAGAGCCAGAAGTGAGGCTGTAATCCAACAGCTAAAGCTTTACCAATATTGTATTATGTAACAAAACAGCAATCCCAAGCAGCAACAAATGTATAGCTGAATGACTGAAAAACAGTCAAGATGCTGCAAAGACCCCCCATTAGTAAATACCTTAAAATGGTATTCAAGAGAGCTGTGGATTAATGCCTGCAAACCATAATGAAGTGAAACAACATTGTGAAGAAGACTGGGCTTAAATTCATATTTGTAAGTCATAGGGAAAAAGATTATTTCAAGTTATTGCTGCTAAAGATGGTTTTACAAGTTACTGATTCATTAGGTGTGTGTAGTGTTTTTTTACAGAACTGTACACAATCCTGTGAAAACTGCAGGAGCAGACAAACAGAGCAGACATTTTTGCATCATTGCTTCTTGCACGTGAGCATAGCATTAACTTGCTCTACTAATATTTAATATATTCCCTGAAGTCTTATTGGACAAAGTTTAACAGAGTTGTAGTTTTCATTGTTATTTAGTCACTGGCAATGCAGTCCTGTCTTTTATTTTTGTTTTCCTGATGGGCACAAGATGTCATGGTCTGCAGTGGGTGGCTGGAATTTCCATAAGGCTCCTGAACCTACCTGGGATCCGCCCCTGGGCAGGGCCAACTCCTCCAGCTCCTGCACACCTGGAGCCTATTGCAGGCAATCAAGCCAGAGGGATTTAAGCCACACGTTGATGTTCATTCACTGCCAGTTTGTCATCAACACACGTTGGTAACAGGCCTTATACTTCAAGTTCTTGCTGTGCTTTATCTTGTTAACCAGACTCTCTTGTGCTGCAGTTGCTGTATTCACCTTGGCTCACGCTCCACCTCTGGACTCAGGATACCAAGCAGTCATTTTGAAAATCTCTCTGTGCCTCACCTGCCTGCCCTCCTGCCATCACACTCCATCTGAAGCCCCGGATCTCAGGTCAGCCTTTCCACGCCACTCAGCCCCCCCTGGATTCTCTCACCCCCCCTCTCAACACTCCATGTCCCCTACTGCAAGTAAGAATTGCTACCCTTACAACTTGCCACTTCAGAGCTGCCTCCACTACCTCCCTAACTCACTATCTTCTCTCTTCAGTGCTCAGCTCCACTCTGCATCTCAGGCCTCATTCCCTCGCCCTAGCCACGTTTCCCAGGCCACGCCTCGTCAAACTCCACGTCTTATTGTTTTGTCTTTGCTACGTTTTTTGCACTTACGCCTAATAAATTGTTACATCATCTGCTGTTTCTGCACCTGAGTCCTGTTCAGTACAGGCCACTCGGCCCCGTGACACAAGATTCCTGGGTCGTCTAAGATAACACTGAATTCCTTGAAACACAAAGGTTTTACAGAAGGCTCTCTGTGATTACCTACATAACACTCTTGCACTTGATGAACATCTGTCAAGCCCACAAATAAAAACAGAACAGCACCATTTGCACCATCTCACAGCACCTAAGAGTATACCAACTCATTAACACTGGTTTGTCTTTCAACTCTTTGTTGTAGTGGTGTAACTTGTTTATATGTAAGGTTTAAGGAGTTGCAGCACTAGATTACTGCAAGGCATAGCAATAATCTATACAGTCTACTAGAGCTGACAGTGTATTAGCACTTCTCCCTGCTGGCCAGGGAAATGTGGAGGGATGCATCAATGCTTCCATGTGTCCTGCTGGGTGACAGCAGTGAAACTGATCCACTGGGCTGTTTGCAACCTTTAATTGCAATTACACCAAAGTGAAAACAATCAATACAGCCTCCCACTACCCCATCCACCCACCCCCACCCTCTCTATCTCTCTCTTTCACTCTCTCTCTCTCAGTCTAGCTTCCTCAGGAGCTCATTTTTCTTCTCATGTTTCTGTCCTCGTTCTTCTCAGTCTGCTCATTTCTATAGATCTGGCAAAAAAATGTGCCTCATAGGCGGTGGAGTAATGCGGTTTATGGGGGCAGGGACAAAGTGGTGCAGCAGTAATGCTCCTTAAGAAAGATGATCTGCTGTGGTTACGAGTACTTGATTGATCCTTTGGAGTATTGTTCATCTATCTCTGTCCTACAGCGGCTGCTGCTACTTTAACCTTTAGCTTCCTGTTCCCTCTTCCGTCTGCTTTGGCCTCAGGTGCTGCCAGAGCGCCAGGTCCCAGGCCTTGGTTGAAGCAGTGATAGGGTCTACTGGAGTGGAAAAGGAGGCTGCTGCTCCAAGCTTCCTTCACAGAGTGATAGAGGGGAAAGGAGATTAAAAACTGACCTACCGTATTCCTTCACACTGTGTGTTCTAACAATAGGGTCATTACACAGCCTTCAAAAGCTGAAAGCAAAAAACATTAACTGAAGAATAAAGGTTCAACAATATCAAAATTAGAAGACACAGAGGATATCTCAGAAAGAAATTACCAAACGCAGTTAGCATTAGCACACAAACTGATTAGCATATTTAAAAAGTGATACAGTAAGTAAAAAAACATTTATGGTTATTTATAGACGTCAACTGTTTTTTTTATTATTATTATTTTTAACAAGGAAATCTAATTATAATAACAAACAGTGAACAGGGCTTGTAAAGCTCTTTTGTAATGCATAGTTTTATTGCACTGCATGTTTATACCTGACACTGCTTGACGATATAATTACTCCCAGAGGGAAAGGAGAGGAAAAATATGTCAATTAGTGCATTTTCTAGAGTGTCTGCTAGCTTAAATAAGTGTGCTGTGATAAGAGTAACTTTCGTTCGTTTCCAGACTAACATGTCACTACACAAATTGTCAAATTCTTTTGTGTCATTACCATTTTCTTTTGTTCTGTTTTTTGCTTTTAACAATACAAAGGAAAAAGAAAAAAAAAACAATTACAAAGAAACAAACAGTCTCTAATTTGTATAATAGTTTTGCTTTAAATAGAGAGACAGAATACCAATAAAAAAAATCCAGGGAAAAAGCCACATTACAAAGGTTATAAATTGATTGATCCCATATAATTCTGGCTCCCACAGATTGGCTGTGTGCCCATGTGTGCCCACAGATTATAATAAGTCAATTACAGATACTCTTGACCTCAACTTGTAATGCATACAAAGCGCGCTTGTCCATAGAATTCTTCCACTCTAACATCTCCACCATTATGGGTAAAAGCTGTCAAAGGACATCAGGGACCTGTAGACCTATAGACCTGCACAAGGCTGGAATTGGGTGTAAGACCACTAGCAAGAAGCTTGGTGAGAAGGTGACAACTGTTGCAATTATTTGGAAATAGATAAAAATGACCATCAGTCTAGAGCACCATGCAAAGCTTGCCTCAGGGGGTGTGGATAAAGGTAGTTGGGACCACAGTTACCAACAATACTATTGGTAATGCACTACACCACAGGTGTCGAACTCCTGCAGGTTTTAGATGTGTCCTTGATCCAACACAGCTGATTTAAATGGCTAAATTACCTCCTCAACATGTTTTGAAATTCTCCAGAGGCCTGGTAATGAACTAATCATTTGTTTCAGGTGTGCTGACCCAGGGTGAGATCTAAAACCTCCAAGACACCGGCCCTCGAGGCCTGGAGTTCAACACCCCTGCACTACACCATAATAGATCGAAATGTTGCAGTGCCTGTAAGGTCTCCCTGATCAAGAAGCCAACTATACAGGCCTATATTATGTTTTCCAGGGAGGAGCCAATTCATTGGGTAAAATATTGGATGAGCATCTCCTTCCCTCCCTAGGACAGTAAGGATGGATCATGAATGGATCTTCCGGCATGACAGTGACCCAAACCATAAAATCAAGGCTATAGAAGAAGCACATTAGGGTAACTGAATGCCTAGCAAGACTCCAGATCTCAATCTGATAGAAAATCCGTAGACCCAGCTGAAACTTCAAGACGCCAAGAGACAGCCAAGAAACCTAAAGAATTTAGAGAGCCGTTGGTAACACATTTTATCATAATGGATTGAAAGAGGAGTGGACCAGAATCCCTCCAGAGATTAGTGCAAACCTGTTGACCAACTACAAGAAACCTCTTACAGCTGTGCCTGCCAACAGTACTCGTCTTTTGCTGGATGCTCAAATACCTTTTTCACTTAATGACATGCAAATCAGTTTACATTTATGTAATGTGATTTTTGCTTTTTGTTTTGTTTTTCTTATCGATTGTTCAGTCGAACAGTAGTTTCTATCCATGACAATGAAACGACTGTACAAATTAGAGATTGTTTGTTTCTTTGTAAGTGAGCAGGCTTATAAATTCAGCAGGGGATCAAATAATTATTTCCCCCACTGTGATAAACCATCAGTGGTAACACAAATCAGATATGTTACAACAGGGAATAAAAGTGCCGAAATTGGGTTGTTTGATGTCTGAGGATGATGCTAGTTGAACAACACGGCTCTGACATTAAGCAAACCTCAGATTTCCAAATCTATTGTGTATTCTGTCAATCACTTTTTACCACTGACAATTAGAAGTACAGAGAGACAGAATGCAATCTCGAGGCTTCATTGGTCTGTGCAATATTACTTTCATGCATGACTACTGTCTACATTATGAGAGGAGGCTGGAGAGGAGAAAATTAACTTGGACCTTAGCAATTTCGTCAAAGGAAATGAAGTTTGGATGGCGAGTGCATTAATGATAACACTGTGTTCGAGTTACAGAATGTACAAAATCCAAGGCAAAAACTCTTTGAATTGTAATATGACATAAAGCTTCCTGGTACCATAAAGAAGAAAATAACAAGATAGGATTTGACAAAGAGGATATTTTATGTAATGCTACAAACCCATGCCCTAGCCCATGGTAAATAGTGCATATTCACTAATACAGCGCATACATGAGTTGGCTTTCCTTAACTGGCACTCACACACTGTGCTTGATTTTACTGAAAACAGACACTGATCCATTCATAGACGTAGCTCCTCTTTCAGCCTTTCATTTTGCCCTGTAGGGATAACACTATGGGTTAAAATTAATTGAGGCCAATGTGGCCATCCAACTGCTTGGTGACTCATAAAAAGAACTCTTCACATATCTATAAAAACAGTATTCACTGTCTCTCAGAGCCGAGTTTAACAAAACAGCAGGTTATAATTTAAATACAGAACCTGAAAAGTCTGCCATTAAATGTTTAATCATCAATTGGAACTTATTAAGAATAGTCTAAACACCACTAGAAGTATGCTTTGTGGTCAGCAATAAAAAGCAATTGCTGGCAATTTAATTTTCAATTATTGCTTCAATAAAACACGTTCTTTTTATGTCATATCATAGGCTAGCTGCCAATTTTTTAAACCCATATCTTGTGCATGCAGTAATACAATATTTTCATTTCTTCAGTTCCACTGCAGCAGAATACTGCACAGAGGACCACCAATGAAATAGGAGACATAGCCAGAGAGGTGTGTGGGGTGTTGGATGAGGCCTGGATGTGAATATTTAATTAGCTGTTAATGAAAAGAAGTCATTAGGATTAATTCCTCCTTAAGGCTAATTTAAACGTTCTTTTGCACTTCTCATGAGAGCAGAAGTCAGTGTGCAAGGCAACAGGGAGGACTTCCTATGCTGTCCCATAATGAGGCTTCAGCTGTGGACAATAGCCAATCACTCAAAATTGTGTAGCAGTAATGAGCGCACAAGTCATCACCAAATACACAATTAGCAGCAATTGTGAGCAGCTTGATTTGCTCATGAGAAATATAAAAAAAGAACCATTTGCTTACCTTTGAAAATATGTAAAATGTAAATGTAGCCACGTTGTTCCAGATGCCGGTGCAGAAAGAAGATGTGTCTGGGAGCTAAAGTACTTGTAACAGCTCATTAACTGGAACATTTCACTGGTTTTGCCTGGTTCCATACAAGTGCAAAATAAGTCTAAAGGTCTTGCATTACCATCTTTCCAAATATCTTATGACACTCATGGTAGCTCGAGCCTGAGGCTGTGAATCTGCAAAGTTTGTGGATAATAATTCGAAAACTTTTCTTCCAGGGGCAGAGAATCAATCTTGCAGCAGAGAGAGTTGATGCTGTATTAGACTGGAGACACAGATGAATAACCCATGTTCAGATGCAATCAACTACACTAAGAGGGGCAGAAACAGAAAGTGGCACAATGACACTACCTACTCATCCACAAAAGACCTTCCAATATGTCTTTTAACTGAGCCAACAAGACACTGCTATCAGCGTGGCTTGAAAGGTTAAGCCTCTAAGTAATGCCTCTAAATAGATATCACTGAATAAGTGCATGTCAAACTTGAAAATCAAATTAGAATGACTGTTTTCCATCTTTATGCCAATTCCTTATCATACTGTACTTCTGTTGGTTTAACTATGGCTTTCATTCATAAAGACACACTGCAAGATATTCCCTTGAGACCCTGAGTTGTCAGTTGCTGGCATATAAATAGATTCATGATGAGATGCAATGTTTCTAGTGAGAATGTCTCAATTACGATTTGCTCTTCAAAACCATAGCTGGAGTATAAAAGGAGGTTACAGGCCATGTGGAGAAGCACAACCTTCGTAAAGTGGGTATGGTGTATCTTGAAAGAGAAAGTATCTTTGTGAACTGCGTCACTCGACACACCTGGGGATTTTGAGGCTTTCTAGAGATGAATTATCCTGTTGTCAATAAAAGTGTCCTTGACTGATAATGATCATTGCCCATCGGCCCACATTTGTCTGGGCTGAAACCTGCAGATATTCATTATTAGATCTAATGACCATCTGTCTGTTAAGTCCTTGTCTGTCACAGTCTGGTGATGTCATTCTCTGGACCAGCGCCATGAGAAGACAACAGTTGCTTGGAAGCCATTTTGGTGTGGATAGGAAACTGACTCAAATCATCAGGGTCAAGAGCCTCTTGCTCCCTCTGTGTCCTGTTTGCCCAATGATAACTAAAAAGACTTGTCAATGGGACTCCAGTGTGTATTCATGTTCAATGCCAACTCCCTCTGAGTTGGTTGGCACAACACATAGCCTTGGCCAAAGTAAAAGCCAATCTACATGGAGTGAGCTGAAAGGAGAGGAGGACACAAGAGAGAGGAGAGAAGAGACTGGGTAATCTTCCCCTGTGTGTAAGCTACTCTCGCCACTAGTGTAATCTAAATGAAATATTAAAAGAGACTCAGCCTCACAAAGTGTTATGGAAACAAACCTCTTGTTTCCCATGTGCTAACATGAACTACTTCGATGTGGAAGTGCTCTACAATAGTCTGCATGCAGTATAGCTGTAGAAATACGTAATTGGGGCTAAAATCACTTGCATTATTGCACAGTTAAATGTAGTGAAAATAAAGTTATGCTCTACGGTGTGCTGCTCTTATGGGTTTTCACGCATACGCTATTTAAATTGGCCGTTCACGCAGCTACTGTGCTTTTGCTTGTAATTTTACTTAGCACTGCAAATGCAGTGTGATTACTATTAAGCAGATTGACAAATCTAAACATGAAGTGATATTTTAAACTACTGGTCTTTAATTTAAATAAATTCTTAGCAGAAAACACAGGTTCTGAATGACTACTCAATGATCTTGTACTATCATGGAAATGCATAATGACAGCATGCTGCTTTGGGGATATTTTAACAAATAAAACTGTTAATTACAGGAAAAATAACTGGGCTTAGTGGCCATTTTTCAGACTTCATGGGGTAAAATGACATGTCAAATAGGAAAACCAGTCTTACAACACCTAAAATGACTTCAGGAAATTGGAGCATGACTCATATGAATTTTCCATGATACCAGGCGGCAATGAAACATTAGCTTAAATGACAACTTCTGCTGACAACAGCAGTTGACATGTTGAGCAAACTGAGGGGACAAGAAGATGGAGATATGTAAAATATGAGAAAAGGACGGCAAAGAATGGTTAAGGTTAATTCATATTTTGCATGCCACATTTTTAACTTGTTAGTGTGAGCAAGACTGGCTTTCTTACGACTTAATGACATAAACCTATAGGCTACAGTTCCAGACACTAACACAAATCCCTATCCTAGGACATACATATCATCTTTATTTTACAAACATAAACAGGTAGAAATTGAGGCTATAAGTCTGACTGCTCATCACAGCTTTTGTTACCTGTTGAAAATCAGGGTCTGGCTGCACTGGCGTCAGCAAATAATCAACTTTAACATCCCTCTGGGTTTTTGGCCAGCTTTATGCTAGCATGCTGTCTGTATAGATGCTTGCAAAGAGCCAAAGTTCTGTTTAATGTGGCTGTTTCTGTCCCGGATGCAGTTTTCACTTCATCATCACTTTGTGTAATAAAACTTGTAATAAAAATGTCCATACCACAACTCCTCAAAAATGTATCAAAGTACCGCTCCACCATTTCCATCCTCCCACACATAAATTGAAACCAGCTGATTGCAGGAAGAAAAAAAAAACATGTTTGTTTGATGATTTTTTTCTTTCTATCCATTTAGGGTCCAAAACATTTGCAACACAAGTGATGACTGGCGACGTAACTGTAACTGTAATGAAATCATTACATTACATTAATATGTTACATTATGAAATGTAGAAATGTAGTCTGTTACTTTGTAACACATTGCACCCAACACTGGTGATGGCCTAAATAACACTCACTCATGATTGGGTTCCTGTCATAAGTTAAAGTTATCTCACTTATTTGTAGATGTACCATGACTATCAATCCATCCTTTTTTCATCTAAGAACTGACTAATCAGGGTACTGACGTCAACCTTTTTAAATCAGCATGAAAAATATAAATAAATAAAACTTTGAACAACAAAAAATGAATGTTTTATGAGACATGAAGAGGAGCTGATAGCAAGCACAAATAGCTTGCTGTCATTAAGACATTTTGCTCCCTCCTGTTATCAGCACATTAGTGATTTACTGCTAAATGAAAAGAAACAAAACACCTTTTCCCCAAAGCTCATGTTCGAACTGTTTTTTTTTTTTTACTATTTATATTCCAGGGCAATTGCATTTATTTTTTCAAAGATTTTCATTGACAAACGCATTTCACATGCGCACAAAATGATAATTTGTGGGCACAAAACACTTGACCGATAACCGCGATCCTTCCCAGGCCCAAGCAGTTGGTTGACAATAAAATCCTTGCATTGCCAGGCTTTTCAAAATGCATTTGTAGCTCATTCCCAGCCTAAAATAAAACTCAATCATACTGTCTCTGTACATGGTGTATAGGTTTAGCCTACTCTTATGCCTATGGTTCTACGCAACTGTCCAGGAATTGTATCAATATGATGTGCGCACGTCATCTGTTTCGTTGCCACAAATGTGTAATTCGTTGCCACGTTATACCCAATTCATGCCCACAAATTAGCATTTCGTGCGCACGTTATACGTTATACTATTTCGAGGCCACGAAGTAGTATTTTGTGGCCACAATTTATTCATTTTTTGGACCATGTCACCAGAGGGGCTCTGTACATTCCAGCACATAAAATAATATATTTCTTTGTGTTTACACTCACTCTTTCAGATGCAAGTAAAACACAGCAGAAAATAAATAAAGTCAAAGACTAGCGGTCCTGTTGCTCTATTTTCACCTGTAAAGCAGGAGTAGGGTAGGCGGAGGTTTGCCCTGGTGCAGGTGTGCCGCAGCGGTCAGTTGAAGAATCCGCGAGTTTCTCCATGAATTTCCCATTACGTGGTAGCTACTCGGTGCTTGCTTGGAAGTTTAGGGGGTTTTTTTTCGCTGTAAAAAGAAGTTTTCTTCCCACGCACAACGGACACTAATGTTTTTGTCACTTTTTATGCAATCAAACTCAAAGTAAGGTCAGTACTTTCACGCTTTACACGCTGAACGCTCATACTCTCTCCCCACTCGATATATTATCCATTGTTGATCTACACACAGCTGTTATCACAAACGTCGCACTCGCTTACGTCACTGTCATGAGACATTCTCGCAAAAAACAAATATCACGGTTTTAGTAACGCAGTAACGCAGCGTTCCTACGGGAAAGTAACAGTAATCTAATTACCGTTTTTGCAATAGTAATCCCTTACTTTACTCATTACCTGAAAAAAGTAATCGGATTACGCGTTACTGCCCTTCTCTGATTTAACAACAAAGGTCTGCAATACTATTAATATTATACCAATAACAGGATCACTGATACATAACTATATTTTTTTAAGTTGTGATGGACCCAGTTGAAAAAAGCAGGAGTCGTCACAGGGATTATTAGAAAAATAGGGTTTCCATTTATTTAACCCAAAATAAATTATATTTAAAAAAGTAATAAATGTTGAGCTCATAAAAGAGGTCAAACTCATCTCAACTCAGGCAAAGACTGCAAACTTAGCAAACCAAATGACTGCCCAAATAAACATAACTGACCTAAACATGAAATGACACACAAGGGTATAATGGCTGATCAGACCATGGTGACACACAAGGGGTAACTAAACAAAACACAATTGTAAACAACAAACAATGCAGTATAGTCTGGTTTGTTAATAAACTAAACACCAAAGAAGAAAATCAAAAACCACTAAACCCTAAACTCAATATTTAACTAAGTACAAATACTTTGTTTTTAAATTAAAGAAAACACACATTCTCCCCTTCAGCAAGAAGTGGTGGTGCAGTCCAATTATCCCGCTTTGCATTTAGTGGTTTCAAACCCTGGCTGCCATCTTTTGTCCAGCAACTCCCAGGGATAATGGCAGGTAAGAAATAAAAGACAAAGGTTAGTAATGAAGTGGTATGAATGCATAAGTAAACTAAATGTGTGTGCTTACAAATAGAACAAATGTATCCAAACCAATCAATAAAGTTATTGGAAACTAAAGTATGTTTTTGTGTTCAAACAAAGGAATGAAAATACAAGAGTTACCAACTTTAGAGTGTGGCCATGGGTTTGGCCATCACAAAGTCTAGAACTGTATTTAAAAACTGCACAATCAGTCTGTATATGAAGGAAAATGTAATGTTATATATGAATGTCTGTGGCAGGGATCAATTCATGTTTTAAACCTTGTCTATTCTGCTTTTATGCATACAAACAATGCACTTTAGAAATGATAAAAAGTCAGACATAATGCATAATCTTTAAGGATGACAAAATATACAAGTGTACAAAGACACTGTGGCATAAAGATAGCTGTTCTAGTGATTATTCACGAGAGGCCGTTGTAAAAGACTTGTACATCTGCCTATAAACCTAACGTTTCTTTTCATTTTCCAAGCTTCAAAGATTTCTCTTATAAAATATATGTCCACTTTCACAGAACCGCTGATGAAAATATATTCATAAGCAGTTATTGATATCTTGAAAGTCTAAGCAGAACTGAACCAGACAAGGCCCACTGAAAATTACTTAGACAGGAAGGGCTATCTATCCAGGTTTGTAGAGAAATTTGCCATTTTCTTCAGAGCAATGTAAATGGATAGGAGTATCCTCTCACTGAGCTTCTTTAGCATTACCCAATAGAAAAGCATAATAAAAACTAAATTTAGGCAAGTATACATCCCATCACCTGCTATCAAAATACACCTCAGGAATTTAATATCTGCGGTAATATAAAACCCATGTATGTCACTTTGGCACAGTGTCTACCCAGAATACGCATCACCTCACTGGAACAAAGCAGGGATCATCTTTCCAGCAATGATGATCAATATAAGGCGCAGGGTTTATAGATGACTGCCACATTGTCACAGTCAATACTATGGCAAATGGCAATCATGGACGCATTATGAACAATTTCATGGGTGAGCTCCCCTTCCTTCTTAGCAATACAGTTTCTATGACAGATTTGGTGCTAGCACTCTGGCGACACATCTGCTTTATTAGCTGTGTTTGGCTCACTTGCTCAATCGGACGTATTTGGATGTTCCACCCAATCAGCTAAACAGAATGGGTGAAGCAGTTGAGAAAATATATTAGTTAGGTGATTTCTATGAGCTTATGCACAGCTGCGTGAGCATGCGTATGCTGTACAAGCATGCATCAGTCATCTGTACGTGTAGCTCAATATGCTGAGACTCTGTATATGTGTGCTTTTTTTTTTTTCTTTTTGTGCCTATATGTACTTGAGTGTTTGTTTACTTACTTTTAGCAACCTCTGCCCCCTCTGGTTGGTAGCTGTCGGGTCAGATAAAGAAGGGCATAGCCATATCTCTGTTTGATGAGTAAAATACACTCTTTTTATTTTGGTTTCCGCCCCTTTGGAGAATATATATGCCACAACACTGACTCAATGTTTACTGTTTTGAATTTGCAGCCAGAGAGAACTGACACTTTGTTGATGAGCTGCTAGATACATCGGAAAAAAATGCTTACAACCTGGAAATTTCAAAGTGAATACGCTCAAAAGCCATGTTTCAGAGGCTTCCACTACCAGCACTGAATACAAATTAATGGGGAAAAAATGAAAGAAAGAAAGAAAACGCATACAGATTTTTAAGTTGAATACACCAGAACATCAGCAAAATGACTTCAGAAACCCTGAACTCAAAGACAGCACAGAGGCACTAATCATGGGAGCACAAGAACAAGCTCTGACCACAAGATCCATAGAGGCTGGGGTCTATTACACCAGCAAGACTCCAGGTGCAGGCTGTGTAAAGATGCCCCTGAGACATTGCAGCACATAACGGCAATACCCTCTAGGGTGGTGGAGAATGGCCGAGCTAAGATCCCATGGGACTTCCAGATACAGACGGACAAAATGGTGGTGGCTAACCAGCCGGACAGAGTGGTGGTAGACAAACAGATAGATGTAGTAGTGATAGATGTAGCGATACTGAATGGCAGCAACATCAGGAAGAAGGAACACAAGAAGCTTGACAAGTACCAAGGGCTCAGTTTGAGAAGATGTGGAGGGTGATGGTAACAGTGGTCCCAGTGGTAACCGAAGCACTAGATGCAGCGACTCCCAAGCTAGTTGAGTGGCTCCAGCAGATCCCAGGAACAACATCCGAGATCTCTGTCCAGAAGAGCGCGGTGCTAGGAAAAGCTACGATACTGCGCAGGACCCTAAAGCTCCCAGGCCTCTGGTAGAGGACCCAAGCTTGAAGGATAGACCACCCGCAGGGGCGAGAGGGAATTTATATATATATATATATATATATATATATATATATATATATACACATTAGGGGTGCAACGATACTCGTATCGATATTGAACCGTTCGATACAGGGCTTTCGGTTCGGTACGCATATGTATCGAACAATATAGCATTTTTTATTTATTTTATCAACTTTTCTTCTGATGATGCTGTCTGTGTTGAGCATTCAGTGGATCTACGTTCGCCTACTACTCCTCCTAGGCTGCACTGTCGAGCGCAGATCCACTGAGCGCAGAGCAAGCTAGCAAGACAGAAGCTAAGCTCGTTGCAACATGGCAACTGCCTCAACGCTACCCGAAATTGAACCTCCCCCACCCTCATTCAGATCTGGCGTTTGGAACTATGCGTTAGCGCAGTTAGCTTGTTAACGTGTTGACGCCGTCCAGCCCCAAGCACGGGGCGATCGGCGGTAACTTGACAACAGAGATTTGCTGTGTTATGGCGTTAATGTCATTTTAATGAGATTAATGCTGACAGCACTAGTGGGAACACAACGAATATGACTGCACATTTACGCCGACATCATCCTAGTGCAAAGACAAGTGGTAGCAGACAAAAACAACAAGCACGCATGCTACAAACTTTAGCCGAGTCATTTAGACAGCCGTTAGCACATGATTCTCCTTATGGGCACCTGATATGTTTAATATGCTGCTGAGAATATAGCCCAGAAGAAGCGTATTGTTAGGGTCCTTGGATCGTCGACCCAGTGTTTTGTGTTTTTGGTTCTTTGATTTTGTTATTTCATTATATTCTAGCTTTGCTTTATGGGTTTTAGGATTATTCTTAGTTTAGGTTCTCTGGGTGGGGTTTTGTTAGAGTTTTAGTGTTCTGGTTTTCTGTTCTGTGTCCCATCCCCACGTCCAGTCTGTGTCTGCCCTGGTCCCACGTCTCTGTTCCCCTTTGTTATAGTGCCTACCTGTGAGTCTGTGTTATGTTTCCTGTTTTACTTTGAAAGTCCATGTCTGATGTTAATGTATCTGGTTTTGCTTCCCCTTGTCTCGTTAGGCCTGATTTGCCCCAGCTGTGGTTCCCTCCTGTTACCTATTCCCTGATTGCTCCCTCTGTGTATTTAAGCCCTGTGTTTCTCTGTGTCCGTGTTGCGATCTACCCTCATTTAGGCTGTGTGGTCTGTCAGTCTGCCTGTGTAAGTTTATTTTGTATTTTTTGGGGGGTTTTGTTACGTTTTGCCATCCAGCAATAAAGCTGAGTTTTGGAAGTACACTTTTTGCCTGTCGGGGAGTCTGCACTTTGGGTCCTTTTCCTGACTTCACACAGCCGGTACATGACACGTATAGTATAGCTTTTATTTTGGAAAGAGCCATTTCTCTGTAATGAACTCTCTTTTCCAAAGACGAGTGATTTCTCGATCAGATAGATTTATTTTTTTTATTTTGTTGTTTCAGCAACATTAAATTTAAAAACTGCACTTTTGAGTTAAAATATATATTTATAATTGTAATAAATGATAAATTAAAAAGGCATGAACATTTTTTTGTATCGAAAAAATATCGAACCGTGTCACCAAAGTATCAAACCGAACCGTGAATTTTGTGTATCGCAGCACCCCTAAAATCATATATATGATTTTTTTTATTCTAATCCCTGTTCTTTCTTACCATTAAGCATTGAATGTAAAATGACTTGTCTGAATAAAGGGCATCAATAAACAAGACAACAAAATTCCATTATGGTAAACAGAGATTTCCACTATGGGTAAAAGCAAACACATCTTTGGGAACTCTGTCCTCTATACTTAAAAAAAAAAAAACACACATTTATGGAAAACTGCAGTGTTACTGTGTTACCACTTTTTAGGAATCCTTTACAAATCAAAAAGTTTTACATGCTACAAAGGAAGATGAAAACATAATTGGGAATTTTATTTTATGTTGATAATTAAAGGTAATTCTATGACTATGCTAAAAATACATTCCAACTAAAGTATAGTATTATAAAGACGTATGCAAGACATATACAAAGGATGAAAGTGCCCATTATAAAGCTTGGCATATGCGTTTCGACATCCCTTGTAGTGAGCAGCTCATTAATCACATGGTCACATGGTAAGGTGTCCCCTGTAATATCCTCCTATTTAACCGTAATGGGTGCCATATATTTACAAAATAGCACCAGTCAGTTTCTATTTAATATGACTTGCAGCTACTGATTGAGCCCTTATTCTCATTAAGAACATTTTTACTGAGGTCACAGATTAAGGCAGCTGAGGTTCATTTTCCCAGTGATGTCTATACAACTGTATATCTTTAAACAGCCAGAGAAATTGCCCACTGCCCACTCTCACTACCACTGGCCATTACTGCACCAAGAACGCAGGTTTAGGACAATTTTTCATTGCCTTACTTTCTCAGACTTGGAAGTTATATAGTCACACCAGCCACTGCATTAGGTATGTCTTGTTTGTAGTGTGTTGAATCCATTTTTCCTTCAAAACAGTTCTTCTTGTCACAAATTCAAAAAGGTATTCCTCAGAGATTTTAGTCTGTACTGCCTTGATAGCATCACACAGTTGTTGCAAATTTGTCAACTACACATCTAGTCACATGTTTAAGAAAGTTTAAAATGATTTGAGATTTGGCACATGGTACAGTATCCTGCTGGAAGATGGGTACACTGTGGTCATAAAGGGATGGACCTGGCAAACAACAATACTAGGGTAAACTGTGTTCAAAGGATGTTCAATGGGCACTAAGAGATCCAAAGTGCACCACAAAAATATCGCCCAACTCATCACACAACCCAGTTTCACTGCAAAACATGTAATAGGCACGCGGGTCCACTGTGTCCATTTCACATGCAGACATTCCATTACCGGCAGGGGGATATAATATATTTAAAGTCAAGAAGTCAGTAGTGAGCATAAAACGTATGAAGTACAGTCCAGGGTCCTCAGCTACCAGAAATGATTAAGCAAGGCGGCTAAAATGTGTGTCTGTTTCACGTGTGTGTAAAGTGTGAAATGGACACAGCGAGTCCATTACACGCTTTGCCGTGATACCAGGTCGCACTGTAACACCATCACCAGCCTGAACAGTTTTTCCAATCCTGTATTTTCCAGCCTTGTTGAGAACGTGCACCTACCCAACAACCACGTCACATTTTAAGTGACTAAATCACCTTTCTTTATTTTCTAATGCTCACTTTGAGGTCTTGAGCACATTGGTTGATTAGATATTTGTAAACCAGCAGTTGAATAGCTTTACCTAACAAAATGGGCGGTGGGTGTATGTCCATCTTATATATACAGTCTACACTTTAAAAGTTGACCTAATCCTGTATTATAGTAACAAAGAGTAAAACAGTAAGTAAATTAGAATATTTCACACAACAAGTCTGGTGCAAAGGTAATGATTTTCTGCTTAGGTCATTTATCTTTTAAAGTGTTTGTTTAGGCCTTTAGGATAACTAAAAAGAGCAAAAGTAAGCAGCGGGATCCTCTTTCCTTTAGTAGGCTAGCTCATTGTTTTCTTGGTAGTTTAGCTAAAGCAGGCTAAGTAATTTTACCTAAAAATGTAACTAAACTTTAACTAAACTACCAATTTTAAGTTTAGGGTAAAGCTGTATGTTCTGTAGGCTACAGTAGCTTTGGGTAAAGTATGGGTTAGGCACTGCTGGAGTGCCGCCGACGCTGGACTCCGTCACCCGGTGTAAAACACATGCCATCCTATCCTTGCTCTCTCCTGTTTGGGGCGAATTTAATTGATCTGGGAAACCGCTACTGATCTAAGGTAATTTTTTCCTGAATTCACGGAAAATAGTATTTTCCTAGAACCTTCTTACTCACGGATATATCATTTCAGGAAAAAAAAATTCAGAGTCATTATCATTGCATTGTTGTGGACGCAGTTCGGAGGAGGGAATGGATGCAAGCGAGCAAGCAGAGGCGCACCGAGGCAGCTATCAGACAGAGCCAGCTCCTCTGTGATGCAGCTGTTTATCCCGTGGAAAACCCAGGACACCCGACGACCGCTCTTAAAACGTTAACAGGCGAGAAATCAGCGGCTGTTTGTTATTCCACGCGTGTTGGGATTGCTCGGGAAGAAGAGACGCGAAAGCCATGTAGCCGGTCTGTTCTCTGAACCGCTTTGATTTTCTAATTCCTTGTCTTCTTCGTAGTGGTTTATTTTCTACCTTTTCAACCGTGATCTGTTCCCGCAGAGCTGCACACTATTTCTGCTGTTTGTGCTAAGCTTGGAAGCCAGATATCAACTCGATAATTTTACAGAAGTGTGCAGGAGAGAACAGCGCTGGCATCTTTCCATGCGCGCTTTCATCGTCATTATTATTATTATTGTTATTATTATGGAACTGTGACCCCAAACGAAGCAGCATACAACGCATGCTTCTCCCACATTCACTTTTTACAGGTGTTTTCAGTTAGGAACTTTGTATTTTGAGGATTGTAAAATGCTCTAAATGTCGAGCAATTTTGCCGGCTGTCAGTGACGCAACATCTCACACAGACTGCATGAGAAATACATGCGTAGAAGGGCGTGAACTTGCGGCCACTAACCTCCTCCTCATTAATAAAGCATCTGCTTATCTACAAAGCCACTTTGCTCTTTTTGCGACCTCACACCCATCATTCATCTAAACTCATCTCGGGGACATAATGGATCTTAAAGCGGACTCAGAGGACATGGACTACAGGCGGCCGGCTCCCATTGAAGTTTTCGCCGCCAGATCCACACTGCATGGCATCTCGCACATGTTCACTTACAAGCGGATGTATATCAAGCGCACCCTGTGGATTTTGTTTTTCTTGGCCTCCGTGGGTGTGCTGGTGATGGTGTGCGTGGATCGAGTGCAGTTCTACTTCGAGTACCCCCATGTCACCAAGTTGGATGAAGTGGCGGCTTCACTGATAATATTCCCTTCGGTAACCTTCTGCAACCTCAACTCCTTCCGTTTCAGCCGGGTGACACGGAACGACCTGTACCACGCTGGGGAGTTCCTTGCCTTGCTCAACGGCAGGTGTGTACGTCCAGAAGCCATTTACAATACCTGCCTGTGTGTAGGCTGGTTTACTGGTGATTTTATATAAGCACTAAAACCACACCTCACCTGCACCCCAAGTGTTATGTTGCGTAGTGTATGACAAATGCAGTGGCTGCAGGGGTGCACATCTGTGTGGACTTATCACATGATGATTCAGGATCTGATTGTGCCCCAGGCATTTAGCTATAACACAACAACAAGCAGTTATCATGAAACTTAAAATATCTGTGAGCACTTAAAAATCGTTTGACCCCACCACTAAATATCTGCATGTCTTCTATAGACAGTCTGTGTTTGGAAGCAGGGTTTATTCTTTGCAGCCCAGCAACAGCAATGTTTGAGGTGGCATTTAACTTTGGAGCTTAGGTGTAGTCTGCATTGTTTTAGCTGAGGTCTTATGTCACATGGAAGAGCGGGGCAGAGTTTTACCACCTGTCTTTGACTGTTGCTATTAGGCTACTGGAGGAAATCCGGACTTCACTGACAAAGCATGCAAAACCTTCCAGAGCTCTGAGAGCTAAAGATTGTACCTAGTATGACGCACGTAAGTAAGAAAGTGAGGTTAAAGGCTAAGGATGAAAATGTAGTGACATTACAGATCTACTGTTTACTGAAATCCATATTGCACACATGCTACCATAGCTGTGAAAAGCATTGGAACAACAACCATTAACATCCACCTGTTAAAATATGCTGATAGTGAGAATGAGCACACCTCAACATAGATGCTGAGAATCCTCCAAGTAACAGATAATAGATAAGCTGTTTCTAAGTGTTTAATAAACACACATATAAACATGCAAATATAAATAGTGGATAAGTAGAGGAGAAGATTTTTAAACCCCCGCTGACAAAGTGTTGAGAGACGTGCATGATTCACAACTGCCATCCCCTCCCTTTACACTTGTTGCTTTCTGCTGTGCTTTGATCATTTAGTCTTTCGGCAACCATGACAAGCACACAGTTTCATGTTGAAACTTTTAACTCTGAATTTCTTCAATTCTTCTTTTCGATGTTATCCAGATTATACTGATCCCATTTTTTCCAATACAGATAATAATCCTGCACTTTGCATTTGCAGCTAGAGCAGGAAGAAAAATATCCCACACAAATACACATGGACACACAGATGCATAGACATTGCTTACTGCATTTACGCGAACATAAACGATGTAATGCACACAAACATGTCTCAATATCATCTTGAATTCATTTTTAATTTTATTTTTAGCTTATTGATTCACAAAGTGTTGCAGCCCGAGGCAAAGCGTACAACTGTGCATGCTGTACATGCTGGAATGACATAAATAAAATTCTCTGTTTTCATACTGGATATCATTTTTCTGTGACCTCCCATATATACGTCCATATTATGGGTTATAACTTTACAGGATGCCAATAGATTCACTGTCTTGCGGATGCATTTTGCATGCTTTGTATGGTATAGATTCCGAGATTTGTTTCCAGGTTGTTTGTAGTGTCAGCTGGAATAGTAGACCATTAGGATATCAGTGCAGGTTTCCATCTCTCTGGTTTGTTATTGCAGGTGTAGCCAGATTTTCTTTAAAAAGGTGAACCTAAAAAAAAAAAAAAAGATATAGGAAGCAGAACATTAAAGCAACCTTAGTTACTCCAAGTGACTTTGGGATGAGTTGACTTTTGATGGAGGGAGGGGACGACAAGGAGAGGCAATTAACTTGTGTCTCGTAAGCTGTGTGATGAACAAGTCTTTATCCCCGTGTAATTAGTGCTGTTTGTTAAGCTACAGAGTTGTGCCACTGATTAACACTGTCATCTCCCTCTTCCCTTTCCTTGCCCTCTCAGTTAGCTTGGCCTGGGTTCAGGGTTGGGGTAGGAACGGCATTCATTTTACTTTTTTTTAAAAAATGATGACAGGGGACAGTTTTTAAAATGATTTCTAAATCAGGTTTTAAAGCGGTTAGAGTGCTAAAGAATGTGGAAGAAAACAAATAAATTAGGAACATCTTGGACGCACATATTTTACACTAAACATTGATTGAACAGAAGATTTTTTAGTGGTAAGCCTTCTGATACCACCAGACAGGTGGTGGGTTTGGACAGAAAATGACAGAATACAAACAAAATGCTGTGTTTGTGGGTCGGTGTCTATCACTGTCTCAGGAAGAAGGAGTAGGCAATATCTACCCTTGCAGTGATGCCAGGCTTTCTTAGACACTGAAGTTTGAAGCTGAGCTGCTAGAAATTCCACCTTAACTTACTCGACTCCAGCAGTTTCCAAGCAGCCACCCACCAAAAATAAAAAAAATAAATAAATCACTTTCGTATTGTATTTTCTCAGGTTGAAGTTACAGTTAGCCGTGCAGAACATTAGAAGTAAATTGCTCAGTTTTATTTTTATTATGTTGCAAAGGCAATTAAATGATAATTAACAAAAGAAAGGTCATTTCAAAGAGGTGTTGGTTATGTGGTTTGTGCTGCCAAGAAGTGTTAGATCAGCTCACGAAAACCAGAGAAGCACGTATTCTGCTTACACAGAGCCCGAGCTTAAACATGTTTCCTGAGCTTGCAAACATGCTCTCAATTCCCATGAGCTACATGTGAAATGTAATGCTCCATAACTTTGACTGCCTTATCTGTCTCAGCAAGATCATGGCCGTATTACAGATTTAAGTGGTGTAAAAAAAAAGTGCATGGATGGGAACACTGGGAGGCCAGGTCATCGACCGGAAAAAGCTGATTTTTCAAATCTGGGTTCATTTGCATTTATAGTGTACTGTGGCTGTTTACCGCAGAGAATATTACAACTGTGGAGACACAGAAATTTTTGCATGTTTTTACCATATTTTCGTCTTTGGCTTGTTTGTGTATTGCTCATCAATACAATAGAGATTTGTTTGGGTTTCCTGTGCCTCGTGGCATCCTTTCTTTGCATTTCTGTGACCTTGGCCAAATTGGAAGAATAACTGAATCGCAGGTGCACCATCATGAAGATATGATTATCCAAACTCAGCCACCAGGAAACATGGCACATATTCATTTTCAAGGGCACTGCACAAACAATCCAATCCTTGTTAGTGTATGAGTTCAATTAGCGCTAATTGGATAATTACCTGAGATTATGTCAAGATGTGTTCATTGTTGTGTCACACAGCCCGAGGTATTAACATCAAAACAAATGTAGTGCTTTTGTTTTTCTTTGTGTGTGTGTGTGAGAAAGAGAGAGAGTACCGCCTTGTGACCACAGTCTTACTGTGAAAGTCCACTCTTAAAATCAGTGGCTGCTTATATTTGCTCTCTCTTCTCATGAGGTGGCAAAGTGTTGCAGATGGTCCTTCATTCGTTTTAGTCCCCACAAGAAAATTAAAGTGCTTGTGGCCCATAATCCAATTTAGTCTCCCCCTCCCATACGTAGAGAGTTTGCAGTGATTGCTTTAGGGAGCAGTGGCAGGGCAATATTAAAAATCTACCCATATTATTGTGATTGTATGCGCTTCAACTAAAGCCTCCTGACTCGGGGATGTGAGCGCAGCGTCTTAAGTGCTCTCCTGGCAGCTTTGCGTTTCTTATAAAACAGTGGCTCAGGATACAATTCAATTAAGTCCAGAATGTACCACAACAGGCTAGCTTCTTATTAGAATAGAGTGTGACAGTGTTGTGATGTAGTTCCCATGTGGGCAAGAGTACTGGAGTTGTGATTGTCAGTTTGTCAGTGTGCTTTTAGGGACCAACATTACTAAAAACATGACAATTTGTAAATGGCTCCACTGACAGATATTTATGATATTAGTACCACTCTGTCCTCTAATTTTAAACTCACGTCTGAAACAAGTAATATATGGACAGTAGTAATCATACTTTCATTTTAAATACTGAAAATATTAAAACCACATTCACAGAGAAAGGTTTGTATCCTTACTGGATGACACTTAATTTCTTGGAGTAACCACCACAGTTTGTCCAATTCTTTTAGCAAGTTTCTCATCTTGAGTTTATATAGCAGGTTCTCGTTGTTCTCTACCTACCTCCTTCTCTTACTTTTGCTCTATTATTCTTTTTTAATGACAACTTTGATGCCGTACAGGAAACGACATTCAAAGCCTTGATTACTATAGCCAGAGTATTGTGTTAACATTTGGGAAAAGTGTGGTTTTCCTGGTTTCCTCCTCCTCCACTATTGTTTCTGGGGGGTTTTTCAGTCGTGAAATTTTCCTGCTCTTTTTTGCTTTAGCAGCCAAGCTTTTTTTCTCTTAGGACTGCTTCGCTTTTTAACATTTAGGTAAACATGTTTCCTTATTTTGAAAACTTGCGGTGTGGCAGTATGCTCCAGGATGCACCTTGGAGTTCATTATATTCCTTCCAAAGAACACATCAAACATTTTGAATCCAAGAAGGGCTCCTTCTTAAAAAGAAACAGTATAAAAATGTATCACTTTCTTTCAGTACTTTACAAACTGCAGTAGCCTGTGAACTGTGAAGAATCAGGAGCCAGATGAGCTACTACGTCACTAATCCTCTGGTTTTCAATTTTATCCTTTTATTGTTTGAATAACTTATTTCTTAGCTTAGCTTTCTTAGCTTAGCTTCACTCTGAAATGATATGAACATGCTTTTCTCTAACACCCCTTATTACTTATAATCGTTTAACTGTACGCAACACTCTTTTGGCCTGTAGTAAATTAATGAAAAGTGAACTATACTAGAAAATAAGTACCACATAGATCCACTATCTTTAATTTATAATCTGTATCAAAGATAGTGCTTAAGTGTCTTGCTTATTGGCTGTTGTGTCATACCAGTTACTGCTTTTTATTCAAATTGTGGAAAAAACTCTGATTTAAAAGATAAATAGCAACCAGCAGCTGCTACTCTCATTGAAAATTTAAACTGTAGCGATAAAAAAAAGAAGTTATAATCAGCTAGAGTTAATCCTGGTTGATTTGTTAATGTTAAAAAAGATCTCTGATGGTCCGATGTTGAATTTTAAAACTGTATCACTTGGCATTCATTTTAAATCTTGAGCAGAATAATAGTCCCGATATTGTCTGTCAAAGCGCTGTGAACTCCATTCAACACGAAGCATGACCGTCTGTGTTCGGTGTTATGAGCAGGGGAACAACCTTCATTTTAAATTACAGCGCAAACCACCTCATGTTGCGAAAAATTTTCATTTAGTCTGTGCCAGGAAAAAGCACTGTAGCAACAGTGAAACATATTACATTTGGTTTGGGCATAAATCAAAAATGCATCTCCAGCTGAATATTAACGCAGTGCTCCCAAAGAAGTAATGTAACATTTCATTTTTTAATTCATGGATCAGCTTATGTTATTCCCATCATCAAGTGACAAAATCTTGTTCATTATCATAGACAAAGCTTGACCTTGTGGAATTTTAAAAAAATCCATTAAGCTTTACCACCAATTATGGTTTGAAATAGTGCCCATGCTCATGACAAACAACTCTGTCGTCAGTGTCCACAAAGTCATTCACAGATTTACTGTCAGGCACATGAAGAGAAGGGTATGCCTTTGTCTTTCTCCGTCTCTGGTTTTCACTTCTTCAGCTTGGGGATAAACGTATTCATGTTTGCTAGTGCAAAACGAGTTGTCCAAAATTCTTACAATAAAACAATATATACCATCAGTGTTGGGAAGGTTACTTTTAAAATGTATTCCATTACAGAATACAGAATACATGCCCCAAAATGTATTCTGTAACGTATTCCGTTACGTTACTCAATGAGAGTAACGTATTCTGAATACTTTGGATTACTTATATATATTATCATGCTGTTTACAACTACATGAATGTACTATTGCTGTGATTTATTACTGTTACTGAAGGTCCGCGGCTCTGAACCGTAGTAAAGGGACCTCTGGCTAATACGTCGGGTTCTGTGTCGGACTCGTAGCCGAAAACTAGCTTTACTTTGTTGTCTGGGTCAACTTTGCTAGCGAGAGACAGAGAAAGGCTGCTCCAACGGAACTTATTGTTTCAGAGGAAAACACGAACACAGCGTACAGTCGAGTCTTAATAGCTTACTTACAGCTGGGCTTGTCAGGCTCTCTTCTTGGCTGCAGTGGTTATTATTATATTTACATGCTTCCAGCTCCCGTTTCTGCTCGATGACAGCTCGTACTTTTCCTTTTTCTCCCTCCTCGCGCTCACAGACACATAACGTGTATGGCAGTCCATTCTCCCTGCAGCACGGACTACACTGCCTATGATGCTACATTTGTTAGAGCTATGCCTCTAGCATTCTGCCTATTAGCTTAGCACAACAACAAAAAAAAGGCCTCTCTCACCCAGGAAACACACAGAGAGAGAGAGCGTCACCCTGTAACCATGGCAACCGTAACGCTGCCACCTGGAACAACAGAACGTAGCTGTCAAACAAAACCCAAACAGTCCTGACCCGCCACAATATGAAACAGGGAAGTACCGCCGTGTAATCCATTTATTTCAACAAAGTAACTGTATTCTAGATACCACCTTTTTAAACGGTAACTGTAACGGAATACAGTTACTCATATTTTGTATTTTAAATACGTAACGGCGGTACATGTATTCCGTTACTCCCCAACACTGTATACCATATATGATATTACTGCTTCTGCTCAACATTACATATGAATTCAGGACTCTACCTTAGTATTTTGCAGTAATTCAATTTTGAAAAAACAGAAGCTGTCCTCTTCACTCTGTGTCCTACAACAATGATCTCACAAGTGTCTGTCAGTAGTGCTTAATTTTAGAGCTCTATAATTTGGATGCTTGTACCACTGATGGCCCATTGCTCAACAGGGGTCATCAATGGGCCACTTTTTCGCTGCGCAGGGCCATACTGTTTAATTGAGGTTACGTTGTATCAGTGAATGACTGTGAGCAGGCACTAGAGGTTGATGGTAGCTGTCAAATTAAGGTATAGCATAAATGATTTCCACAGTGTTTTTCTTCTGTTTCATTTCTGTGTGCATCGATGCACGCAAATTACTGCTTCTTTGTCATGTTTTTTCTTATTTGTTTGCAGGGGGAAATGAGAGGTGGAACGTGGTAAAATTGATCCATTTTTCACTTTGAAAAAAATTGCAGCAGATGAAGATTTATTTTATTTACACTAAATAGTAGGTGTGGAGGATCATCAGCCTGAAAGCATCATTCTGAACATTGTTTTCTACACAATCGCTCTGCCACCACATTTAACCCTAATTGTTTAACAGACCGATTAAAGTAATTGTCTGAAATGAAATATTCCCATCTTGTAAATAATGAGCTGCTTTCTTGCACTCCATGGCGACTGGTATGTCACAGTTAAGCTGTCAGTTTCATAAAACTAAGATGATATTGTGAGAGCTTTCTAGCTGCTCATCTGATGATGCTGACATGTATGTACACCTTTTTTTTAAGGTGAACGGTGAATATCCACTTGTTGCTGCATCTGTGTTATTAATGTTTCTTCTGCCAGAAAAACTTGTGTACCTGCAAAATTCTTAAAATCCATCTTTTTAGATGTGACAGAGGTACAACTAAGGTTGTGTCTTGCTTCTTTAACAACCTTAACTGCATTTAACACTTTGAGTGAGAAAATAAGGAATAACAGGATGTTTAATATTACAGTCTGACAAAGTGGATTTGGTAAGCTCAAGTTAAACAGTTTGAAAAAATAATTCTTATGTTTTATACACTGTGGCAGCACGGTGGCACGGTGGTTAGCACTGTTGCCGCACAGCAAGAAGGTCCTGAGTTCAATTCCACCATCAGGCTGGGGTCTTTCTGTGTGGAGTTTGCATGTTCTCCCCGTGTTTGCGTGGGCTCCCTCCGGGTACTCCGGCTTCCTCCCACCGTCCAAAGACATGCAGCTTGTGGGGATAGGTTAATTGGATAATCTAAATTGTCACTAGGTGTGAATGTGTGAATGAATGTGAGTGCAAATGGTTGTCTGTCCCTGTGTGTTGGCCCTGTGACAGACTGGCGACCTGTCCAGGGTGTACCCTGCCTCTCACCCTATGACAGCTGGGATAGGCTCCAGCGCCCCCTGCGACCCTGAAAAGGATAAGCGAATGGATGGATGGATGTTTGATGATGGATGATACAGAAAAAGAATAACCTAAAATGTTATTTATTTTATTTTATTTTTAATTTAACCTCCTAAGACCCGACCTCTTCCATAACAGTCATTTTAAATTTCTCTTTGATATTTGGGCTGATTGGCACCTGATGAATGTAAAAACAAAGAATTACCAGATTTTTTTTTTTTTTACCTAATTTTTGTTTCTGATAAAAATGAAATCCAAATATAAGGATATTTGTTTAAAATTTCAATAGAACAGTGGCAGTATAATGTCCTCGTAAGTGGATATCAGGCCCTTGTAGAGCAAAATGTAATATTTTGGTGTAGACAACCCAAAATGTGATGTCCACATATGTGGACGCTAGGTCCTAGGAGATTAATGAGGCAAAATCCTTTTTATGATATTGAATTTGCAAAAACTAAGTACATTAGACTTGTTTGTTAGTTGTGAACATGTGTGTATTTTGTGATCAATGTTGACTAAGTGTAGAATCTTTCTGTCCAGGTATGAGATTCGGGACCCACACCTGGTGGAGGAAAATGTCCTGCAAATCCTAAAGGAGAGAGCGGACTTTGACAGCTATAAGCCTCGGCCTTTCAACATGCGTGAATTTTATGACCGGACAGGCCACGACATTAAGGACATGCTGCTTTCCTGCTCATATAGAGGGGAGGAATGTGCAGCTGAAGACTTCAAAGTGGTGAGTTGCGCACGTAAACAGTTGAATGTCTTCTAATGAATCAGCTGAGACCTATGGGTCGTCTAATCATGCTAGTGATACAAAATGGGCCTTTATATAGTTTACTGTGCCGTGAACTTTAGCTGAGCACTGTTCACTAAAGTCTGCTTTTGGGAATTGACTTTTCAAAATATATTAAAAGGAGAGATTTACAAAGACAGCGCTTTATCATAATTTCAATCGATGGCGCTCCATCCTTCCAGATTCTTTCATCTCCCTTCAGAATTGGACAGTAAACCATTATATAGTTTACTGAGCCCTGGGTCATTGCCACAACACGTTCTATGTAAGTATGAAGTTAGAACAAATTGACACTGTGAAATATTTTCTGTCTTTATCCTATTTACTGAATGCTTTCAGATACAGTTATTACCTGAAAGCTTTGTGACCTTAGTATTTGTGATAATGTATACGAACTGATCTTGTAAAGCTGCAATACAACTGTGTAACCGTGGGTGACAGTAGTTAATGTACTTTTTTTTTGTTGTTTCAGCCGAGTAAGAGCCAGAATTACTGATTATATAATAACTGATTCTCACACTACAACAGTCAATCTCACTAAATTCTGGTAATACAGTAAAAGTTTTGCCAACACTATGAAGTTTAAGGCTATGACATTGTCTCTTTCACTTGCTGAAGAATGCTAAAATGTAGAAAGAAGACATTTGTATCTTTTGTTTAATATTAATTTGATTTTTTTGCATATTTTATAGTTTCATCCTGCACTGTTTTTCAAAACTTTTTTGCCTGACAATATCTGCTTATTCCAGCTGGAAACAGAGCTTATAAGTGCACTGACCTTTACCAGTGCTGTCTGTGCCACAGTACGGTCTAACAGATCTTAAAAGTTGATCGATATTTCTTAAGACATTTGTAGTTTTTAGTGACAGCTTCTCCACAGTTAGCTGATTTTATAAGTGTGAAAAATGTGATTATGTGTAGACAGATTCTGTGTACTGTTCTGTTTAGACTTCACTTGCAGTCTGAGGTCTATTGACAGTGCACATGATAAGCTGTAGTTAAAAGAATCAGTGTATAGACAAAAGCGAAGCTGTAACATAATTTCCAAATCATCAACTATTTTGTGAAAAATATAATGAGCAATTGCACTTTTATTCAGCTTTTTTAGGGCTGTCTCCATTTGTAAACAATGTACCCGCTGACTATACCAGAAGGCTAGAAAAATTGGTCATTGCCCGCAGAGGCTAAGTCATCAAACTAGCGATAGGTTCCCAGGTTGTTATCCGAGTATCTCTGACAGTGGTTACCGTAAATGAAAGAAGCAGATTTTAAATTATGTCATGAAAATTTGACAATATCAGGCCCTTAACTGATAGAGAATAAGAATAAGAGAAAAAGAGCACCAAGGGATTGTAGGTAGAGACAATGCAGCTTGAGCAAGAAGAAATGTGGTGGGATGACAGTTGCAAAGAACACACACACACACACACACACGCACACACACACACACACACGCACACACACACACACACACACGCACACAAAAAAAGACAATAAGACACATACATACAAATTTTGCACATTCCAAACAGTGGCAGCCTACTGTAGGAGTAGGAGCTAGTCTTAAAAGAACAACTATCCAACAGATGCTCATGCAGGTGGCAACTGAGGATGACACTGTATTAATAAATTGATAACTCCTGAGAATCCTGTCACGAAAGCGATCTAATACATCCTCAGAATGTGTTGGAAAGAAGCCATGAATAAGCTTAGTATAATCAGCCCTCAGTCCAACTCTTACATTCTTTGTCCTCCAGTGTTTCTTTATTGTGGAATTTTTAATGTGTTTTCCCCCCAAGTGCTATAAAACCATGTAGTTCAGAGGTGGGCTGCATGCTCACATGGTGTGGCTGCTCTAATGTGCTGATGTGTTCACATTTACTGTAGTTAGTTGCGCTTGCAGATGGTACTTCACGGCGCTCTGCTGTACATTTGTACAGTTGTAGACCTGGATAGAACAGCTCAGCAGAGAGCACTAATGGTGTGGAAAGAAGCTTCAGTGTGTTAGGAAATGGTAAGGTAACCAGTCTCACCAGCCTCCACCTCCAAATCCCAGAGTATGGAAGCATTAAAGCTGTGATTAACGCTGTCGGCAGCTTCTGGTTGTTTTCTAGCTAGCACAGGCAATGTGGCTCATTAGGTAGTCCCTGGGTGTTGAAGATAGCCAGAGACAAAATATCACTACTGTGGGAGCAGGGAGTCCACGTTGATCACAGCATTTTTACCAGTTCGCTGACAAAAATGGTAGATAAACAACAGTAGTACGTAAGGCAGTTTTTTTTTTCCAAAAGAATCTGCAGTGTAGTACAGTCAAATTTTCTCATAGATCCAGAAACTCTAACATATTAGAGTTCTTTAGTGTTTCAGAATTTATTTCATGTTATTTTTCAGTTAAGGTTCAGGTGTTGAGTCCAACATTATCCAGTCAGAAGTATTATGTCCTTGTCAAAAGTCACTGGTGTCATTATCCAAATACCAAATACCCTGTGGGATCCAGTACAATATAATTTTTAAATATTGCGGCTGGAAATATTAAAAATTAGTGACTCATTATCTCGTATCATGTTTCACTGCTGCAACTTTGTCCTTCAGAAAAACATCTGCTAACTTGGAATGCAGATGGTTTAGCTCAGATGATATTAAAGAAGAAAATTTCACATGAAAATGAATATCAATTGATGGCCTTCGGCCTCTGAACCGTAGCTGCATGAGATAATATAAAACTATAAAAAGGGAGCAAAATATAAAGACCATAATTTGATAGTTTATGGGTTTGTTTTTAATTGAAGGTGCGATAAATGGATTTCGAAAGTATGCGATCGCTCCCTAGAGAGGCAGAATCTACACCACCTCACTGCCTTTGCATTTCACCTACAACAAGGACACTAAAGCTAAAACCATCCAAAATATATTGAATGGCTATAATACACTACAGTAAGACAACTGATATTGCACGAACACTATGGATTGCATGTGCCATCTTACTTCTGTTTTTACTTTGATACAATGTACGGCATTTTAAGAGCAAAAATACAGTTTGTCTTAGTGCATCCCAGTGGAATTCCCTGCAGATAATATGTTGATCGGCAATGTCACAACCTCTAAGTTATTCAATTTTGAACACTTTAAGACACCCACATCCAACTTCAGTCACCAGGGAGAACTTTGACAGGCTCATAACTTTGCTATCAAAACTCAAAACTAAAGCTTGGGGGCTGACAGAAAGAGAGAGACAGACATTACATGAGAGAAAAAATAGGAAGAAGAAAGAATGAGAGAAAAAGAGCCAGATAAACAGAAACTGAGGCCCAGGTAACAACAAAGTCCTTGGGATAAAACTAAACATAATGGTCGAGTGCTGCGGAGAGGCTCAAAGACACAAAACAACAGCTGCCACAGCAGGAGCAGCAATAGAAGTACTATCGGTACACACAGGTTTGTGCTCATTTTAACCTCTTGGAAACTGCACAGCTCCATTGTAGGGCTGGGCATCGTCACTGATTTCTAGAATCGATTCGATTCACAAAGTCCCGAATCGATTTGATCCATGATTCGATTCAATTTGATTTGAATCTCGGAAATTATGCCTCAGACAGTCAGAAATATTATAATTCAGATCAGTACATTTACATATTTTTGTATCTATAAAAGGGAAGCTGACACTTGCGAGACTTTATCAAAGGTGTGAGCATCACAGCAGATGCCTTTGTGTCAAAGTAGCTGAAGATAAAACACAGAAAAACATGAAGGTGATTTTCCTGGCCTGGAATTTTATAAAAATATTCTGCAGTACATCAAAAATGAAAGAAAACTTTTAATCAATTTATGAACATTACCTCTGAAGTTACAGCGGTTTTATTACAGACACGGCTAAACGTTTTGCATTTTGCATAATTTTAAAAAGTTACAATTTGTCAGAATCAATTTTAATCGATAATCAAAACCCACCCCTACTCCATTGTATCTGTCTTTTACAGCTCCCCGTTTGTTTTCCAAAACACAATTAAATTGGCTACTTTTTCACTCATTTTCAGTCTAATCCTTGTACCTGACCATTGTTCCTTGTTTAAGTGACTTTAAACTGAACAATGAATTATTCAAGCATAAAAAGGCATCTAATTTAAGGGAAAAACAGTGTTGTCTACATATTACAGGCAACTTAACAAAGACCTGGTTTTAAATAGTCTTTAGGCTGCCTGATACAAAACACACATTTTTACCTCCATTTCTTTAGCTGAATCTATAAAAACTGACTAAGTTTACACAATGAACTGTTAGCTGATAATCTGACATATCTTGGCATGGTGTGCAGTGTAACCTTAAAATATCTGAGGAAACTGAATAAGTTGAGGGCAAAGAAGTGAAAGGCATAAAAAAACAAATATCTACTGCAGATAAACAAAATCTGAAAACCAGGTTACAAAGAAAGAAATCAACAAAGGCCTGACATTGGATCTGAGAGATGCACCTGGGCCTTTAATTGAATAACCTCATCAGAAATGGTTTCAGTGGAAGGCTGATGAATTAATTAAGAGAAACGGGTATGGTTTGGCCAAGGTATGCCAAATTACACGTGAATTACGCATGAATATTTGTCATCAGGTTCTAGAGAGGCAGTTAGGAAAGAGACACAACAGTCAGTGTCTACAGACATAAATAAAACACGAGTGAGGCTCTGCCATGCTTTCGGTCTAGCCAGCCATTGGTTTTTAGGATCTTCTCAAAATGAATGGACTCATGAATGTAGAAGAATATGTTCAGTAGTAGAGCACATTCATGCTATATCCTGGAAAGTTTATACATTCATGTTATAGTACAGTGGAACCCCAACTTACGAAATTAATCCGTTCCCGAGGGTCTTTCATAAGTCAACGCACCCATCGCGCCTTTTGAATGAGGCGATGCTGAACGATAGGCTATAGGCTAATATATAGGCTAACAACAATACGTCGTTCAAGTGGAACAGCGAAGGGCAAGTACGGAAGCCAAGGGGTTGTCACATGATTCGGAAGGCATTGTGGGCATTGTAGGCTCAGCCAATCAGAGCCAGCGGATTTCGTTACACGGGCATTTTGCCGTAACACGGGCAGAAATATTGCCATTCAGTGCCTTCGTAACTTGAATTTTTCGTGACATGGGGTATTCGTAAGTCGGGGTTCCACTGTATCTGGAAAGTGTCTGACTGGCAACAGCTTCATTTTTGATGGCAATGATCCCAAACACTTTGCCAGTGCAATGAAAGCATACCTGGATAAAAAACACACAATCAAAACACTATAGCTCATGGACTGGCCTCTCCGAAGCCCAGACCTCAAAATTACTGAAGCATTGGGGGACCGTCTTGACAGAGAACAGAAAGAACGCTTTGAATAGCCAGGAAAACTATTCCTGAAGATTTCTTAAAGAAATTACAAGAAATCTTAAGAGAGTTTAGGCTGTTTTGGTCATATCGACTTTCAAACTCATTAGAAGTGTACAAATCCTGATTTTGCCCTGTATACTGTATTTCAAATTTTCCAAATAATACAAAAGAAGTAATACATAAAGAAATGAGGGGTTGCTAAATACTCTTTTTTTTTTTCAGTAGTGCAGATTCCAAACACAACAGTACTTTCAGGCAGTCACTATAGTGGATGGATGTGCAAATTAGATTTTTAGCTTGGATATGCTTCCTGACACAACCTTCCCATTTATCCAGGCTTGTGACACTCCAAGACTTGGTTTGTGTCTCCTACAAATCTTGAACTGGGGAACTTTCACATAGGAAATCGTAAGGAAATAAACCACCACACCATGGAGCCAACAGCCTCTAAATAAAGAAATAAAATAAATTATTTCAAAAATGTTTTTATTAACAAAAATTATATAATTACACTGTGTGAGCATGGTGCATGTAAAAAAAACCATTCATTTGCAAATGAATCATTTAATACTATTAACAGCACAGTCTGCCCGTACCTGGTGTTGACTGTGAGTGTAGGAGATCTGAGGATGATCTGATGATCTCAGCTCTAAGGATAAATTTTTGAGTTGATTTTTGGATATTTAATACTGAGAAAACATGTCAGACTTTTTAAAAAAAACCAACCCACAGACCCACAATATTACAGTACTTCAATAGTGCCTGGCCGGCACTTGCCTCTCAAGAGAAAATCTTTTAGAAAAGCTCCTTCATGCAACTGTGGTTGCATTATGTCACATTGCAGTGTTATGTCAGATAAGCAAAAAAAACCTAAGTACTCTGAAATATTTGTGAGGTGATATTTGTGTTAAATGGAGTTTTTCAAGATCATTTCAGTGATTTTAGCTTAAATTACTGACAGATTACACTTCATTTACTGCAAATCTTCTAGCTGAGAACCCACTCCACTTTTGTGTAACCCAGACTCTTGCATAATTGCCATGGTCATTCTATTGAGCTGTTGGCTCCATTTCAGCTGTCCATTGACCCCCAGAGTCCACCCTTGGTGGGACGGAGACGTGTGGCTAATGAGGTGTAATCAATACAGAAAACCTCAGAGACGCCCACCGATGGATTGGATTTACACAAACAGCAATCTGAAGGATAGGTGGGGCTTGTTAAGTCTTTTTTTTTTTTTTTTTTTAAATATTGTTGCTCTTCACAAACAGAAATGGCAAGAATTATTGGTGGCTGTAGTCGTTCCTCCTTCTAATCTATATTAAGTACTCCACACAAGCAATGAGCATGTCCCTTCTTAGGTTGAAGTTCCATTACTTGTGTTACCAGGGGTGTATTTCATTCTTCAACCATGAACATAAAATATACTGCTAATCCTGAGTCGGTTTAGAGTTGGGGCTAGCTTAAGGCATCTAATTCCTTAGCTTTATTAGTTATGTAATCTAATTTAATTAGATAATCTTTTAAATTTGGATACTGTTGAGACTGCAAGTCTTTTTAGGTAACTGGCATCTATAATAGCAGAATTTCAGCGGTGCTTTAATCTGCCATTCCTCATAAACTGTTTTTGACACATCTCACCTTTGATCCACCACGTTTTATTCATTGTTATTCCTGTCTTATCCATCAGCTCAAAGCCGATGATTCTGCTTTTCTTTTTGGCCGGACGATTCCCACATTTTTCCTCCTGAGGCTAAATCAATCAATTTGCTATTACCCTAGAACTCAGAGACATGGATCAATTAGGTTTTTGCTGAGTAATGAATGAATGCCTAATGTAAAAATCTCCTCTTTGAATGTAAAAAGCTACTGGCTCTCCTTTGATGGCTTTTAGATTCATGGTGATTTACTGTCCTCACTTTTCAAGTCAAATTAAATTTTACAATGTGTCAATTCACAATATTTGATGCTGATCTCTCCGAGCACCTCGCTCACTCTTTTCATTTTTAAACTTGAATGTGCATTATGTTGTCAAACATCCAACAAAAATGGCGAATTATTGGTAAGTTACATTGTAACTGCTTTCTGAGTAACATTGTATAAAGCTAAGATGTCATAGTGACGACCCAGAATAGCAAATTCCACCTAACGTGGCTTCCTCTATTGCTTATTTTATATTGGCCTTTCCAGCAGGGCATGGAAGAAATAGATTTCCTTTCAAAGGGCTTTAGAGAAGGCTAAGCATGTCATCTGCCCCCAGCACACATACATACACACATACTCCTTTCATCTGACCTCTTTTTTGTCATTTTAATTACACAAAGAAGGACTTTTTTTTTGACAATTTAGGCTCCTACTGCGTGAGGTACTCTGTGGACAAAAGGTGAAAAAGAGGAGGGAAACAGATTAAACCAACTCCAAAGCATGGAGAGATCTGAGAATCCATTTATTCCATGTGACCTGCCAGTGCTCCTAGCGTTACAAAATTATTTTTAATAATGAGTCGGGTCGGCAAGCTACGCAGTGGGGGAGAGAGTGAAAGAATGGAAGAAAGAGATGGAAAGAACTTATCCTTTAAAGAATCGATTATAAACAGTTTGGTTCAGATCAGAAGCATCTGATGACTGTGCAAAGCTTTGGAAAGAGAGGAAAGAGGGGGCAGGAAACTGGAATATGTGTGTGTGCCAATGGAAGACTCTATGTTTGGCTCTTGGTTTGTGGTGCTGGGCTGCCAGGGAGAAGTATACCCACCGTGACAGACCAGGAGCCAGAGCGCACTAGCTGAATGTAAAGCAGGGTGTTCCTTAACTCTATGCTTAGATCTTTCACCTGCATGCGTGTAAAGCTTTTGCAGTACTTCAGCGCACAGAGAGTGAATGTTCGGTTCAGATTGTGCTGACAGGCTGAGTGATTATTCACCTAGCACTGACAGGTGGCACACTGCTGCATTAGTCAGCTAATTACCATCCAGAGTAATATTAGTGGGGCTGACTGTTTTTTTTCCTTGTCTTTTTCTCTTTACCATCATTTTATAATTTATTAATTTATTAATGTTTTATGGGAAACCTGTTACAGTCTGCATTGGTAGATTTGGCAAATTGTATTCATCATTATTGCTTTTGAATTCATTACTGGAAAACATGATTAATGGTTTTGGCATTTAAAATTGATTCTGATAATTACAGTAGCTGATTGATGACTGCGAAACAGAATATGTGCCATTTCATGCAATAGCATGATGTACCTTTTGTCTTTGCTGTATTATCAAATATGTTACTTGAGATAGTGAGAGACAGACAAGTCAAAAATATGTTTCTTTCTTTCAGAGATGACAGGGTACAGCTATCGCCTTGTGTTTCAGTGTCTAGGGATGGAGTGAAAAAGCAGTTTGAACACCACCAGGGTCCCGCTGGGACAGAAAGTTTTCATCTTACCAGCCAATGTCTTGATTATTTTTTCCTTTTCTTGTCTCTTGGGTAAATTCCCAAACCCGTCGACTTCCTTTGAGATCAGTATTTTTTAAGTCAGTGGACAAAAAAAAAAAAAAATACTAGTTGTGTTAAAAAAAATTCAGTCATTGTAGACCTTTTAGTATTTTTTGTTTGTAAGCATGTAGGTGGGTACATATGTGAAGCCATGTCTGTGCCACTTCAGCTCGATTCTTATACTCTTTTATTGATGTTGCGGTAATCTTGCAATTAGATCTTCAAGTGGTTTGCCGTTGCACCTGGAGTTGAGAGTGTATATGCTGCTAATCAATAGTCTGTAATAATGAGCTTCGAGGACTACTTCTGATAAAAAGACACAGTAACGGAACATGATTATAGAAAAAAAGCTGGTGATTTAGCCTCTTTTTTCTTCAATAGAAGGTTAATTGCCTACAGCTTACTGCAGTAGTGTCTTGGATACAGATATTTTAGGATGACAAAAAATATTTAACATATTCAGAAGTGAATCAGATTAATAATCTATATGAAACTTGTTAATTTACCTGAAACTGTGACTAACAATGAGAAGGAAGGCAGTAATGCACTGTGAATGATGAAAGTGCCCATTAGTCTGTGAAGCATCATGTTGGTATCACAACGTCAACATTTTAGCTGTCGTCTGGGGTTTTGGAGCCAGAATTGACCTTGTACAAGAAGGTGGGGTTGTCAACTAAAGCTAGAAAGTCTGGTTAGCAAGTGTAAGTGCTAAGGAGTCCACTTCAGGGTTTGATTGATGGGTCCCCTTATATTTCTTGATGCATCTTGATGCTACGTCCAGAGGAACAGAATCAACTTTTGGCAGTCCCCTTATATTGGCAGTGCAGAAGGGACACTGGGCTTGCTCTTAGTATGTTTTATGTTTTATCCTGGGGCTGGTACAAAAATCACAGCATACAGTCATCATTAACAGTATGTTATGCAAGTGCATAACATACTGTCTTCTTATGGGGTCTACTTATTTTTTCATGGTACTGCATTAAGTACTTTGAAAACTTTCTTTTTTAGATGACTGAGTACATTGGACAGTCAGAGAACTAACTATAAAAAAATATTTAAATTTTACTAACCAAAACTACTTTTTTATGCGCTGCTTGTTTTTTTTGTTTTTTACATTTTTCCCTTGTTGATTTTCCTCTTAATTTTCAAAAACAGTAGGTTTGTCAGGTTTGGTTAACTGGTGATTCTAAACTGGCTTAAGATGTCAGTGGGAGTATGAATGGTTGTCTGTCTCTCTATGTTGGCCCTGTGCTGACAGGCTGGTGACCTCTCCAGGGTGTAGCCACCTCTTCCCCTATGTCAGCTGGGAAAGACTCCGGCCCCCCAGTTTACACGTGGAGCAGAGCAGATACCCATTTTGAAGGGGTGTGACAGGATCAGCCAAATCTTTTAAATAATGATTTATGTTTAAAGTATTTGTGACTCACTTAATTCTATTCTATTTTATTTTATGTAAGTCTTCCTTTTGGTTTGGTGGGAAGATGGTCCCTTCAAGTCAGTGGCAGAGAAGATCATGGAACAGTCATGTATTTGCTCCATGAAAAGAGCTTCGTTATACACTAGGAAAAAAGCATCATTATACTGATAAGACCTACTTACTTGTCTTTGTTGAATACATCTGTGATTTTCTCACTCAAAAGCTCTCATTTTGAAGTGTTTGCAGCACCTGAACTCACATGTCGAAGATGTCCCAGTTAGTCAGTGAGTCAGCCGGTAAATCAAAGTTATGAATGAATTAATAAAAGAGGCTTTTGATTTATTTCTGAAATGCAGGCGTGTCACTCAACAATCAGACAACCTCCGTGTGTCCTTATTGTTTTCTGTTCACCCACCACATCCTGAAGGCAACAGCTCATCTTTTGTTTATTGCATGATTTTCGAGTTTTTGGATATAAATTTCAGAGTTGCAACCTTTTAAAAATAGGCCATTATGAATACTGGCATCTTATTCATCTGCCAGAAAAGACAGGTAAGAAACAAAGATTCAGAAATGATCTAGAAATAGGACAACAGTCAGTTAAATTTCCCAGGTGCTACATATAGATACCATAAACATTTTTATTTGTAGATAAAGAGCAAGTTCTCAACTTTAAAAAAAAACATTGTAAGATTAAAATTTTCACACTGTTACCCATGTTTTGTAAATTCTTTAGTTTTTTTCTAACACAACCATATATAAATATATACAGGGTGGGCCATTTATATGGATACACCGTAATAACATGGAAATGGTTGATGATATTAAAGTCCTGTTTGTGGCACATTAGTATATGTGAGGGGGCAAACTCCTCAAGATGGGTGGTGACCATGGTGGCCATTTAGAAGTTGGCCATCTTGGATACAACTTTTGTTTTTTCAATAGGAAGAGGGCCATGTGACACATCAAACTTATTGGTAATGTCACAAGAAAAACAATGGTGTGCTTGGTTTCAATGTAACTTTATTCTTTCATGAGTTATTTACAAGTTTCTCACCACTTATAAAATGTGTTCAATGTGCTGCCCATTGTGTTGGATTGTCAATGCAACCCTCTTCTCCCACTCTTCACACACTGATAGCAACACCGCAGGAGAAATGCCAGCACAGGCATCCAGTGTCCGTAGTTTCAGGTGCTGCACATCTCGTATCTTCACACCATAGACAATTACCTTCAGATGACCAATTGTAGCAATTTCAACTATCCAGTGGCCTTGAGGTTTCCATTGATGAAGAATGGACCCACTATCGTTGTACCCCATATACCACACCAAACCATCACTTTTGTTGTTCCAACAGTCTTGGAGGGATCCATCCAATGTGGGTTAGTGTCAGACCAATAGCGGTGGTTTTGTTTGTTAACTTCACCATTCACATAAAAGTTTGCCTCATCACTGAACAAAATCTTCTGCGTGAACTGAGGGTCCTGTTCCAATGTTTGTTTTGCCCATTCTGCAAATTCTGTGCGCCGATCTGGGTCATCCTCGTTGAAATGCTGCAGTAGCTGGAGTTTGTAAGGGTGCCATTTGTGAGTAGCTAATATCCGCCGAAGGGATGCTCGACTAATGCCACTCTCCAGTGACATGCGGCGAGTGCTACGCTGTGGGCTCTTGCTGAATGAAGCTAGGACAGCCACTGATGTTTCTTCATTAGTGACAGTTTTCTTGCGTCCACATTTTGGCAAATCCAACACTGAACCAGTTTGACGAAACTTAGCAAGCAGTTTGCTAACTGTAGCATGGGAGATGGGTGGTCTCGTAGGGTGTCTTGCATTGAAATCTGCTGCAATGACCCGGTTACTGCGTTCACCAGATATCAACACGATTTCGATCCACTCCTCACGTGTTAACCTCTTTGACATGTCAATGGCTGTGAACAAAGAGAAACGTGTAAATAACTCATGAAAGAATAAAGTTACGTTGAAACCAAGCACACCATTGTTTTTCTTGTGACATTACCAATAAGTTTGATGTGTCACATGGCCCTCTTCTTATTGAAAAAAACAAAAGTTGTATCCAAGATGGCCGACTTCTACATGGCCACAATGGTCGCCACCCATCTTGAGGAGTTTGCCCCCTCACATATACTAATGTGCCACAAACAGGACTTTAATATCACCAACCATTCCCATGTTATTACGGTGTATCCATATAAATGGCCCACCCTGTATATGCATTGATGAAAAGCAATGTTAAAAACAATTTTAACTTAATACAACATCTATTATTATGGCTAAATATTTAAATAAAAATAAAAAGCTTCCCTTCCTATTTGGAACAGTTTTAAAGTGAAGAATGTCAAGCGGAGTGAAGACACTGACTCAGTGTTTCAGAGGACATGGGTTTATTGCTGCTGGATCAGAGATTCATCAGGAAACCTGCATGCCATCCAGTAGTATTTCAGTATTCAGCGTCTGCCTGCAGGATCTTAAAGCTGAAGATTAAGATGAGAGCACTTTTTTTCCCCATCCTCATCTGTATGCTGTTTGAATATGTTTTTTTAAATCTTTTTGGTCAACAACATTGTCTAATTGCTATAACAGACATCAGCACACATGCACTTGAACCCCTCTAACTTTGGTGCTGCATCCTGCATTTTTCTTTTCTGACATCTTTCATCTGAAGGTTTCTGTCAGTCATTATCTCTTTTTAAGTCAAGTTTCCTAAGCTCACACTCTTTATCTCACTATTCCCCAGTGATGAATTTTTTAACCAACAGTAAGGATTGCTGAGAGAAGTTAAAAGCATCAGAAATCACTTACAGATTGCTGAGTGTACACTTCCCACCAGCCCAGTTCTCAGTGTGCCGACCGCAGAAAGGTGCAGCCAGCATATTCATGCAGTCCATCTAATTTATGGCTCTATTCAGTATTAAATATATGTGTACGTGGGTGTGAGGTTCGGTGTGTGTATGTGTGCATATGAACAGGTCACACTCAGTAAAAATTCCAAATTAAATATCCAGCTTTGAGAGCCCCTGCAATACAGCTTCTGCTGACCTGCAACTCTGTTTTTTAAACTTCCCGAAAGCAAAGTTCATACTTTTTTTTTAATCTCGTTAGGTTGTGCACTTATCAAAAAGTTCTAGTTTGTAATTTACTAAACTAGAGCAGGTCTGCCTCTGCTTTTAAATATACCAATCAGCCACTACTGACCATTGTAACAACAACAAAATAAAATAAAAAATCTTGACATCTTCTTTTCTAGCAGCAGATTCTTTGAGTTAGATAAACTGCAGGGTCTAGGGGTTTGAAGGCCTGGTCAGACCTTTGGCTTTATTGTAGGGTTATCTATATATTGGGCCGCACTGAAGGAGTGTGGCCCACACATATTTTAAGGGCTGCTTTTGTCATACAGGCTAGAAATTGTGCTTGTGTAGTGTGCTAACTGTGGCTTCTGCAGCATTTCCCTCTTAATATAGAAAAGTAATTCTGTTCTCAAGCCAAACTGACAGTTACAATGAATGTGCCAGGCCTAGGTTACAAATCAGTAGACAAGAGGTGACAGCAGAGTGGACCCTGTTAAAATACTGCTGCTGTACCCTTATTCTGTCACTGAGTTTATGTTCGTGCTTACCCAAGGAGCAACCAGCTGGACTGATAAGTACAGAGATTATTGTTTATGGAAGGAAAGAAGAATGCTGTATTGGAGATAGGATGGCTAGATACACCGCCTAAAAACATATGGCATACAAGCATTATCTCACTCTTTAAATGTAACCTTATGGATAGTTTCTGTTGGCCCTGTTCTAATTCTCTATCAAAATACCAAAAGGGAAAAAAGCACGCTCACCTCAAAACAGACTAATGAGCACTGATGAGCTCACTAAATGATTATTAATGACAACGTTGCTTACTTTCTTCAGTGACCTTGAATTAATTGATTGAGTTATTTCAATGCATTAAAAAACAAAGAACAAACAGATTTTTACTTGATGAACCCTCACAAACCTCATAAATAAAACTGATTAATGGGTGTTTACTACAAAGGAATTTGTATGTGTGATTTTATTTTGGCGTTCCCAGCATTTCAGTGAAGTTGTGAACACTAATCCAATGTCTAGCGTCTAACCCAAGTTTCCTATAAGTTTTCTTTCTATGTTGTGTGATTGGCCGGTGAATGTCTCTGTAATGAAAGGTCAGAACTCTCAATTTTAAAAGGCCACCTTACTTGATTAGACAACCAGATAAATAAGGCTTCTTGCTGTTCTTGTCTGGAGGGTTTTAGCCCCTTTAGGAATTGTTGAATCTAAGGACAAGCTGTTGCTTTTGAAGTGATGTATCGGCACATAGAAGACTGTTTTTCACAGTTAGATTCATAGGTTTTTTTTATATCTCTCTGACTGATTTGTTTCATTTTTTCACCTTAAAGATGCTCGCCCTCACTTGTACTCTTTGAGCTTTTATTTAAATATACACTTTGAATCAACTTTAGATGTTACATCTACTTAAGCTATTGTAAAATAAAAAGGGACCAGGTGTCCACTTTCTCATTAGTCCATTGTTTTTTGTTTAATTTTGAGCCTCTAAAAATGGGGGACTTAAATTGCTGTAATTCCTAAATACCTCATGTGAATCTTTCTTAAACCTTATGAATTAAAACTGAAAGCCTGCACTTTAACTACACATTGACTGATTTAAATCATCTGCGTTGGAATACAAAGGCAAAAACTAAAACAAAACTGGGTGTTTGCCCAAAAAGTGATGGAGCTAACTGTATATGTCATATTTGCCATGAGCCATGAGCAATTTACATTTTTTAAACTGAAACTGGATTACAGCAGCACTGCTTATATAGTACAGTCTCACTTGAATATTAGCACCATTGCCAAAATGGGATATTGATTTGATTACTGCAGTTTTTAATATTGCAGTGCTGTGATTAGTTTTTCCATATAAAAACACCGTTCCTTGAAAAAAGGACTTTCAAATACTGGATGCAGTATAATGATAGCAATTGTGCACAAAGTAGATCCATGGAAATTGTATTTTGGCAATATGTTATATTTTTCGTTTTACACATCTTCAAAAAGACCGATTTTTATTTGATTCTCTATTTGTTAGAATTTGTTATGCTCCAGGTACACAGTAACCCTTGGTTAAGCACAAATAGCATACATGATTTTGATTAAAAATGTCAGTGTGTGTCAGTAAAGCTACTCTGGTATGAAAAAAACCAAAAAAAAGTTATTATTCAGTTGTATAACTTAGAGTAACTTTTAACACTATTCTATGATGTGAAAGAAAAGGATTTTTGGAATATTTTCTTAATAGTGGGGATAGGGTTAACAAAACATTTTCCCCATGTAATCCTACAGAACACACCTGGCAGCTTGTCCAGAGTTGTTCTACCTTTTAAGCTCTGGCACCTGCAGTGGGCTCCAGGTCTCCTTAAGAAGCTGACTTAGATAAGTACTGTACTTCAAAGAGTGAACAGATTCCCTTGATAGTCATCACCTTTTCACTTGGCATTACTAATAAGACTTAGGCCTTTATAAAATAACACAAAAGCCTTTATTTTTCAATTCAGAACTCTGATGGAGTCACATCTAGGAAAATCGCTTTGTCAAACAGGCTGTCAGAAATGGTTGGTTGGTACAGAGGCTTAGAGGATCACATCTTTTTTTGTATTATTTTGATTGTACTGTGATACACATGTCTGTGTGTAACAGTATCTTATCCTTAATACACAGTAAGGAGACAGCCTCTTTTCTGGTTCAAAGGCTTTAGTCAGGAAGCAGAGCTTCACTTCATGTGTTGAAGAAATAAAAAGCAGCCACTTAACACCGTTGTGCATGACTTCATCCTCCAGATTATGTTCAGCCAACTAGAAGTTGAAAGCTAAGGGTTGCCTAGTTGAAGAAAAGGGCAACGATGGTCTTCCCACCTGCGTGTGAGTGTGGGAGTTTGTCCAATCCATGATTATGTTATCTGTCCAGAAATGATCTTGTAGGCAGTTTGATATTTTTTAATATACATCTATTCATTTAAAGGTGTAGGTATAGATCTATTATAGCTAAACTGTAGAAAACTGAGCACTAAAAATCCCATTTTGAGTGTTTTATTTAATAGCATTTTATTTAGCCCTAAAAAGCACTGAAAAAAAGATGTGGGCTGTTGTTCCCATCAAACACACTGATCTGGTCTTTATCTCATCCACTCTCAAAGAGCATGCTTGATTACATCTTAGTGAACATGTGAATATACAATGTGTGTGTCCTCATATGCATCATAACATGAATGTATATTCCAAAAGCTCTCAGTAGGAGTGCCACTAGTCTATGCACTCTAACTTGAAATGGGCCTCAGATACTCAGGAAGGGACAAGACCTCACACATTTTGCAGGAGTGAAGAGAGTAGCAGTAAACAGCTATTACTATGCGCTGTCACAGTCTGGACTGGCCTTACAATTACTGCCTGTCTTTTGGTCCAAGTGGGCTCTGCTTGCCCATTAGTGCTATGTATTAAAATGTGGCCTACCAAAAGGCATCAGTTTTTGCAGTTAATCTGGTCTTAATGAACTTTATAGGTTCATTGAGCAATGAGGCTGAGAACAACATTAGGGAAGATGGTAACTGACAGTGGCTCCTGAGTCTTCTTCGTCAACATCCTGTTCTTGTCTGTTACTGGGAAAAGGTTGGTAACACTTTACAATGGCCATAGACAATAGAAAGTTTGTAAATTGATAATCCAGTTTCCTGAATTAACTGTTATTTTAACGGTGGCAAGCAATTTAATAATTTATATTGTTCAATAGTTTATGATGCATATCAGAGTCAGTGTGTCTAATGAAAATTAATGTTTATTATTAGCGTCTTTTATCTCAGTTAATTTGGGCAACTTCTAGTCTTCCTCGGTACCTGTACGCTGTGGTGTGCCTCAAGGATCTGTATTAGGCCCTATTCTCTTCTCATTATATCTGCTCCTTCTTGGAGCAATTTTTGAGAAGTATAATATTGCCTTTCATTGCTATGCTGATGATATACAGATTTAGTTTGAGTTTGATGATCTTGCTATGTCTTTTCATTATTTTCGTGAATGCATGCGTGAGGTTAAAGATTGGTTCAAGAGTAATTCTCTTGTCCTGAACGAAAAAAAAAAAAAAGGAGATCGTGGTGTTCGATAGTAAAATCCCCGCGACCAATTGTGTGCTGCTCTGCTCCCCTTCTGATTATGCCAGTAACCTGGGCATATTACTGGATAGCTCGTTTAAATTTGACAAGCAAGTGTCTGCCATAGTGAGGTCTAGTTTTCATCAGCTGCGCCTCATTTCAAAGGCTAAGTGCTATATTCCGCATAAAGACTTGGAGAAACTTATTCACGCATTCGTGACTTCCAGGTTGGACTACTGCAACTCTCTTTACATTGGCATTTCCTTCTCCCTACTTCCTAAACCTTTAAGACCTACCATAGAACCAAGTCCGCCAGAGCTTATATTATTTTTTTACATGCTGTAGTGCCATTTTTGGGAGCATTTCAAGTTGCTATACATCAATACAACTGTTATAGCCCATATTTTAATAATATGTATGCATTAAGTCCATAGTAACTACATTAATTGCAAAAAAGTGCAATGAACTAGAAACAAATTGAAAATCGTTTTTTTTAACATATATTTCTACTTAGAGAAATTTAAGAGGCTTAGCCCTCAAAACTTTAAATACAAAAAAGTTGCAAAAAATAGTTTACAACAGCAGGAAATTTATTTTGAGTGTCTTTATAGTTTTATTTTGGAGATACAGCAATTTTTATATACTGAGGGAAAACAATCCTATGATGCAAATTTGCAAAGAAAACAGCATGTGCATCAAAATAAACTATTTCCAGCAGTGCAATTCGAGTTCTAAGCATCCCAGAAACTATTCAGAAAAGTATAAAGTCAAACATGACTTATAAAAACACCAGCATAGGCTCATAAGACCTACAAGTAAAAAACTACATTTTCCGCGAAAATTATGTCACTTCCGGTTTCGGGCAGGAAATAGCGGACATGCAATCGTTCACGTGACGTCTTTTTCAATGTGGGAAGTGTTATGAACAGCTGATCGGATCGGCAAAGCGTGTTTCTTGAATATTATGTTTTTGTTGCTGCAAGCGCTTTTTATGCAGTTTTTGCAAAGCATATGTGGAAGGAAACTGTGACCTAGGACAAGCTGATGGGATAAGATGTAAGTACAACTCCTCTGGTTTCATATGCAAAAAAAATTATTGCGCTAGCTTACGTGGTTCTGGTTCTACAGGGATTTAAAAATAGTTATCCAAAACCTAGTGTGCCTGCTCTGACCGGCTTTAAAGGGTTAAATTGTAGACTGTCCAGAATGCGGCAGCACACCTTTTGACTGGTAGCAGAAAATTTTTCCACCATCACTCCTGTTCTTGCTGGCTTGCACTGGCTGCCAGTTAAGTACCATATTCAATTTAAAACACTACTCTTCATGTACAAAGTGATCAATAATTTGGCACCGAGCTACCTCAAGTAGCTTCTTAGGTTACATCAGCAAAAGTAACATTTAATATATGGAATTATGTGTTTGTTAATTATTAATAGTATTCTAGTTCTAAAAAAAGTATCTGAAAATAACCAAACAGCTATATGAAGTAGTGCTGTAGTGGGAAGTGTTAACTGCATTAACGTGGCAAATTGCCATTAGCGAGTTAACGCGGATCGCCCCGTGTGAGGGGCTGCACAGCGCTAAGGCATTAACGACCTAAACGAGCTAAACGAGCTAACCGCGCTAACGCGTTGATGCCGTGCAGCTCTAACATGGGGCGATCCGCGTTAACTTGCTAACAGAGATTTGCCGCGTTAATGCAGTTATGGAGTTGACGTCATTTTAACGAGATTAACGCTGACAGCACTAAACTAAAGTGAACGTAAATAACAAGTAAAGTCAAAACTGAATATTGAGTTAAATTAATGCATTAATGTCATCATTGAACTGTAAAAAAACAACAGAACTACTACCTAAAGTATGAATAGCTATAAATTTATTAACAATAAGTAGTGTAAAGTCTTTCCAAAAGGTTTCATTTCCTGGCAATATTTGTGATAATATCTGCCTCGACATCAGTGTTGCTTGGGATGAAAACAAGGACGTTATGTGCACATTGTTTTTCTTATCAAAAGAAAAGAGCCTTTATACAGCCCAAATGAGTCCCTACTACATGAATATGTGTCAGCAGTGTGAATCTGAAGGTTCAATCAATGTAAACTGCTTACACGGATATGTGCGACTAGTTGACTAGACGTTTAAACACTCCTGCCCTTGCCCTTAATTGGTGCCAGAAATATTAGTTGGTAAAAGGTATTATCCCCAGTTTTATTAAAATACAACAACAGGTAGCAGGTCAAAGATGTTAGAACATCACCAGCCGCTGCCTGGGGGCTGCAACCCTGAGAGAAAGCTGCAACCCCCTCGCTCTCAGTCTCTTTGTAAATTAAATAAACTGCTCTGCAGCTGGCTAAATGTAAGCTTTATCAAAATTAATAGAGATGAAAAATAAATACGCATAAAGTGTTTGTTCAGGCAGTGTTTAATTCATTCAGGTAGTCTAACTTTTTCTCATGTTTACACAACTAAAAGAACATCCATAATTGTGTGCTTGTAAAATTTGAAAAAAATTAAAGATAAGCTGAATAAACAAAAGCATCAAAAAACATTCTCACTTATGTTTGAAACGCACTTAATGCATGGGCATCCATCACTTTACCAGACAATACGAGTGCTTGTCTAAGTGACTATTATTAGCGGAGGCAAGAGAAGCTTTGCTGTTTCCCAACGTGATTGGAGTATAAATCACGTTACAAGTTTTTTTCTTTTGTTGTCCGTTCTGTCTTGGCAAGACATTACATACGGATAAGAGAAGGTAAGAGAATTGAGGCACTAAATAAAGGAATGATTACTGCACAGGTGAGAAAATTAGGAAAGTAATTTTAATAATATTTCAAAACAATTCCTGTAAAACAGCTACTGTGAAACAATTCCTTCTCTTCTGGGAAACCATTCCCACTTCCATGGGCGACACTGAATGAAGACACTAAAACCAAAATCCTCTCAGTGGCCATCAGTAAAATAACAGTAAGGCTGTAAGCATGGAGAAAGATGGAAAGAGGAAAAAGAAACAAGCTGAACAGGATGATGAAAAGGTTTTTTCATTTATACTGAGAATGTCATCAGTGATGGCAGGATGTCATCACCCTCAGACCATTTTAAAGCACATATTTTTGCCCCGAGTAAGGGTTCAAATAGATTTTCTATCTTTATCTCATAACTATGATAGTTTTTTTTAAAGCGATGTACACAATTCAGTTGCTATGAAAACTTGTTCTTTTCCTTCCACACTGCTGAATATTGTCTTTATTTTACTAAGTGCACTATACGTTCTAATAAATGTTGTATCATGGGAATACAGGGATTTTCGAGACAGAAATGGTGTTATAAATTGTTTATAAAACAATTTCACAAGAGGTGTTTCACAGAAGTAAACACATCTTTGCTTTTGCGCAGTATAGTGAAGAAATGTCAAATGTTGCTAAAATCAATATCCTCTCCCAGGTGTTCACTCACTGACTCCAAACACTGTAAGCACTTCGTTTAGCATTTAGTGTAGGAGACATCTCCGGACTGAATCCAGCTATGACCTTGCACAGCACTGGTAAAGAAATGATAAGTATCAATTCGCAATAGGCTACCTAAACTTGGTTGAAAGTGGCAGAATGACCCACAATTCTCGACAGAATTGTTAGATATGAGCATTATCTTGATTTGCCTCCCTTATGCTTCTAAACTGAGTTAACTAAAGTTAACTTTACCATTAGCTGGTCCGACTGCTTCAGAAAGAATAGTTAAACTGCATCATATATATTGGTCACATATACTGTGTGATGGATGAATTAAGGAATCTTAAAACATTTTTAAAAAAAATTAATAATAAGCAAAACAAAACTGTGCAGTCTCTCTCATTTTATTTGATAAAAAACATCTGGATATTACAGGAAATCTAGGATTCGGTAGAGCTGTGTGATGCGTCTCTTCAGAAAAGATTTGCATATGACAAGACAGAAGAGAAAGAAGTGCTAAGCAGAGTTTTATATTATCAAAAGGAGAGAAGGAGGATTTGACAGGATGATTGAAAAACAGACGTCTGTTGTCAAAAGATGCCAGGGGTCGTGTTGAGCTGCACTCCAACAAACCAACAACAAATTTTATCATATGGCTCAACAAATACTGCTCACACTGTATATCCTTTTTGTAAATGTTTCTGTCTTTTTTTATTTGACATGTAGACTGACAAACCTTTCTTCCAGTGTAAGAGGTGCGATATTCTTATATTTACTAAGAATTACAGCCATGACTTTGCAGAGGAATTTAAGCGGTGTGGTGGATTTACTTAAAGTAAATTTCCAGCAGTTACTGTGGTTTGTGTCCCACTAACCTTTAATGGACAGAGTTGTGGGATTAGGGAAAGCATAATGGGCTTTGTTAGAGAATAGTGATATAAGTTGGAGGTCACACATTAGTGTAGAAAAAGAACAACTTAACAGTCAACTAAAAAAATCAGAGACTATATACTGCATAAACACAATTTAAAAATGTTAGTTGTTCTATAAAGGGACGTACACATCGGCAAGAGGCTAAAACTGATGTAGCAACCAGAAACCCTGTAAAGTCAATGAAATGTGGAGACTGTGTGATGACAGGCAAAATAACTGCCTGTGACTCAGAGTTAGCGGGAGTCCACTTAAATTAATCTCAACTTTAAGGTGAGTAATTTAAGCAAATAACAAAGGAGAGGACTGACGTATGAAGTGATAGGTAATACATTTAGAGGACTATACAAGCAGAGTAGGTAGCTTCACTTTAAATGTGGATGAAGCATAAGGTTTTAGGTTTGATACATTCTCAAATAAAGGTTGCCATTCAGTATTTTGTAGATAGCGGTATAGTTGTTGTCATTGTTGTTGCGCACAAGACATTTTTGATAAATTGCTCATATCATTGCTTGTGCCTTTAAGAGCTAATGGATAAACTTTCCTAAGTGTCAGAAAAGGCAGTGATGCTTTTTCAGCAATAATCAATGTTGATGCAGCGTCGAAAAGTGGCAAAGTGTACAGATCATTCAGACAGCAGAGGGAAAAAATGAATGCTCCCTGTTTGGGTGCAGATTATATGTAGACTAAAATTAAATTGTGCTTTATTATTTTCGCTCAAGCACCTCATCACTAAAATCTGACAATTTTACACCTTAATATTCTAGCTATTCACCAGAGGAGCCTGATAGCTGAGAAACTTAATCCTGCCATGAACTGTTTTTCCTCACATCAAAAAAAGTCTTTTAAATATTATTCCTATTATAACAAACTGTTTCGGTGAAACAGAAGTCGTCTTTGCATCAGGCCCCGACTTGTGTCCTTACTAAAGAAGGCATGTTTTAGACTTTATGGTACACTTGGGTGTCATGTATATCTTTGTGTCTGCTGCAACTATTAAGCGTCAGTTAGGGAAAATGTGATCCAGCACTCTGATACCGAACACGCACATCAATATCACCTCACCCAACACACATGGGGGAAATACGAGTTCCCACTTCTCTGCAAAGACACCATAATTGGCAATTAAACAGCTCATCTGGTAGATGAAAACAAGATTGTTGAAAATGAATGATGCATTTAGAGGTTAGCTAATTGACACAAGATTTGGATTGGAACCAATGTCATGTTTCTTTCTTCTGTGTATTGAACTGTGTATTGAACGCTGGCGGCTGATAAGTGGGTACATAGATGGTAAATTGCAGCTTTGACAAAGTGGTTGGTATTAGATTTCATTGAATCCTCTTACGCTTTTGTTGTTAATCAAGTTGTGTTTGAGCAGGTGATGAAGTTTCTGGGGCTAAAGATTGCAGTCATCCATTCTAATAGAAGTGTTCTTGGTATACTTTACATGTAATTTGTCGATCGGTTAGCTGGAGGAAATAGGTTTCCCGATAGGTCAGTTCAAACAAGCTGACAGCCGAACACATCCAAGTGTCTGTCTGCGTGCGCCTGTGTGCTTGTGTTAGACAGTGTTAGGATATGACAGCACAGTCAATGTAATCTGTTTGATAATAATGACACCAAACTCCTGTGATTACATAACAAGTTTTACGCCATAACACAAAGAATGCATGTCAATGCAATGTCTGTAACACAATAAAGCCTGTAACCCAGTCCTGCAGTGAAGTATTAATTTATCTGGCCCCTTGTATGCCCAAAAAGTTACACTCGCATAAAACTATAGCTAACCCGTCACTCATCCCCCAGGGTTGCCTTTTTCTTTGCTGCTTGAGCCAAGAGCCTTGCAACATTAGCCACCTGGGACCAGATTTACCCCACACTCCTGTAATTAGAATCCAGCCTCTCCAGCTGAGATACGACCGCAGCTTAGCAGTTTGGATATTTACTAGCAACACAGCTGCATCGCTTACATGCTCTCAGACATAAAGGGAGACTTTATGATGTGAAAAAGCAAGGCCTTACATGAATCTGCAACGTTTTTTTCTTCTTGCAACAGAGGGGACATCGGGGACTTATAATCCATATGCAGCACAGATGTTCTTGTTTTATACAGAAGCATGTCGGGCCTTTGGTCTTCCACAGTACTTCCTTCTTATCACCATCTGTCTTCAGCCGCCTGAGGTACTCCTGGAGTAACTCATCTTGGGGGTGGGGGCGTATTCCTGATGTAGTCATGGATGCTCCAGCTTTGATAGTAGCTTGAATTGTTAGGTGGTTCCCAGTCAGCTGTTCAGCCATGGATTCTACATGTATTCCCTGCCAATAGGTCTGCTGCTGCAGTGAAGTAGCATTCATCAAATACTATTTTGTCAGTTATTCATAAAATGTCCTGAAGTGCATGAAGTACCCTACTTGTCAACAGTGAGTCCTGGTTGCCCAACATATTACAGAAACATCAAAATGTTTAAAGTGAGGCACACAAATGAACAAAACCAATGATTGAGATTATATTTCACTCTAAACTGTGCTGGGCCTGAGAAGTCAAATGCAGTGCAAAGTAGGAAAACACCAGCAAAAAGAAAAATGCTGCAAACGTATAAAAAACACAATAAATGTGTTTTTGGGGAGATGATAAAATGATGGACCAGCTGCGGAAGTGACAGATGCCAAAACATGTGAAGGATTGCAACTGAGCTTAAGAGAAGCGAAAGATTCATTGGTGTTGTGAGGGAGAAAAAGATGCAAGGTAATTCATATTTTATTCACATAATTTATATAATACTGTAGATACATGTTTGCTATTAGCTGTTTACTCTTAGCGTGTCCCTTCTGCAGCTGATCTGTGAGCTTTTACTTATTTTCCATTGTGTTTTATTCAACTTCCTTGTTGTACTAAAACACTGTTAAAATCAGTCATTTGGCATAAATGATGGCAGACAAATCGTTTAGATGTTGAGGCTCCTTATAGCCAGTATACTTTGGAAGTTAGCACCACTGACATGCAGCAAAACGTGCAAAAGCTGACTTGACAAGAGTTGGTGCAGTTCAGTTCCTTAGCAAAACCTTCAGCCTTTGGTTTATTTTCTTCCTCACATCAAAAATAATGGTGTTGTGTTTTCTTTCCTCCATCTCCATCTGTGTTTCTACACAGGAGGTGCTGATCAGGTGCAGTGTTAAGCAGGCACACTGGTGTCGTAGACAGCTGTATTGATCAACGTTCATATCACACATATCAGATGCGTGTGAGACATGCTTCCTGTGTGAAATGAAACAAAAAATATTCTCACAGTTACTATATTTGTGGCTAGTGGTTAATAAAACAAAATCAGTGACATTTCCCACAACGACCACCTCTTCTTTTATGGCTTATGATATTCCTTTATTCAGCTTCTCTCTCTCCCTGTCTTTATTTTATGCTGTCTTTTCTTTTTACTCTTCTTATCCTCTGCTCCTTGAGGTGATAAATTCACTTGTATCGGTTCTTTCCTTTTTTCAGATTTCTTGCCCCTCTGCTCACTTTTGATTACGTTCCTTCCTCCTGTCCATTTGCTTCTTCACCTTCCTCCATTTTCTGCTCCCACTATTCTTTCCTCTTTTCATCCGATTTTAAATCCTTATCCATTTTCTTTTTTGTCGCTCCATTTCCTTCCCCTCCTGTCTTTCTGCTCCTTCCACGCTCTCATAATGTACTTGCACTTTCTGTTGCACTTTCTGGCAGTGAAGTCCTAGTCACCCTAAAGTTCATACTCCTTTAGCTGTTCTCCACTTACAGCCAACCCTGCTGTAGCTTAAAAATCACAGTCTACTAAACGTCTTTCTCAGGTTCTGTAAGACAAAATCACTTTCTCTTCTACCATACTCTTTTTAGTTTAAGACAGAAAGCCTACAGAAAGAGGCAGGTGGGTTGATGGAATCAATAAGACTTTAGTGATTTGGGTTTTGACTGTTTGGTTACGTCGTGTTAAGCACAAATACTACTTGGTTAGGTTCAGGGATAGATCTTAGGCTACGTCCACACGTACACAGGTGTTTTTGAAAATGGAGATTTTCCGTTTTTGTTTTAAAAAATAATCCCGTCCACACATAAAGGCAGAAATGAAGGAAAACGCTGCTAGGAACATGCCAAAGCAACAGGTGGCGATATATTCCTAACCGTGCAGAAATGTTGGCCAATCAGAAGTCTAGAAGCCTCGGTGGGAAATAGTAAACAAAGCTGGGGCATAGAAGCAGAACCGAGTCGTATGTGTGGAGGGACAGTAACTGTGTGTGTATATGTAAGCATTTAAACACTACAGAGAGAACAAGTAACAGTAACAGTATTGTAGAAATTCATTTCACCAAAACAATAACGTGGCGCACAGTGTGACGTCAAAAAATGCGCACACCTTTGATGCTGCGTTTTCTCCGTTTTTCTCGTCCACACGTAAATGCAAAAAAAAAAAAATTTCAAAAATATCCACCCTGGCCGGAGTTTTTAAAAATCTCAGTTTTCAGTGACCAAAAACGCCGTTTACGTGTGGACGAAAGGTGCAAACGCATAGAAAAATCTGCATTTTCAAAAATGCCCGGGTACGTGTGGATGTAGCCTTAGTTTGGATTGAAATGGATTCATTCTTAAACTTCCCCATGTGAAAAGCTTCTCCCCAGTTTCTACACAGGCTCATCTTTCCGAGCTAATGGTAGTCATAATTGGTTGATTGAAAAGACAACATTAGGAAACCAAGTGCATGGATGAGGAAGATATGCTGCGAAACATTATAAACATGTGTAATCTGGGAAAATGTGTTTAGGAGAATGCAGTCTAGGAGGACCGGGCACTTAGAGCTTGCCAGGCAGTTAGTTGGATTTTCTGCTGAAAATGGACTTTTATATGTGCAAACCTTCATTTTTAAGGCTGTTCCCATCACTTTTTGTTTGTGTTTCACCTTTTTATCCTTTGCATTGCAGGAATACTACTGCTTTCTCACAGCAGGTTATTACATGAAATTGTGATGGTTTTACATTTACACTATTTTCCAGTGAGTGTTCCATCGGTTTTGGAGCCATTAAATGTAAAAAAGGAAAGGAAACAAAAAAGAAAAAGACAGAATATTGGACTATTACTAATTTTCAATTATATACTCTATATACTGCTTTCTTCAATTATTTGTTTTTGTTTTTTGTAAGAGACAATCGTATCGGATATATAACCAACCCTTTTTTATTTTTGTACTGAATACTGAATAAGTATTAAAGCACAATTTGGATGTGGTATACATGCAATTTGTATACACAATTTCCATCAAATGGTAAAACTGAAAGCTCCAACATAAATCATAATCCCTCCAAAGAAAGGAAGGATTATGATTTTTGCTTGGGCACAAAAAAAAACCAGGCTTTTTTTTTGTTTTCCACATTACAGTTAATACTGTGTTGCAAATGAACAAATAATGAGCAAACAATACAAGCCTATTGTATGAATTTTTTCATTCACTACTCTGCTCCGAGGTCAGCTTTTTGCATACAGTATCATTTATTTTCCATGTTTTCAGCATTTATCAACAAACCACTCTTAAGACTTTGCATTCAATCTGGACGATCGTATCAGCGTAAGCACTGTCTGTGTATTAGAAAGAAGTAGAACGATAATTTCTGTGTGTGTGCTGTGTGTTGCACAGTAACTTGTAGTTGTTCAAATGTTTATCAAAAAAGATGGAAAATGGCAAAGATAAAGGGAGAAACAATGTTCTCACAGTAGGGTATATGTATAGTCTATATAGATATAGCAGGGAATGGCAATGCATTTAGCTTGCCCGAGCTCTGGCTGTGATGACGATGATGATGAGGTGCAAATCTAAAAGCCATTACACCTCCCTATGAGTTCTATTATCACCGCTGACTGATAATTGCATTGGGCTGTGGTGCTACGAGAGCGACAGCCTGGTGCTGGTGCCTTTCTTTATGGTGCGCCCCGATATGATCTTCGTGCGCACTGGTGCGAACACTAAGGACTTTTTATGGTGTCCTTTTGTGTCACACGGGCCAGACGGAGCTGAGACTGTGAGATAGGAATAGGAAGAAAAGGGAGAAGAAGTTAATGTTAATTAACGGGGAAGAATGAAGGAGGGGAGAGCAAAATCAAATCTCATTTATGAGAATATTTACTGGCCCTTTGCTCTCATTTTTATTCATCCTTTTCTTACAAAAAAGAGAAAGATGAGGCTGGTTTTACTATTAAAAGGATGATGGGTCACACAAGGACGGTGGAGTGGAGTAAGGTGGACTGAAATGACATCTCTCTCATACCATCACTAATTTAATGCTGTTATTACTGGTGTAAGTGGATTTTCATCTCTCTATGTGCATTCCAACATGCAGTCATTGATATTTAACTTCAGATGAGCTTTGATGAGATGACTCCCCAAGGAGAAGTCTGTTGGTTTCATGTGGGGATTTTCATTCTCTAACAGATATAATGAGGCAGTGGTAGCCAAGAGGTGAATATAATAAGGCTGTGGTCACTAGTGAGATCGACTGTCTGGCTTAGAAACCCATGGCAAGAGAACACATTCCTTTAAGTGATCATCTACCACTGAGACGTCTTAGAGGAAGGCACTAAACGCAATTAGTCGAGTAGAGGTGCCCACAAAGGGCAAGGTGTTCACGTTTTTTGTTGTCTAAATGTTTGACTTTTCAAGTTAGATTTAAAAAAAGGCTAAGAAGCAGCTCATCTATCACATTTGGATCATGTTTATCAGTGAACATGCTTCCTGTTTAAATATGTACTGCTGAAGAAACATCCTAAACAGAACATGCAATAGATGAAACGTTTATTTGCATGTGTCTGTCCCCAGATACTCTGTAAAGATTGCTTACATTGGTCTGGTGAAGTAGCCAGAAGGTTGTTCGTCTCTCTCTCTTGATCTTCAAAAACGATGCATCTGCAATTATTTTCCTTTTTTCCTCCCTCATCATTACTGCACAGATCTCCCTCTATCTTTAATTTTCATCCTGGTTGTCCATCAAGATCTCTGCTTTGATATTCATGTACCAGCGTGATTGAGATGCAAAAGAGATAGTTGTGAGGTCCTAGGTCATCTTCTACTCCTGATGTGTGTCTTTTTCACCTCATGCACTGCTTTCATCCTCTCCTCTCCCCTCCCCTCCCATCCTTGGTTGTTGTATATGACACTTCTTTAGTGTGTGTAGCTGGGTTTGCACAAGCAACACAATATGGCTGTTATACATTATGTGGTTCACATAATAATCCTCATTATTTTCATATCATCATATCATTCCAAATCATGTTGTGAGATCCAAGGAAGGGCTAAAGGGAGATTAAAAAGCCATTCTTCTCATTTTTGTCCACTGGCAGCATTTCTACTGCATAAACCATCCAACCTGGACACATTCCTGTTCTCTGGTCATTTTCTTTCCATAGCTCTTGTCTTGGTATAAAAAAGTTCTGCCTATTAGCCTGTGGTTACTGCTGGTCAGGTGTAAGAACTGATAATTTGGCCCTGAGGATGACTTAAACCATCTAATTCCCAAACTTGTGGAAGAGAGTTTGACCCTCTGACAATAGAACACATTTCAGGAAGAACTGAGGCGAAGCCACTTGATCCGGCTTTAGGCTGGATTTAGGATTTCTTCCTTCAAAAATGGAAACTTTACCCTGTAGTGTTTCTGAGGAGGGTTTCATTACACACAGCTTGTTCAGGTTGTCGTTTATTTTGGTACCTCTTTATTGTAATGACAGCAAGCGGATGGTAATATAGCTTGGCACTGAATAAAAATATGCTGTAATGCCTGTCTCAAAGATCTAGTCTACGCCCACGTTGCTGGGATTACATTTCAGACACTCAGATGCCTACTCATCATCACACACACAAACACACATATTCAAACAGAAAGTCACTTCGTGTGGCGCTAGTAAACTGTGATGTAACCGTGGCCTTTTGATCCTCAGGTCTTCAAAGTAGTAGGAGGACAAGTTGTGTTAGCCCCCTCCAGCCAAAGCATTTGCACCACTGACCTTTTCACACAGGCACACTTGTACCAAGCCCTGGCTATGTCTGTAAAGCCAAAGCCAATATCCAGTGATTTATTTCATTTGGCTCCCCGAGTACGTCCTCTCAGCTGAACTGGCCTGCCTTAGGCAAAGATAAAGCTTCAGCATGAGCCCTGGGGGGTTGCTGTGGATGTCCCCCCTCATCACTTCTCAGCCACTGTCACACCCACAGCCTCTTAAGGCTGATCCCTTTGCTACGTTGTTGCATCTGTGTTGTTTCGCTGTACAGGGAACAGCGAAACGGTACAGCGAAACAACACAGATGCAACAACGTAGCAAAGGGATCAGCCTTAAGAGGTTATTTGGCTTGTGCCACGTTTTGAACCTGGAGTACCGCCAAACACATTGACTTAGCCACTTAAAATGGTAAAGCATGCATTAAGAAAAGCAGCACAGTGGTCAAGCTTTGGCTGCTGTTTGCCAACCAGGTCTTATCCTGTGGGCTAAAATCCCGTCGTCTTTGTGTTGCAGTGAACACAAGCGGCAGGGGAAGATGCAGGGGGTAAAGGAGGCAGGAAATGGGCTTTGGAGGACGTGAACCTATAGAGCATTGCCTGCAGCAAGAGCATTTGGTATTCACCCTCTGAGGGTTGTGTCAGCAAACTCTCAGAGGTCAGCATGAGAAAACGCTTCCCTCCCACACATTCCCACTCACTTAGAATGGGTAAAGGTTTTCAAAGAGGTTTTGGAGACTCACACCATATCAGCATATCAACATTTTCCAAGGCTTTATGCTCGACATGCTTGTATTAGCACATTTGATTAGATTGGTTAATTGTGTTGTAAACTAAATTGCTTGTGTTGATGATTTTTAATAATTGTGGCTATATCTTCAACAACATCTAACATTGCTGTTAACATCCTGCAGCTTTCTTTCTGAGGTGTGACATTGCTCGGGCATCATATTTCAGAATACCACAGCGAGCATATTGTTTATGGACATGAGTGATACATAAAGAACATGAGTTATATTAGAAGTTCGATCTATTCCGTTTTGCCACTCGGCTCTAAAGGAAAAAAGAAGAAAAGGAGTATCTTGACACCCATGACATGTCCATTGATATCTAAAAATGGGAATAAAATTCAACAACTCATCTTCCACCAGAGAATGATGAGAGTACTTGTTCCCTTGTGTCTTGCACACATAACAAATACTCTATCTTTTATTTATTTTTAGTCGTGTGCTGTTCTCTGTAAAACTCTGTATCTGGTTAGGTAGCATTAAAGCCAATACTATATTATGCTGTTGCCTGTTATACAGTGGTCCCTCGTTTATCGCGGGAGTTACGTTCTAAAAATAACCCGCGATAGGTGAAATCCACAAAGTTGCCAATATTATTTTGTACAATTATTATAGGCTGTAAAACCCCTCACTACACATGCATGAACTTTTTCACACTTTTCTCTCATGTTTAAACACTCTCAAAGTTCAAACCTTCATAGAAAAATAAGTCCAGTATTATAGAATTAAACCAAAGGCACCCGCAGGTGCCTTTGACGGTGCAAAACGTTTCGTCGACAGTGTTGTGATTGTTGGGGAGAAATCCTACAAACATACAGTACAGCACTTCAGAGTCACACTGCTAGCAATCAAAGATTTATGTAAACTTGACAAGCTGAACGCGTTCTGTACTGATAGGAGACACGGCACAAGATTGATTGACATGCAAAACATGCAAAAAAAATCTGCAAAACAACGAGACGATAAAAGGTTAACCGCGTTATAGCGAGGGACCACTGTACAATGATAACAACAAATAGAATGTAAAATACAGTGTGCATAATAAAAGCCTGTGATTGAAGGGGTAAATGCCTAAGCAGTTGTCTTCAAACATGTAATTTTCTATGCATACTCAATATGCATAGAAAATATGGGGACTCCTTTACAGACTATTAACCAGTCACAGAATTTTAACAGAAATTCTGACACAACTTCTAAACAGTTAACCTAAAATAAACACAGTTTAACCTTGAACATGAAGTAAAAGTAGTGTGAAAATTCTTCCATTAGAAATTGCGATTTCTATTTTCTGTCTTTTTTGCCTTATTATGCAAGAAAGATTTGTAACTGGTTGGCTTTTGGTAACTGAAGTGACCTAGTATTGGAGAAAAAGTGGCAAACTGCTTCATTTGAGTGGGTGCAAGTGAAATATCCCTCTTTCCTTTTAAAAGTCCCGAAGGCAGCAAATACTAGAGAAATGTCAGGGAACTTCTCCCACCACTGCTTCTGTCTTTTTACACTTCTCCAATCTGCTGCTCTCTGAGTGTTGTTATCATTCTTCACCTTTTGTTATACCCGTTCGTGACCTTTTGTGTTTTAATTCTGTAAAGAGACATGGGGTATGATAAAGGCACGAGAGCATTACATCAAATCTCATGTGCACTTCCTATGTATTAACTGTAATAAGGGGTTGTTTGATACCAAAAAGGCTGTAGGTTAGGTTTTATATTAAGTGAATGCCAGAGAAATAATTTGTCATGTAAGATGCTATTACCACTAATTGCATTTTAGATCATTGAAATTATCTTTGAAAAATATCTCATTCGAGATAGTGATGTTGCATGGATGGATGCTCACAGGCATTTCCCCAGATGGTGTGTGTGTGCGTATGTGTTTGTGAATCTGGCTTCCTCTGTCTTTGCACAAAGCCAAATATATCCCAGAAGACTATAAGACTATGGTGAGATCACACTGTTGATACCTATCATAGTCTGAATATGCTTATTTTTTCATTCATTCAGACAGAGGCCCAGCCTGTGTACATATACACGTACACAAAAACACAGATGTTCTTGCCTTACATGTAGTGTTTTGGGGTTTTTTCAGCTCTATAAGTACTGAGCACATGTGCACATTTTTTCCACAAGTGCAGAAATATCACACTGTATTATTGTGTAAGCTCATTCTATGTCATTCCTAATTAAAATCATTTTATTTAAAACGAATATTGACATTCTCCAGCAAAAGATGGTAAATATTGACAGCAGCTCTTCTTGTGACTTGGTGTATTGTGTGTTTAGTGGGAGGGTAAACATACTTTGAATAGGCTGATGAAATCTGGGTAAGCTGTCAGCTGAAAAAAATATGGATTAATATTCACATAATGTAGGAGGCATAAAGGAGTTAGGTTTTTCAGTATTTCAGATTTTCTCAAGCATTGATTGTCTTCTGTATCATTTTTAAGTCACATTTCCATTTCTAAATCTCCCTGTGTAAACATTTGTAAAGCTGTGATTTTGCACAGCGTTGAGCTAAATGCTAATGTCAGAATGCTAAAATTCTCACAATTACAGTACTCATGCAGGTCGCTACGGTGTTTACAGTGTTTATGTTGCCCCTTGTAGCTTTATATGGAACACAAAATAAGAGTTGAGGCTCATCATGAGTTATTTTTTCATTAGACAAACTAAGAAAGCAAATTATCGCATGACTGCGCCATAGTTCTTGATTAGGAGAAATGTAGCTGTTATGTACTCTGCACATATTACTGCTCTCTACACCTCTCTGCACTGACTTTAACAAACTGATATGTCCTGTGCAGAATATTTAAAGATACTGTGAGAAATAGAGGAACTTCCATAGCAGAGCTGAAAGTAAATACTTTGGGGGAAGTGGGGAGAGTGAAAACTTATTTGAAATAAATCATGAATGCATTCATCTCTCTTATTGGTATATGAAAGAGTCAGTATTGCTGGGTTAGTATAAAGTCACATGCTTTTAAACCTGCTCTTCATTTAGTTTTGATATAAGAAACTGTAATGATATGAAGGTATATTTTCATAACTGTCAGTGTGTGAAGTATACCAGGTTTATGGCTAAAAGGATAAGACATGTGATAAAAGGACAATGAAATGAAGTGAAAAAGAAATGTGTTTGACATACAGTACTTAGCAAAAGTCTTGTGTCACCTTTCATTTCTTAGAATTTTTCTTCCAAGGAGCAAGACCGTGATGTCATTTCTTAATGTGGTCTTGAGCAATGCTAGGACCTGACCGTTTTCAGGAGGAATGTTCTTTTTGTTGGTGTTGTTTTTTAGCAATGCTACTTAACACTGACTTATGAATCATTCAACCAATAAAAAGGCACCTAAGGTATAAACCAGCTGTGTCTACAGATAAGTAACTTGGCAAAAACAAAACAAATTAAAATGGATTCTACTAGCAGCCTTTTGCAATTAATTTGTACCTTTTTTTTTTTTTAGATTAATCTACAAAAAAATAATAACCATGAGACTGTTTGACAGGAATAAAATTGTTTTATCAACAACAAGGTGATTCCTAAAGAGCTATTAGACAAAAAGGCATATCTTGGCATGGTGTACAATTGAGGGAAAGAAATTAGGAAATTGGACAAGTGGGTGAGAAAAAAGAAGTCCAGCTTCACGAATCAGAGAGAACTTTCCCTTTCAAAAACCCTTCTGTGCACACACATGTCTATAACTATGCGTAACATCCCTCTGGCTCACTTACAAAATGTTACATGCACGTGAACCTGTCGCCTGATATGCACAGATCATGTTGCATGCCGATTTGGACTTTTGAGACAAATTTTACACTGCCAGCTCCACATAGATCCACAAATGTAAGCTGGATAAATGGATTTTTTGTTTTGTTTTGTTTGTTTGTTTTTTAAAACATAGTAAAACATACTTTTACCCATTATAGACACTAAGCTGTAGCCTGTTGTGAAAAGTCAGTACACAGCTGGAGAGGGAACACCATGGTTGTACATCATTGCGGATCATCCTCTGGTGTGAGTATACACTAACTAATCTCTGTGTATTTTGAATATAGATATGATTCAGGTAATGTGGGATAACACTTTGGTAATCTTCTCTGATAATAGTGGGCTAGCGTGAAAGCTCAGATATCCCAGTTTTATACTGGGACCTTTACATTTGTGGATCTGTGCGAAGTTTGGAGTGTAAAATTTGTCTCCAAACCCCACATGGGCATGCAAAGTTAACTGTGCGTATCAGGCAACTGGTGCAACAAATGTAAGGTTTTGTAAGAGAGGGTTTGTATGTATAGTTATAGACATTTTTACACACAGAAAGGTTTTTGAAAGAGAAAATTATCTGATTCATCAAGCTGAACCTAATAAATTCGGTAATTACTATGTAATTACTATTTATTCTTGTTTGGATCAATGCATTTGTGTGGTCAAATTGGTTGTGTGTGGATTGGAGCATGCATTTGTGAGTTCTTAAAAGTTACACACAAATCACTGTATACATTTTGAAATCCTATTTTACCCTCGTGGATCATATCATGGGCATTCGTAACACTTTTGAGGCAAATTTCTCTCCATAGAGAAAATGTTAGGACAATAGTGCGTGTCTGTAAACCATGTCGGAGATTTGGTGTAGTTTGGCCTACATTTCAGCCAATGGTGTTTGGTTTCTTGTCAAAATTGAGATATTTATTCATCTCCGTACCCATCGGGAAAGCATCTGACTGTCAACTGCTTAATTTTTCAGCAGGACAGTGATCCCAAAAACACTGCCAATACAGGCAAAGCATACCTGAATAAAAAAAATAAAAATAAAAAATGCATTGGAGCACTATCAGTCATGGATTGGTCTCCCCAGAGCCCAGACCTCAACATTACTGAAGCAATGTGGGATGAATTTGAGAGAGAATGGGATAAAAGGCAGAAAAATTGAAAGAAGAGCTTTGAATGCCCTTCAAGGAGCCTGGAGAACTTTTCCTGAAGAAAATTACAAGACAGTTCAGGCTGTGGTGAAAAATAAAGGTAGTCATACCAAATATTAACTTTTAAGCTCATTAGAATAGTATAAACTCTATTTTCTTTGCAAGTGACAACAAATCACTGGGGGGTGTGGGCTCAAGATTTAAGCTCAGTACTGTAAGTGACACACTGACTGTATCTTTTAATTAAGTACTGCAGGCTTTAACAAAAGCTGATAAGACACGATTTTTCAATGTCAGCTCCTTCATTGCTCCACATATTTCACAAGTCATTGTTACATTACGTTTGATTTTGGAACTATCTTTCTCCAATACTTCAACATGTAATTCATAATATGTATTGATCACACAGTGCAAAGTGTCAATACAGCTCTTAGTTATATCACTTATAATGGTGAAATTGCAAAGACTGTTAAAGGAGTCCATTAAATTGAGTCAAACCTTTTTTTGGATTCATGGCACCAAAATAAAGTGTTACATGTTTTGATGTAGTAAATGAACTTTTTAGGTTAACTTCTGTGTATCGCATCGTTACCTTTGGGAAGGACAGGACACTTTTTAAAGCTCAAGCATATTATTACAAAAATCAAGTACCCTGACCTTTATTAATAATAAAATATTGATTTATATTTTTTCTATTTCTACCTATTAGTGTCTGTGACACAGCCTTCTCATCTGTGGACAAGCCTCAGTTCTACCTTTGTAGTTGTTTTTATAGCCAGAAGACACTTTGCAGCACAGCAAGCAATGTTAATTTAAACATCATTTCATTAAAAATGCTCCAAAATGCCACAACCATGCTTGTGATGTGAAGTTCAAAGAGCTGTAACCCACTGGTAAAAAAAAAAAGGGAAAAAAAGTGGTTACACCCTTTATAATAAAAAACTTGATATATATATATAGATAGATAGATAGATAGATAGATAGATAGATAGATATATATATAGATATATATAGATACATGTGTATATATAGATATATATACAGATATATAGATACATGTGTATATATATATATATACACACATATATATATATATATATATATATATATATATATATATATATATATATATATATATATATATATATATATACATACATATATATATATATATATATATATATATATATATATATATATATATATATATATATATATATATATATACATACATATATATATATATATATATACATACATATATATATATATATATATACATGTGTGTATGTATATGTGTGTGTGTGTGTGTGTATATATATGTGTGTGTATACATCTATATATATATATGTATATGTGTGTGTGTGTGTGTGTGTATGTATGTAAAGAAAGAAAGTACAAGTAAATTCCTTGATTAACTGTCACAAAGGGAGCTATAGAGCCCCAAACTGCTTCTTGTACCAAACATGTTTACTTCTGTTATAAAGTTTGAGGGTTTAATTTTGAAACGGTGTCTATGGGGATTTTCTGCCCCGGAGGTTAAACCCCTGAAGGGGACGCTGCATAACAATTCACCAGGCCTCCAGTGAGTCGTGTGGAAGCTCTACATACGGTTTTGTGTGCGAAATTGTAGCACACCTTAAATCGCTCACCTACAGCAGATGAACCATTAGATAGCGAATAACTACCTGCCTTCGTTTGTGTTGAACTCGGAGCGAGTTCTCACCTTTAAGACATACTCTGTTTGATCACACAAAAGAATATGAAACAAGTCGACTTTCTTTCATGGTATGTTTCAAAGGCATCGGGCTCTCTCAATCCTTCCACCAGTCGAGCTGTTCCCTTATTATGTGTTCCTCTGTGTCGCAGACAGGCGATGATTGCCTTAGGGTATGCAACCACAGTGTGTTCACAGATTGGACTTCATTAAAGCGCAGAAGATTGCACAGGACAGGGATCACTGAGCCCCTCTCTTCTGTCTGTCTGTCTCTCTCCCTTTCTTTCCTTCACTCAGTCTCACTTGACAGGCTGAACTAGTGTCCCGACGGCAGAGATTAAATATAAAAGAAAAAAATTAATAAATAATGTGAGCGGGGAAAATGGTGAAAGTTATCTTATTAAAACTTGAAAGAGGGATGCAAAAGAGAAGGAGGTGCTGAACACTGAAACTGGGGAATATATCCAGACGAACTATCAGGGGCCAGATGGCCACTACTAAGCATGCGTGCTTGCCTGTCTGTGTATTTTTTTGTTTTTGCACATGCAGGTATGCGGCGCCGGTCATTGTAAGTCTGGTCTTATTGAAAACTTGTATGTCTACTCTTGCTGCAGGCTGAGTTTCGAAACTTCCTTTATTCTCTACCGAGGACAAAGAAAGTTTGAGTTTTAAACTGACCTTGCTTGTGACCAAGACAAGACTTTTTCAAACATTGCTTTTCACTTACAATTGCAAAATAGGATGAATTCTTGGAGTTTGTGTAGATGTCTGTGTGTCTGTCTGTATATGTGAGCACTCAAGTATGCTGAATTCTTACATTTAGAAACCATTGAGGAGTAGAATACATTCCAATGTCTCGTGTTGCTCACTCAATTGAAGCTTTGATAAAGATGAAACAAATGTGTGTCTATGGGTGTGCAAATGCAACACATAATTTGGGATAAGAGGAATGGAATAGATTTCTGTCTGTGAATGAAAATATTAGATCTGACAAATACCTGATCATCTGAAGAGCCCCACAGGGAATTGTTTGGACAGTAATACAGGATCATCTGCCAAAAAGATAATCTTTACCGAAATGCCTCTTAAAAACCTCTAATAAGCTTTAACAAAAAAAAGAATGATAACTGAGATGAAAGCACATCTGTACTAATAAAATAAGTCAGCATTACAAGTACTTCTTGTCATACTGCTCAGTTTAGGTTTAAACTGGACTTTTTAAAGTTTGGTTAAATGTTGCTAAATATAAATGATGGAAAGCTGATGATTTGCTGACCCGGGGCAGCACTACTGCTATAATATTGTTCGTATTTAATGAAATAATTTGTTTTTTTTAAACTTATCTTAACATTGCCGCAAGTAGGGGTGACGTGGGCTGCAAGTGGCCCCTGGGCCACCAGTTTGAGACCCCTGCTTTGAATATATGATCTCCCCCTGCTGGTAATGCAACTACTTCACGTTTTGCCATAATACTGGGTTGTCTCATAACAGGTCAAGAATGCTGAGGATAGCAGATGTGACATAGACAGATCCAGATTTCTGCTTGTGGCTGGGGGGGGGGTCTAACTCTTATATGGAATAGCGAAAACAGGGAGGAGCAACACCATCAACTAAATGGAAGAAAACAAAAGTGAAATCTGTGTCAAACATTGCTGCTGTTTGAATTACCCCCAAGGTTATTGCGGTTCAGTGCTTCTGCTTAATGATCTGCATCTGCTGGCCATACACAAACAATCAAAACAAAAATATTGTGTATTTTACAGTTTAAATTGCATTTTACTAAATACCTGACAGAGTGGGAGAAGCAGAAAAAGTCTATTTTTCCTTTCTTTTTTGTCACTCTTGTGTGGACGATAGCTAGTGCATTTTTAAGCTTTGCCACCTCTGCTCATGCTGGTCAAGAGATTTGTGCTCTTTTGTTTTTGCCTCCTCTACATATAATGATTAGTTTCATTCAACAGTCCTGCTGTTGCTTAGCGACCATCAGCACCACCACCACAACAACAACAACATCCCTGTGGAAATTAGAGGATGGTGAGAAAGGATTCAAAGGAGGAACAAAGCAATGGGGGAAGAGACCATGTTGTATACAACATAGACAGATGATATTATTATTATTATTAATAATTAATAATAGCTGACCTTGTTCTAGATTGAAAGCTCTGGGATGGCGTTTGAGTCTGAACAGTCAGGAACTCAAACTTAGGCACTATACATTTACTGCTTCAGCTATCAGCTGCACAAATCTCTCCTAAAACAAAATCAAAAAGACATACATGGATAATGGATAAATAATTAAAGGCATGACTGACTGTGTTGGCAAGATTACAGGTACATTCTGTATTTTCTCATGCTATAAATGCCTCTGTGCAGAGGAGGCATACCCACTGTACATATGGATGGGTATTGTTTCTGAAAAGGTGCTTGTGTGGATGAGTAACTCATTTCAGAATAATTTACACTGAGTGAATTGAGAATGGGATTTGAGAATGAGTTCATCCTGTTTGTCAGTGGAGGCGTATTGGTGTACTGAAAATGGAGGTGGAGCTTTTGCACTCATGATTTCTGAAAGACTTTTTTCTACTCTGTTTCCACAATGTGTTCAGATTCGTCGTTGCAAGAGGGAATAAATAAAGAATTCACTGAACAATTTCACCTTAAAACAGGATTTATAAATTCACTAGTATCAGTAAAAACTTAGCAATATCCATCTCTGGTGTAAATGTACCCTCCTAACACGTGTTTTTAGAGCGTCTTGACTCTTTAGCTTAAGAGTGCTTGTAAATTGGATTTCGCATTGATCTTAGCTTTAAGACGCTTTTGGGAAGCCAAGCAAAGATCTAAAAGACATCAATGAGAAGGATGTCAGATGGCGGAGCATGATGCACAGGACAAAAAACTGTTAGCAACAGTTCTGAAGGCGGATATAGTGAACCAAACTTGTTTATTTCCATTGGATGTCATAGTTTTTCAGATATGTTATTACAATGTTGGAGAGCATTTCTGATGGCACAGAGTGTTGAACTTTGTAGTGGACGCGTGATTGCTGCAGAAGACTATGCCTGATTAGGGCTGCTGGTCTTACAGCAATGATCAAGGATAATATGTGGCACTCATTAGGCCATAACAACAAAGACTGCTTACATTACTTTCAAAATAGTGTTGCTGAACGAAGGTCAAGCTGACAGATCTGGAGAATCTGCATGAGGCTGTCATGTCAACATGGACTTGTATAGTTGCATATTTTCCAGGTCCTGTTATATAAATCTATAGTTATAATGAGGTTCTAACTAGTACTTGAAGGGAGCAAGTTAATTAATTAATTAGTAGTTACAACATGCAGGATTTGTGGTCTTTAAATTTATGGATAATGGCTGGTAGCAGGGACAGCTGATCAGCTTGAAGCTGGAGACAGGTGCGGGAGTAGAAGGGACTGAAAAAGAAAAAGGTAAGTCAGAATGCTACGTAGCGAAGAGCGAGCGACTCAAACGCTGTTACACTGAGTCCTAGTAGAAACCACATTCTGGCAGAGTGAAACTGGCAGGGCTGGTTATTTGAAGAGACTTGATGGCTGAATAAAGTGCAGCTGCTGGGGAACTTCTCCAGCTCCAGCACACCTGTCTCTACTTCTACTGTAAGACACACACACTCACAAAACACAGAGAGAGGAGGAAAGAGACGCTGTTAGTGGCAGTGGGTCAGCCTGACACAGAATGGGAAATTGAGAGGGATGTGATTGTTTTTCCAAACACTAGAGAAAATATGGGACACTGAGCACACTGAGATTAATTATAAAACATTTCAGAAGAAACAAATTAGAGGTGCAGAAATCAAGGAGACGGGTTTGCCAGAGAAGAAAATCCTCAATTGGTTCATTTTGTAAGGCAGGGACAAACAACGGCTTCTGTCATTTATTTCATTTAAAACTTAGACTCAAAGGGAAATCAAGACATTCTTGTTAGAGAGACACACTTAACACTGGCTTGATAGAAATCAGGATTACTAACATTAGTGCCAGGGAACTAATAAAGTAATATAGCTGTAGAGCACTCCCTCTTTTAGTGGACAGACTGGCTTCTCAAACGATGTTAACAGTGTAATGCATCCATTTTACTTTCCCCTTGAATGTTTGGCAATAAGTAGACAGACCTTGCATAACCTTAAGTGTAATACATTGGTGCTCTTAAAATTAAGAAGGACACCTTCCTACAAATTAATTGTCCACTATTGCCCAACAGAGAATGGAGGATATTGCTTTGTAGTTTTCTACCGTATTAGCATCAAAGGGAGGGAAACACTGGTCCACTATTTTTTACTGTAGGGAGTATAATTTCAGTTTGTGCTTAGTGAGTAGAACTGCCTACTCCATCCTGGGAGGTGTCTTTCCAACAACCCTATACATAATGGATTGGTTATTTGAAATCCTGAATGTCCCAGTTAAGTTTGTGTCAGTTTAATTCATGAATAATTTCCACCATGTTTTCCTCAGGCTTGTTACCTCTACCCTCCTTACAGATTCTTTCGCTCTTCCTCTCCACTATGTGTCTTTTTCCTTCCTCAGGCACTTTTTGCTCTTCAAGCACTCCAAGAAAAATGTTTCGTTTTCTTGTGAATTTCAAATCTTTTTTGTGGAATCACGGGCCTCCAGACGTTGTGCTGTTCAAATTGTTGTCCTCTGTTAGGGACTTGCTCTTTTGCAGCTTGTCACTGTGACCCAATGTCTTGACCTATTTGTTACAACACACTTCACCAGATATCATCCAAACGTGAAAAGAGAATGAAACTATTAAAAAATCTGGAGATGTTGCCTGTAACTCAGCATGCCCTTCAGACGGTCTTGTCTATGACCGTTTCTGGGGAATTCTGCCTTGACTTTTTAGTGGTCGGTGCCGTGTTAAGTGTTGTTCTGAGTACAGAGGAGTATACGCTTCTAAGAAGTTTGGTCAATCAGTCACAGTGACAGGCTAATAAAGGGTCTCTCTGCTAGTAGAGGTAATAGTAACCCACAGGTGGCCAATCCGTTTACTTCACCTCCTCGTTCCTCCCTTGCTCTTTTACTCCCACACTCTTTAAACAGTTGTTTTGTTATTTCTATGTCCAGTTTAGTCTTAATGTTGGCTCACAAGCTGCTGGTCCATTAAATTGAGGCCTTTTTCATGCCTGGTGGAGTTAAGTTTTGTGGGAGAGAGGGGTAATTGTAAAGCCAGAAGAAAACAAAGTGAGGAACAGTGAAAAGTATAAACTCAATGCGCCACTGGCTCAGCGGTGCTGATAATAGAAAGCATGTCTTGCTTAGACTTTGATGAGAAAGTGTTCCTCTGCGTGTGTTTGCCTTTATGCTTTTATGTGAGCTGTGGGGTATGTGGGGGAGTGAGACAGTTCACACATTTTTTTTGTGGTATTGTTTTGATTTATGCGGCATATTAGCACGTCTTTCTCTTTCAGCGTCCTTCAGACTGTTCCTTTTATTCACTTCTTTGCTTTCTCTTCTCTCCCTCTTCTAATATGTTCTTTCTTTCCTTTTTAATCTTTTCTCGCTCACATTGTAGCTCTTACCTGTACTATATCTCTGGGGTCTCAAGGCCATCCTTGCACCATCACCAGATCCAGCAGTGATTCGGCTGTGCAGGTTTGCTCCAGCTAGGGAAATTGGAGCCATGCATCACCTCTCTGTAGATTGACGACAGAAAAATTCCATTACAGTCTGTCGCTTGTCTCTGGAGAGATGTCGAAGAGAGAGGAGAAAGGGAAGCTTGAGATCAAAATAGAGAGAGGGAATGTTTAAAGAGACACAGAGAACAAGGGACTATTTTGATGAAGAATGTCCTGCTATGGGACAGACAGGATAAAAGGATAATGCCTAGAAAATATCACCATTACAATGTGTCACTGTCATAACAGCAGGACTCGAGCAGCAGTGGGACTATTTGAACCTGTTCGGTTCTGCTCTCCAAGGAACTGTGGCACTGGGGCCACTTATATAGAGAGAGAGTTCATTTCCTCCTAATGGAAAATTTAACAGTACACAGTGTGATTAGGTATCAGAATCTTAAAGAGTTTGTTTTACTTGTCTAAATATTTCCCTACCTAAACCAGGGTGGCAAAGATCCAAAACCATGTGGTCTGAGTATGTTTTTAAAGTAGCTACCGGTAGTGATGATAAGCTTAGATTGAGAATTAAAAAGCCAAAGGCAACTTGGAGGCAGGAGCTATTATGTGTTTAGTTTAGGAAGCTTTGAGTTTGAACTCCTTTGATAAAGCATTTGCATTATGTGTTCTTTGCAAAGCAAATAGGAAAGCAAAAGTGGAACTTTGAAAATGCAGTTCCAACTTTGTTAGGTAACCCTCTTCAGTAATGCAAACATCTAATTAAAACGAAGCTACAGACTTGTCTGGTGTAGTGCAAACAAACACATGTTCCTGCTTGTTTAATTGTGTTAGTTGAGGGCAGTATGGAAGCTGTCAGCTGAACTATGCTGCAGACTTTAAAACACAAAACAAAAAAAACAGCTGTTTGCTTTTGATATGAAAACAAAATGGAAACAACCACAGGATTTAGTGATGGCAGATATGCACTTTTTAACATTATTTTAAATGAGAAACATTTTGATTAATCTACTGAACCTGAAGAAATAGAATCATAATCATAATAGGTCTTAAATCCCTGAGGAAATGATGTGATCATAGTTGCTCCAAGACAGTTAGGACAGTAACTAACTAAACTAAATTAAATATTACAATATATTTCAAAGTTATCTAAAGAAAAAATAGATCTAATAGATACAAATACCTCCTTTATTCCTTATAAATATCTCAGTATATTACACAAATTAAATATAAATGCTTGACTCTGTGGTTCTCCTCTTATTATACTGTACTTTATTTTCTCTGTAGAGGATGTTTAAGTAATACGATTGTGTAACTATTGCTGTGTGTACTTGTCCAACTGATAAAAATACATTAGATAAAAATATATCTGTTTTGAAAATCTTTTTTTTTATTAGTAATCTGTATTTTCAGCTGCATTTCTATTTAGTTTTATTTCCCAAGATCGCTCACACTAACTCATACATTAAGTGCAGTATTCAACTGCTCTGTAATCCAAATTTCTAATCAGAAACATGGAATCAACTCAGTGCGTTTTGGCATGCTGAAGTTCAAGATGACCTGCTGAAGTTCAACCCAAGCATCAGAATGGAGAAGAAGGGTGATTAAGTGACTGTGAACGTGGTATGGTTGCTGTGATTTTCCCATACAACAATCTCTAGTGTTTATATAGAATGGTCCAGAAAAGTGCAGGTAAGCAGCAGTTCTCAGGATTGTTAATGCAAGAGGTCAGAGGAGAATGCTTCAAACTGATAGAAAGGCAACAATAATCAACTAAATTAATCAACATACCAACCCAGAAGGGCATATCTTGGTTGACTGAGTGCACGACTTGTTGAATTATAAAGCAGAGTGGCTTACTTAGGCCACTTCTCTTGCCTATATACAGAAAACGGATTACAATTGACACAGGTTTGCCAAATTTGGACAATAAAAAAATTAGAGATATTTTGTATTGTAAGCAATGTTTTCTGCAGCGTTCTTGTGGGAGGATCAGAATTTGGTAATAATGACATGAAATCATGAATCAATCCTACCTTGCATCAATGGTTCAGGCTGCCGGTGGTGTAATTGTCTGGGGGATATTTTGCTACCATCTGAGCATCATTTAAAAATCACAAACTATCTGAGTAGTGTTGTTGATCATGTAGATTCCTTTCTGATAACAGTGTACCCAGCTTCTGATGGCTGCTTCCAGCAGGATGCACCACATCACGAAGCTCAAATCATCACAAACTGATTGCTTGAATATGACATTGTACTCAATCCAAGACGGCACCTCTTGGGATATGCAGCCGTCAAATCTGCATCAACTATGTGATGCTGTCATGTCGACATGGACCAAAATCTCAGGAATATTTCCAGAACTTTGTTTAATCTGTGTCACTGAGAATTAAGGCAGCGTTGAAGGCAAAAGACAGTCTGACCCAGCACTAGTAAGATGTAACTAATGAAGTGAAAGGGGAGTGTATGTGTTCATCCTTAAAGCATGTCCAAATAGTCTAAATATCTAAATAACAGACAAATCATTGCATTTTGTCATTTCTTGCAGCTTGAAACACAAAGTAACTTGTGATTATAGTGCACATATGAGTCAAGTTATTTGATCATTCCTTTTTTTTTTTTGCCTGTCCCATTTGGTTCTTTAGCCGTCAGAATTGTTGTCTGAAGACCAACAAGAATACCCAATGGATTTATTTTGCCAAATGGATCATCATGGCATTGCCGTATTGGTCCATTTGATCGACCTTTGTTTTTATTATTTATTTTATTTTATTTTCAGTTGTTACAGACGGGACAGACATGAGTGAGGGATAGGAAAGGGAGAAAGAAAGAGGAAGGAAAAGAAAAACAGAAGGGGAGAGGGACAGTGAGAAAGGGGGAAAAAATATCTCCTGGATCACCTGTTGAGAGAAAAAGAATAGAAAACAAGCAAAAAAACAACAACAAAGCAACATACTAAACACAACACCATCGCAATAATCTAGCTAAGTGTAAACAGCAGTAAATACTAAATATTGAATGTTGTTGTGCAGCACGCAGGACAGACAGCGCACAATGTGCTTTGAAGTAGCAGCCAAGAAAGGTGTGATTTAAGTCTACGAACAGTGAACACCCGTGTGCACACCTGTGTGGATCGGCGCGCTTGTATTCAAATGGTTTCCCCATGTAATGGTCTGCAAGAGGGTGTAGAGAGGTGTATTTGATCATTCCTAAGAATGACACTATTGTGTTCTGAGAGGAAACTTTAAGCTTAAGATCTCTTGTTCTAGCATATCTTCCTGTTAAAAATATTTGGGGCAGGCCAGTTAGGCAGCCAGATGGGGAATCACCAGTGACAGGCTGCCGAAAAGAAGTAAAAAATGTTTTATTTTTGCATGTAAAATATTTTTAGAAGTATCCTTCATGAAGTGTTAACCACAGTAACCAGATGATGGTGGGAGGAGACCGCAAACAGACTGTTGCAGGACACAAACAAAAAGCCTGTAATGAGGAGTGTTGATTTACACCATGATTTATGTTTATGTCAGCAGTGGCACAAGGTAGAAAACAGAGACATTTTGATATCGATAAATCAGTGTTAAATCGTAATGTTTGTCCTACTGCATGCACAAAAGGCACAATGGCTTAAGTGCTGAAGATAAACTTGAAAAGGACACCAATGTTATAGCCATGCACTGTAAAGTGAAATTTTATGACACTAACAGCAGAACTGGAGGTTTTGTTTGTTGTGTGCAGCTGGTTGAAGGAGTTAGGTTTACCAAATGAAAAAGGGATCAATATGAGCATCCCCAAAGTGAGAGAATTTAACACATTTACATATGTGCCACAACAGTAGTAACTGAATAAATTATTTGTAAATATTACATTGTAATGTTGCCTAGAGCTTCAAAATCGCTAAAACTGGTGAAATGATTCGAAACAGCTGAGGCAGAAAGGAAAGGGAAGATAATCAATATGTCTGTGAAGGTTCTCAGTCATCCAGGTCATCGTAGTCAAAGGAGCTTGCAAAGAAAAGCGTCTGGACTTCTTTAAGTTACTTGAAGACGTTTCACCTCTCATCTGAGAAGCTTCTTCAGTTCTAAGGTCAAATGGTGGGGAGTCCCAGATATAAACCTAGTGGGAGTATCCCCCCACAGAGGGACAAAAGGACCCCCTGATGATCCTCTAATCACCTGAGCCAAGGTGTGGAACTGGGTGTGGGTCCCAATCAGCCAGAGTTTCGGGTGAGTTCATTGTGAAACCTGGCCCCACCTTATCATGCAAATTTCTGAGGTCAGATGGCCCAGGATGTGAGTGGGCGTTCAGGCGTCTGGGAAGGGATCTCAAAGCGAGGAATGCCCAGACCTCTACATTGGAGAGACCAAACAGCCGCTTCACAAGCGCATGGCACAACACAGAAGAGCCACCTCCACAGGACAAGACTCAGCTGTCCATCTGCATCTTAAGGATAAAGGACACTCTTTCGAGGATGCCAATGTTCACATTTTGGACAGAGAGGACAGATGGTTTGAAAGAGGAGTGAAAGAAGCCATCTATGTCCACTGTGAGCGACCATCTTTGAACAGAGGCGGTGGTTTATGACACCAACTCTCTGCCATCTATAATCCAGTTTTGAGATCCCTCCCCAGACGCCTTAACGCCCACTCACATCCTGGGCCATCTGACCTCAGGAATTCGCATGATAAGGTGGGGCCAGGTTTCACAATGAACTCACCCGAAACTCTGGCTGATTGGGACCCACACCCAGTTTCACACCTTGGCTCAGGCGATTAGAGGATCATCGGGGGGTCCTTTTGTCCCTCTGTGGGGGGATATTCTCCCACTAGGTTTATATCTGGGACTCCCCACCATTTAACCTTAGAACTGAAGAAGCTTCTCGGATGAGAGGTGAAACGTCTTCAAGCAACTTAAAGAAGTCCAGACGCTTTTCTTTGCAAGCTCCTTTGACTACGATAATCAATAAGCTTTTATTGAGGCGACATATGTGAACTATACTCATCATCATCATCATCATCAACAACTTTATTTATAAAGCACTTTAAAACATATCCATGAAACGTCATGGATAAAGGTGAACAGGCTACTGCATAAATCTTCAGAAAGTGACAGGACTAAGACATAGATGTAGATTTGACGCTGATCTCTCACTTTCTTGAATGTGTTGTTGGAGAAGCAATATTACAGGTGTTCTGCGGTGAATTCTCTTTCTAAAGCTGCAGTCAGCTGATAAGATTTCACTGACACCAGCATCAACAGGCTGACCCCCATCTCTCATTCACTGTCCTGGAATAACTGAGTTGAAAGACAGCAGAGAGGGAGAGAGAAATGCAAGATGGGAGTTAGTGAGGAGATGAGATTAGGTGGACAGGGTAGGAGATTGTGATGGAATGAAATGACAAAGGGAAGATGGAAGAAAAGACATACGGATAAGAGAGAACAGAAAATGAGACAGCACAGCGAAGAAAGTGACACTTGACAAATAAGGGAAAAGCAACATTAAGCAAAAGAAGAGAGAGCCAGAAGCTTTGGAAGAAGGTCATCTTTTTGAATGTTTGCTATTTCATGCTGAAAGCCAGACCTGCATTTAATATTGAGAAATATGAACGGAAGTTGCTGTAAAGATCAATACTCAGTATGGCCCACTACACCACGTATTTCTGTGTAAATTAGCTCTTAAGTGTAGTGTTTAACAGAATGAACTCTGAAGATTTTGCTTTAAAACGATTTTTATTCTTGGTTTGTTCTTCTTTACTCCTGCAATTAGAGTTAGTGAAGTTATTTGTATCTAGTAATACAAATAATACTAGATTATGTAATGAGTGAAAAAAAAAAAGTAAACGAAATAATTGTAAAATTGTACGTGCTTCACATATTTTCTAAGAAAAATAAAGATACTTCAATTTTCTGGGAAGATGAAAAGCATCGCCATGATGGGGTTTTGGCAGCAGTTATGGGTTTCTTTTTTTGTTGTTGCTTTTTGTTTGATTTTGTTGTGTTTAATTCAAGTTTACACAAAACATAAACATAAATCCCTTTTAGAGCATTTTTTTTTTTTCCATCCGCCGCACATAAAATTCCTCACACTAAACCTTCCTTGCTGTCCAAATATAGTTCAGACAATTATTTGTATTTTTCCTTACTTTTCATCTTCAGATTATACTGTGGCTTAATTCATCAATTACTTAAGCAAGTTGCAGGCAAGGTCGACATAAAAGTGACTTTAGGGTTGCTACATTTGTATTGCTGCGAGCCAACTGTGACGTCACCACCCGATTATCAGGGGTAGACCCTGCGTGCTGCAGAATTCTTCTGAGAAATAGCTTCTATCAGATGTTTCCACTCAGAGAAAACCTTCACATAAGAGCTGGCATAGATGTAGAAGAAGTCAGGTCTGGAACCCTTTCTGTCCAGAATGTCTCATCTTTTCAAGCTGTTGCAACATCTTCAGTACAGTCCTTGAATCTTTGAGAATCTTTGCACAGACATTGAAATGCCAGGAAAAAACTGACATGACTGCAAACTTGTCTTTAACTCAGCTGCGTCGTGCGCACCAACTGCACCACACATGCAGGTTGCAGTTCACGAACAGATGAACACACACCAAGGAGCAGCTCATGCCAGCAACTGTGACGTCATTTTGTGCTCCCCATTCATGAGATAATAGGCCCTTAAGCAGTTTATGTTATTCTAACTTCAGCAAACATCTTTTAACAAACTTAGTAGCACGACTGAATTCTAAGTTACAACAACTAATGCTAAAATTGGTATAACATGTCAGTTGCTCAAGGAAATAGCTTAGCTATTATATTAATCACTAGATGATTATTTAAGGAGTCATAAGAAAGACTATAATTTTCCATCAATAAATAATGTTCCTCTATATATAGACACCACCTAAGCTAGAAAACCGGTGTATCAGTATTTTTAGCAAATTATATGTGACTGTGTGTGTCTGTATTTGTGTTATTGTATAAAGGACATGGATATCACCTTACTTTGTGTGTCCTACTACATGAGCTGTTGAGTCGGATGATGAGACAGCCAACATGTTGGACAACTAATGGCCTTATTAACAGATAGGGACAGTGTGGGAGAAAGACAGATATGGCAGAAGGAAATGACAGTCATCTAGCCAGGGAGACGGGAACAGAGACTGTCTGATCAGAATGTCAGGAAGTGTAAAGTAAGGTGTGCTGGGAAAGAAATGACAATGATGAGAAAAGATGTACAGAAGGAGCAGGACTGAAGCAGACAGATGGAGAGCAAGGGTGACACACAAACACAATCTGTTGTCCTATGGAATCTTTAGCCATGCATGGCAATGAGGGCCACGCTAGTTAATCTTTCCAATTATGTCTATCTATACCATGCCATTCAATTTAAATTTATCAGCTTAATCCCAAGCGGGAGTGGATCGTACCAGTTGTGGCATATAGCTAAACAGTGGGATCTTTTGTAAGAAGCGTTGACTGTGCACAGAGGGCTTGGAGGGAAGCAAGCAGACAGGTGCAAAGACAGATTTAGCTACAGGCTGAGAAGGCGGACAGGGAGAGAAAGAGAAGGAAAGATTCAGAGGGGTTGAAAGAAATCAGCCAAGAACATAGGGATGGACATGGGGGCAGACAGAGGTAATCAGATGTGCTGGGACCAGACAGGATACTGCAGAGGGAATGGCTGGCAGACATCAGGGGGCGTTCCACCTGCTGAGGTCCTACGTGAAGGACATCTCCTCTCTGGGTGTTTAAGTATCGATGCAGTGTATCTCATTTGTCCTCTGTCATGTTTGTGTTCTGACGTTTGTTTATCTGAGCTTGTTGGTGTCTTTCACTGTCTCTCCAAGTAGCTTGCCTGTGTGTGTTTGTGTGTCTGTTCAGTGGGTACTTGATATATGAACACCAGATGCTGGACACACTGATCATGTTCAGCGAAGAGCTATAAGAAACCAAAGGTGTTTATAGTTACATCTGTTGCAATAATCCACTGTAATCTCTTCTCATAGAGGAATGCAAATGCTGTTTTATGCTGCTGTTTGTGATGCATCCTTTTTACTGCTCCGAATTCCACATCATTATAGTATAGCATCGTTTATCACTGATAAGCTGCTGTATGAGTTAGTATAAATTTTATCCTTAGAAGCTGCCATGACTATTTTCTACAATAGTTATAATTAGGTCTTGTATTATGTTAGCAATCTTCACATCATGCTTTTAGGCTCCAATTTGGTCCATTTTTCCTTTTTTTAAGTAAAAAATGGTTTGAGCTAAAACTGCATAACACTTATAGCTAGATGTGGGTCTAAAAACTAAATCAATCCAAGTTATTTGTTGTGCTTTCAATAGCTGACCAATCAGAAAGATAATGCCACTGACTTCTGCACTCGCTCTACTGGGGAAAAAGTCCAGTTGTGTCCCAAACAGCCAAAGATCTGTTTTCATAGCCTACTCAACAGCTACCTGACATTAACCTCCTAAGCAGACAATGGTCAGCTTTCAACAGATTCAGGAGTGGTGCTGACCCCTGTTTTCCACCGTTCATAGATGGACCAGCAGCATAGGCCCCTTGTGGGCTTGTGAAGAGAAGCAAATTGCGAAACCCATCATTAAAGCTTTGCCCTCTCCAAAGACTAAAAGAGGATTAGTCACCCTTCATACAGCAGACAAATACATAAATGCTTGGCTTGAGGACTTTACATTTACTAAATAAATGTATTTCCTTTTAAAGCTTCACACATAAAAGGTTTGCTCACACAGGATTTGGATTGATTTGGATTGATTTGGATTGACGTGATGTAAAGTGACATGACTGGATTCTCCTTCTCTTTATTCTTTTAAAGTAACAGCAAAATACAGGCACATAATAGTAACCAGTATTGAGTAGCTACATTTTTTCTCACCACACTTCAACCTTCCTACAATGTGTGTCCTTAAAAAGTATTAAAATAAAGATTTACTAATGTGGGACCTTTAAAAAGCATTAAATCTTCTATTAGATAGGTATAGATGTTTAGAAGTCAGATCAGTGACAGTTTTCAACACAATGTAGCTATTTTTACTCCCTCTTCACAAAGTGAAAGGATCATTAAGGCTGTGCTGTACAGTTATACTAACCATTTAAGGCAGTTTTTATATACATAAACATGGTTAATGGTAACAGGTGTCCTGAAATGCTTATGAAGGCAAATGTCCTGTCTGTCAAATGTGCGTAAACGTGGGACAGTGAATATTGTTTGAACAGTAACAAATGTTATTGTTACTGTTCAAACAATATTCACTGTTAAACCAGTTTTTACTCTTAATGTGTATTGCTTTTAAAAGTTTGGTCTTCAGTTAAGTAGTTATTGCTCTAATAATAATAGTTAAAATGGTCCCAAAAGTCTTAAATTTTATTTGCTTACGCCCTGAGGAATATGCTTAGATATTTTCTATGAGATGGAAAGGTGGTAAGATCCTACAAGAAATTGCACTTTTGCAATATAAAACCAGTTCCCTGTTACCTTGTAGTAAGCCTGTCAACAGTCCAGTACTGGGTTATTGTGAAACACCAATCTTTTCCCGAGACTGTTAGTGGTGGAGTAATATGTCAGGATGCCAGTGGCTCTGCCTGAGCAAACCTCCAAGGAGGGTCTTTATTGACTCACTAAGAAGGCCAGCAAATTTGGACATTAAAGGCCCCGCACGCCTGTAGTTATTCTGGCTGATAAGACCACAGATTGAAGTTGGATGGATGTATACTGGTTATTACCTCGGCACAAAATCCATACAATAAAAAGATAAAGGTGTGAGTTTTTATACCTTGACAGCTGCAAAATTACTAACAAGAGAATTTGGAGATAATCATTTGATTCCGTCTTTTCTTCTAAATATGTCAGTCATGTGGAAATATATGGGAGTGACCGCAGTGTTAGTAGTTAATGGTTAAAATTGTTAGTGGTGTGATTATCACGATACATGTTCCATCTTCTTATACCCCAGATTGTTGGTCTAATCTAAACTGACCACAGGTTCACTGGCAAGTTGTTTCCATTTCATGTTAATGGCTCTCATTTCATGTCCTAGTTACCAAATCGAGGTATTTCCTGAAACGACTTTTTGTGGCAAACAATTACAAGTTGTACTATTGTGTGAAAAAAAATCTTAAAATGAGCATAAAGGGAGTAACACTGTCAGGTCATTTCAAAAGCATCATTTCTATCAGTTGCATTGTGTGCAGCTTGTCACACAGTGTGTCTGCTGTAGTTCCCAGGGACAGAAAGAATACGAAGAATAATAAAAAGATAATTTCACTCAGAGATGGAGAGAGATGTAAGAAAGATAGGACAGGAGAAGAGGAGGAGAGGTTATATTTAAAGGTAAGGATTGCTCAGTGACATTTAAAAAAAACTGGAAATTTTGTCTGTATATGAATATTGTCTGTCAAAGAGCTACTTTATTTATTTCATACTTTGAATTTCAGATGCTGTACTTTTAAGTAAAGAAGAATTTGTACTTCAGAATTTATCTGAGTGATTTTAACACAATTATATGTAATTCTACTTGTATCAAGTAGTAAAAAAGCACTTTTGTTTACTTTTGACACCTCTTCTTTTTGTGTAAGAATGCAAGCCTTCCTGCCTTCAGCCAGAGGAGAACTTTTTGCTACAATGATGGGTGATTATGTAGATTGTGTAATACACTACTTTTAGAATACAGTTAAAAGGCTATGATGTCTCAGTTTATCAGACTAAGCTGTATTTTAAATGACAAACAACTGGGCTGGCACATATTTTGTTATATTACTTATCTTATAATTTTAAACTTGTGGTGCACAGTATTTGTGCATAGCAGAGTTGGCAAAAGTAGAAATTCTGTACTTAAGTAGAAATACATTTACTACTGTTGAAAATGACATCAGCAAAGGTTAAAGTACTGATTCAAATTCTTTACTCAAGTAAAAGTGAAAAGGTTACAGCCTTGAAATGTACTTATATATGAAAATAAAAAGTAACTCTTTCGAGCTATTTTTGTGCAATGCTAACTGAACCTTATGGTGTATTTGTCAGGGCCCTGTGTGCGGGCAGGTGGAGATGTGGATCCAGGTGCAGGACTCAGAGATGTAACTGAAAACCTCAGCTTTATTGCTGGCACCAAACAAAACAGAAACCAAACATGAAAACACTAACTGGAACACACAGGCAAGATCTGAGGGTACGACGCGACACTGAGCAAGGGCAAACACAGGGCTAATATACACATGGAGGTAATCAGGGAATGGAAGACAGGAGGGAGACACAGCTGGGAGAGATCAGGGCTAACGAGACAGGGAGAGCAAAGCTGGACACACTAACATAAGACACAGACCTTCACAATAAAACAGGAAACCACACTTTACCAAGACATGGGCTAGACAGAGACGGACTTGACATTGAACAAAACCTACTAATACAATAATAAACCCAGTATCACAAAGTAAACAGCATATAACTCATAATCCCGAGAAATACCATGAACATAAGAACTAATCCCTCACCAAAAATAAGACATATTTATAATCATAATCAAAGTACCAGAGAATAAGAAATAATCCATAATGCAAAAATAAACCAAAACATAAGAAACTCAAAATGCTGGGTCGAACCGACCTATAGGGCGACTTTGCCTCTAGATCCTCCATTTGTACTATAATTAGTACAAAAGATGTTAAAGCGGTTTACAGCAGGTGAGGGAAGAAGCACAACTCACAATAATTTCTATTGAGAGCTCCAGTATCGGGGCGATCGTGGCTCAAGAGTTGGGAGTTCGCCTTGTAATTGGAAGGTTGCTGGTTTGAGCCCCGGCTTGGACAGTCTCGGTCGTTGTGTCCTTGGGCAAGACACTTCACCCATTGCCTACTGGTGGTGGTCAGAGGGCCCGGTGGCGCCAGTGTCCGGCAGCCTCGCCTCTGTCAGTGCGCCCCAGGGTGGCTGTGGCTACAATGTAGCTTGCCATCACCAGTGTGTGAATGGTGGATGACAGGATATGTAAAGCGCTTTGGGGTTCTTAGGGACTAGTAAAGCGCTATATAAATACAGGCCATTTACTATTGAAAGCTCCAGTAGATTTTCTGAATGTACAGGCTGTGATGAGCTGACGTGCTGCTCTTTGTGCATTTATACACCTGACTATGTGTATTATTGTTTAAAAACATGAGGACTTGCGCGTTTGTTGCTGATGTCTGTTGAGCTGATAGAAACATTGCATTTGGAATTACCTACCACTTAACAAAAGTCCCTCCCTTTATGTTCGCTCCTCATTTGTGCTGAAGTACTGTCACTAAACTTACGGACACCTTCAGTCGTTCTGGTGTTGTGCCAGAAGAAAAAAGAAAACAAAACCCACTATAACCTCTGATTATGGCACACAACTGAGCCTCTTTGATCTCTTTTTATTCGACATCCCCTGGTGATTAATAAACGAATAAGATTGACTTTCATGTGCTACTGTTAAGGCTTAAATCAGTTTGATAAAATGTAAGAAAGAATGTAGAAAGTACAGATATTTAGGGAGTAAAAGTAAAAAGTTGTCAGAAAAAAAAAAACAACTCCAGTAAGGTACAGATACCCGAAGATTCTACTTTAGTACAATAACAAAGTATTTGTACTTCATTACTTCCCGCCTCTGGTGCATAGCAACAGCTTTTCATTTTCTTATCTGTCAGGTCTATGTACAGTGCCTAATGCTAACAGAAAGCTCAGTGCTTTAACTTAACACAGCTGTGTTCTGACAGCCCTGCACACACAAATGCTACAAAAATTTCAAAGAAGACAGCTTATCAGTGGTGGATCTAGAAAATTTTACATGGGTGGCACATACCTCTTCCGTGAAGTATGTAAAAATTCCCTATATGTAAATTCAACAAAATATCCACAAAAACACTTTCAATTTATTTATTGTATCATTATCTCTTCTAAGAAAACAAAGGCTATGTGATCCTTTTGGACAAACAAACAATTCGTTTTTACAAAGACCACAGAAAAACAGATATTCTATATTATTTTAAGCACAGTGAGCATATACACGATCTTGGTGTTGTACAGTGTAAGCAATCAATAGTAGTGTGACCCCTGAAATGAAAGCAACTACAAAGAGCCTATCTGCTTTGTGCTTTGCTGAGATATTCACGTGTTAAAATGGGCTCTATAAACAGCTGGAAAACACTTTCCATGTCAAATTGCTATACTTGACCCTCACGTGTGTATTGCGCTGCCAAAATAGTTCTTGGAAAAGAACACGAGAGCCTCTGAACTCATCGTCGTCATCGTGATATTACTGTGAGCTAAAGCACAACCTATTATCGTCCTATTATATAAAAAAATCAGCCACTTACTTACTGAGCTCTGATTAGGACACAGGGAGCTAGCTTGTTACTTCGTATGTCGTGTATACATTTTACAACAAAAGACATGAACTAAACATGACAGGACAGTCATGTACTTAGATACTATGGATATTTTTAGTTTGATATTTTATAAATACATTGTGCCTGCTTTGTAAGTAGCATGAAAGGAGGACATCTGCAATTTTGTTTTTTTGTTTTGAAATATTTATCAGATCCGCCAGGCCAGTAAAGCACGATGAACTGAAGTAACATGCTGCATATATCTGTATTGACCCAAGCTTGACGTTGTAAATTAACAAGGTCACTGGAAATCTTTAGTTTTGTTTTTTGTTTTTGTTTTTTCAAACCATTTACAGAGAGCAAGACTTGGAGCTTGTATTTTTCACTATGCAGTGTAAGTCCTGAAACACTGATGTGTACTACAGATGATGGGTGGACAGGCAGGCACTCATGCTTGGGCTGCTTGGTCTGTTCTTAGAAACCTACTGGGAAGTACTGCCCAGTGTGTGTGTGTGTGTGTGTGTGTGTGTGTGTGCGCGCGCTGCATTTTATGGCCATGTCACAGACAGCAGTGATTGATGTGCTTCCTGGCTCGTCTGATTAATTACACTCCAGGTCCATGTCACAAGGTATACTTCAGGAGAATACGTAAATGCTCACATAAAGACACATAACAGCTCACCTGCAGGCCCACACACATATTGTACATCCAAACAGTCACGTAACCAGTAACCTGTCCCCTCACATTAATGTAACTTGTTCCCTCGTACATGTCAGCCATATCTTTCAGTACACCTGCAATCGTTTGTCAAAACCGTAACATTCGAGGTGTCTAACTTTAAAGAGAAATAACAGAAAATGAACTAATTGTGAATGAATGTGTAATTTATACCACAGTTTATTCTCATTAAAGAAAAAAATTACGGTTATTAAACCTCGCGCTTGTAATCGTAGCAGTGAAAGCTGTTATTATAACGACCACTCATGTTTCATTCAGTTCTGCTTTTGCTTCAATTTTGTGGCTTCCTACTCTTCTTCTCATCCTCCACAACGTAGCTATCCTAAGTGATAAATAGGTTTCAATTAAGGGCCTGTTTTGTAGACTGCAATGTGTCATCGCTGCCTAGGTTGACTTAACATTTATTCAATAAGGAATCAGCAGTGAGCAAGAGAGCGGCAGGAAAGACAAATGGATCTCAAAGATTCCAGGTCATGTTCATCTGCTGTCTGCGTAAGAGCTTCTCGATGATTATTGCACTGGCGTCACTGCAGCAGTTTAGCCCTGGTGTTGTATTTATCAAAACGGGCTTGAATGCAGCTCAGTGTGATTAGGTTATTTCTTTGTTAACTAATGACTATTATTCTTTATGACAGGGAATTCACTCTGTCTGTGTTTACTCAGTAAACAACCTCAGGCTCATTTCAGTATGAGAGTGGTGGCGTCTTTCCTGTCAACTGCAAATAAATGGAAAAACAGAAAATTGCAGAATGTGAAATGAGTTTTTATGTTTGCGTTTTTGTATGCTATAATTAGGTATTTGTGGATATTATTTACCATGCTCTGTTTCTTTTTCACTTTTCTGAGTTCTTGTTTCTTCTCTTTGTCATTTCTTCTCTTCAATATGCTGACTGTCTGACTATGGCAAATGCAGTGTTGATGATGGATGCAGAGACGAACGATTGTTACCTGTCTCTGCTATGGCTTCAAAATGCTCATTACTGTGACTTGGTGCAAAGCAAACCAGGTCACCTTGGAGAGAATTGCTTTTCTGTAACATTTGATTAAGGGCCTACTATGTCTTGTGTCATTTTGAATACTGTGAAACTCTGTATCAACCAAGCACAAACTGACATTTCAGGAGAAAAAGTGCTGTCATACATTAATGGTGTTGTAAATATTGAGCAAGAGGGAAGGGTTGGAAGAATTACTTTTCCCCAAGTTTTATGAGAGACTATATGAGGCCCGTTATCAGCCTGTGTTCACAGTCTGCCTTTGTAACAGTGAAATGGTCTGATGTTTTAATTGGAAGACACATGGTACTGGGGTTGTTTCAGTCAAGAGAAGTGTGATTCTGATGAGCTGATTCCAGCTGATTTTCTGGCATCCGTGTGTGTTTGCACGCTGTGCGTGTGTGTAAGTAACCCTCTGATAGATTCGTTATATGAGACCTTCGGTAGATTGTTTCCTGCCAAAGTAATGAATGATCTGCCCTCTGTGGAGAACTTAAAAAGAGAGATGGGAGGGGAATAGCACAAGAGGCTGAAGAGGATCAGGTAGTGCAGAGGAAAGTTGCGAAACAGAGGAGCAGTGAAGCAAAGTGTGGAATTAAAAGAAAGTGGATTTTTAGGAGGGCCTGGAAGGACAATTAGGGAGTCATAAAGTTGGCAAACTAACTGAGAATCATGGCTTTAAAGGAAGCTTTGATAGACTAATTTTGCTGGATTTCTGCTTGCTGATAATCTCTACTGCTGGTTCTTAAAAGTTTAAAGCAATGCGCTTTAAGGTTTGCACCATTTGTATGGGTGGCTAGGAATCGTATTGTGAGCTCTGTGGTTTTGTATGCGTGTCTTAGTGTGTGTGTGTGTGTGTGTGCACTGATACACACTTGAAGTATTATGCAGCTTAAGTTCCCCCTGCCCATCTGTTCTCCACGTGTTTCACTTGTATCTCAGCTTGGCTTGTTTTTGGTCCCACATCCCCTGCAGGCAGTCATTTAAAGACATGCATCCATGTCTCCCTCTCACCTCTGCTGGATCCACTCAGGGTGGTTCAGCTCTGTAAGTGAATTGACCTATGAGCCCCTTTCGCGTAGGCGTATTTCCCAGAATGCTATGTTTGGAGGCAGTCTTTGCTAGACACCTCATTATCTCGGAGGAGGGGACTCAAGGGAGGAAGAGTTTTTTAGGAGCAACATCCCTTCTGGCAGTGGTTCATAGATTTTTCTTGGCAGATAAATTTGTGTATATCCATAGTGTTTGTCTTTCACTTCTCTCACTCCAGATTACATTGTTCCATTACAATGAATGAAACCATTGTGCTGAATACAGATGTAGCATTTTAATTGAGGCTTGTGCCTCTGAGGTACGTTTTAGCTGATTTTAACTGGCTTGTTAGGTAACCCTGAAGTCTGTGCTCAATGTTAATTATCAGGAGTTTCACAAACAATTAAATGCATGACTAGTGTTTCGTGTGTTGAAAAAAAAACCCTTGAAAAAAGCACAAGCAGTCACAGGACACCGCTGTAAGAAATCCTCTTCCTGAAAGGATTCTCTTTTTGAGAAAAGGAGTTTAATGTTTTAGGAGCTACAATAGATAACTCCTAATTTCAAGTGCTTTTTAGACATTTGCTGTCTCCTGATACTCTTAGAGTTATGCAGTCTTGCAAAAAAAATAAATAAATAGAGGTTGTTTATGGTTTTCTTACTTATGAAAACAATATAAAGCTATATGACATGTTTTATATACCAACCTGCCTTCAGGTAACCTTGAATTGAAGATGTGATAAAATATTTTGAGTTATGCAGAGATGATGTGGAAGCAGTAAACAATACTAATACATTTTTTTGGCTGCAGAAGAAATTTCACCTCATAGACACTGAAGTTTACTGTTTACTAATTTTACCAATCAGCTCTTCTCTGAACAATGCTGGCCCTGCACTGTTTATGACTCCTACAAAAGCTAAGAGTTGGAACCCTCTTAACTCAAATTCGATATACATCTTGTACTGTTTCAAGGCTGTGATAAGCTGTAAGTTACTGTGAAAGACGTTTACCTGTTGCCAGTGTTTTCTTATTTACCACTATGTGGTTCTTTTCTTGAGGCAAATAACTGACAAAATACCAGCAGTCTGTTACCAGACCATGTTATTTTCTCCAAACTTTTAGGCAGGCATGTGAAATTTTAATGTAGAAAGAGATAAAGTCACAGTTTATATTATTTAAAATTTTGACAACGCAGGAAGATTAGAAGATTTGAAGACAAATATTTGCTTGTAGAAGTAGTAACTAAGAAATAGATAAGAGATACCTTGCTTGTAGTGTTGCATGGTTCAGTTTCTTCATACATTGCTATTGGTCATTGCAATGAACAGGTGCAGAGACCGGGTAGATCTATCCTGCTGAGACCATTCATTAGGTCACTTACTTAGCTTCTAGTAAATGTCTGGACCAAAAATAATACATCCAAAATTCTACATAAGCCGAGAGATATGAGCTATACACCACAGCCTCAGGTAGGCTGTGATGGTTGAATGATGATCTTGGTTTTGAGGTGATTAACCCTTTAAGACCTACCATAGAACCAAGTCCGCCAGAGCTTATATTATATTTTTACATGCTGTGGAGCCATTTTTGGGAGCATTTCAAGTTGCTATACATCAATACAACCATTATAGCCCAGATTTTAATAATATGTCTGCATTAAGTGCATAGTAATTACATAAATTGCAAAAAAGTGCAATAAACTACAAAAAAATTTAAAATCGTTTTTGTTTTTTTAACATATATTTCTAGTTAGAGAAATTTAAGAGGCTTATCCCTCAAAACTGTAAATACAAAAAAGTTGCACAAAATAGTTTCCCACCACAGGAAATTTATTTTGAGTGTCTTCATAGTTTTATTTTTGAAATACACCAATTTTTATACACTGCAAGAAAAACGAAAATAAATATTATAATGCAAATTTGCAAAAAAGCAGCATATGCATCAAAATAAACTATTTCCAGCAGTGCAATTTGAGTCCTAAGCATCCCAGAAACGACACAGAAAGTCATAAAGTCAAACATAACTTTTAAAAACACCAGTATAGGCTCACGAGGCCTTGATGGTAAAAAACTACATTTCCGCGAAAATGACGTCACTACCGGTTTTGGGCAGGTAATGGCGGACATGTGATAGTTCGTGCTGATGGACGTAGGAAGTGTTACAAACAGCTGATCGGATCGGCAAAGCGTGTTTTTGGAATATTATGTTTTTGTTGCTGCAAGTGCTTTTTATGCAGTTTTTGCAAAGCTATATGTGGAAGGAAACTGTGACTGAGGACAAGCTGATGGCATAAGATGTAAGTACAACTCCTCCGGTTTCATATGCAAAAAAAATTATTGCGCTAGCTCATGTGGTTGCAGAGCTACCGGGATTTAAAAATAGTTACGCAAAACAGAGCGTGCCCGCTCCAATCGGTTTTAAAGGGTTAAAGTGGCCCAAGATACTCTCCCCCACACTAGCAGGCTAAACCACTGATACAAAACAGGTGCTTTTCATGTTGTGTACACATTCTGGCCCTACCATCCAAATATTGCAACAGAAATCAAGTTTCATCACACCAGGGAACATTTTTTAAATCTTATGTTGTCTAGATTTGGCGTCAAACCATACCCTAGGTTTCCTGCTTTTAGCTGACAGGAATATCTTTCTACTGGTGTAGCCCATCTGCATCAAGGTTCAACATGTTGTGCATTCAGAAATGTTATTCTGCATTTGGTGATAAGAAGTGTTTATTTGAATTATTCTTGCCTTCCTGTCAGCTCGAACCAGTCTAGCCATCCTCCTCTAACCTCTGACATCAACAAGGCATTTTCACCCGGAATACTGGCACTTACTCAATATTTTCTCTTTTTGGATCCATTCCCTGTAAACTTTAGAGATGGCTGTGCAGAGAAATTATTCAGCAGTTTCTGCAAAACGCAGACCAGCCTGTCTGGCACCAACCACCATGACAGTTTCAGACAGTTTTCAGTGGCCAGTGATTGTTTATATAAATACAGTTTTTTTTTCCTTCTAACAGGATTTTGGTTTATCCATTCCAGATATTGTAGCTGTGTGTAAACATCTATTTTGTATAAAAGAACAGGGAGTTGTGTGATAATAATTATTTGCCATTAGCACATCATGTAGATTTTGCTTCAGTAGAGCACGAGTTGAATTTTATCTTAGTATAAAAATTTGTGTGTGTGCGTGTGTGTACCTGTTTTCACACTCTGTTGAGAGTGACATTGTCTGCTGTTACAGGCATATTGAATTTATTTTTCCTGTCTGTGTTTGTGACCTTTTTAAACTTACAAACATCCCCTTAAACTGTGTGCCACAACCTCAGGAACATCAACAACCTATCAGCACACCTTGTGCGGCTAAGAGCTTTTAAGTAAACAAGGCCGATACTGCTTACTTAAATGTCTACAGGAACGATGTCAGCGATTACTCGTGTGCTTTGACAACAAGGTTGTTTCAGGCCACTGACTGCATATATTAATGAAGTGGAAAAGGTGGCGACAAATGTTTTTCTTGTATCTCTTAAACTCTGACCTCACTGAAAGGTAATACTTTGATAAGACTACAACCTTGGCACTGCAAAGCTGTAGCCTTGAGGAAACACAAGGGTTTCCCATCACTTGGTACAATTTGCAGTCAACATGGAAGTCAAATAGTTAGTGTTAAAAAATAATACATCAAATTGTTCGATTTGAACTATCCCATATGGAAAAACTTATATGATTTACTCATGAAAGTGGCCACTTTCTCATTACTTTCATATATTGTTTTAGTAAGTATCCAAAACATACAAGTTTCATTATATAATTTTTCAAGGGATCTTATATCTGTTTTCACTCTTGTATGCTTTTCATACAAGTTTCACACAAGACAGATACAAACTTTATAAGATTTATATATATCTTTTCCATATGGGATACATCTCCATCTGTATGCATACACACAGTTAGTGAGGACAGTACCAAGTCTTTTGAAGCACTTTTTTATTAAGTGTTAGGGATTCATAGGCATCAAAGAAGACTGTGACCGTCATTCTGTAACCTGTGAGTGAAAGTTTTCAAAGCTGCACGAGAAAACCGGGAAAGCTGTAACTCAAATTTGAGCAACAATACCATCTCCTCTGGCTTTTTTATGGCATTGATGTGATAGATATTATGAGACTGATGTCAAATAAACAGAAAAGAGAGAAGTCAGAAGTTAAATATTGATGTAAATTCTCATCTTTGATTTAGCATTTGATTTGCATTGTGTATAGTGACCAGAGATGGGCAGTAACGCGTTACTTGTAACGCGTTACTGTAATCCGATTACTTTTTTCAAGTAACGAGTAAAGTAAGGGATTACTATTGCAAAAACGGTAATTAGATTACCGTTACTTTCCCGTAGGAACGCTGCGTTACTGCGTTACTAAAACCGTGATTTTCTTGCGAGAATGTCTCATGACAGTGACGTAAGCGAGTGTGATGTTCGTGACAACAGCTGTGTGCAGATCAACAATGGATAATATATCGAGTGCGGGAGAGAGTATGAGCGTGCAGCGTTTAAAGCGTGGAAGTACTGACCTTACTTTGAGTTTGATTCCGTAAAAAGTGACAAAAACATTAGTGTCCGCTGTTCACTGCGTGGGAAGAAAACTTCTTTTTACAGCGAAAAAACCCCCCTAAACTTCCAAGCAAGCACCGAGTAGCTACGACGTAATGAGAAACTCACAGAGAAACTGCGGTATCCTTCCACTGACTGCTGCGGCACACCTGCACCAGGATAAACCTCCGCCTACTCTACTCCTGCTTTACAGGTGAAAATAGAGAAATGTTAAACTAATTTCTTCAAGTCAGAGAATGGTGCATATAATTAAAATTTTGCTTCATGCATAAAGTTAAAAGATTAAAACTATAAAACAAGTTTTAAAAAGAGACTTTTCCATTTGATTACATTTTGTATGATGGATTATGTAGAAAAAGTAGAATTGGGCTGAAAGATCTATGCTTTATTACCTATTCAGGTTGTAAATCATGTTTTTAAAAAGTAACTAAGTAACTAAGTAATTAATTACTTTTGAAAATAAGTAATCAGTAAAGTAACGGGATTACTTTTTTGGGGAAGTAATCAGTAATTAATTACTGATTACTTTTTTCAAGTAACTTGACCAACACTGATAGTGACCATGGTAAAACTATACCTGCCAATCACATTACAATGACTTTTTGCACAAAGCACCTCATATTGCAAAAGTACAAAATAACTAAGCTACATTCAGTGGAAGAATAAATGTGGCATAGGGCAAAATGTTTTTGGCAAACACAGGTTGCATTTGCTGAATGCAAAGAAAATGTCTGGAAAACAAAACCCTTCTACGCTGAAATAAATGCTTTGTATCCCGGTGCCTTTATTTTCTGGTTTTTGCAATTCAGTCTATGAATAATTTCATCCAAATGTTACTCCTTTTTGTAGTGGAAAGTTACTGATCACTAACAGAAATAATTATTTATCCACATTCAATCTAATCCCCCTACATCTCATCATTCTATTGATGTAGGAAACTTTCATCCGTGAATAAAAAAAAAACATTTAAAGATACTTTGCAGTCCTAGAACAATCCAAGCTGTCCTATTGCCTTTGTGTTTACGCCCCTGTTATGCTTACAGTGATATGTCTATTTGTATTATTTTGTTTTTTGCTTTCAGTGATGGATGTGGTTAAAAATTCGTGTCACATCTAAAGCAAACATGCAGTTTCACAAAACAAATCTTCCTATCAAGTAGAAGAAACCATTTCACAAAGTGTAAGAAGCTCTTTGTAAGCTCATGTTGGAGAAAGTCCAGACTCAGCAAAGCTGTCAGCTGCTTCCATGTGAGCTGATTGGCCTACTTGTTTCTGAAGATTCTGTAGAATGAAAAACAGCCCTAGAAGAGAAGGGATCGTATCTTTAGACACGTGGTTGTTCGTGTGTGCATGTCAGTCAATACATTACAGAAGTGCTGCTCAGATTTGTTTTGTGTGGTTCACCTGAAAACGCTCCAAAATCTTTGAAGCCCCCCTCTCTGTAAGCCTCACTATCACTTAATGCCATCGAGTGGGATTTATGACTGCATTTATTAGTCTCTCCATTCATGTTATACCACTCATTCCCTCATCCACCTTCACTCATTGCTCTTATTTTAATTGAAATGCCATCATGAATAATGCCAAAAAGCTGTGGCAGAGGGGCATTTGGCTCCCCTCACATACGAATGTCCTTGAATGAATGAGTGGCAGCTGTGTTGATCAGGTGGTTATTTATAGAAGATGCTGGCAAGGGTCTTCAAAACGACATTTACCGTGAAAAAGCCAATGCAGGCAACAGTTTTGGAGGAGGGGGCTGAGACATGTTTGGAGTAGCAATGACTATCTGAGTGATCAGGGAGGAGAGCAGAGCATAGTGCTGTTGGATAGCTCCCACTTCATACCACACCCTCAACACAGTTTTAGAGCTGCGAACGCCATTTAGCTGGAGCAGGATACACATTTCCTTATTCTTCAGTCTATCCATTAATCTAGATTGCACCAGAATTTAGCTTTTTTTTCCCAGTGTTTACAGGCATCTTGTTAGCAAGACATTTTCCCTTCGTTCTATGTTGGGAAACAAAATTGATAGGGGAGCAAAGCACTAACAACAAGGAAAACATGCACAGCTTTATCTTACACAGACACACACAGACGCTTATCAGCAGAAATCACATTTTGTCACTTGGTCACAGATCAGCTCAGCTTAGTGGGGCTTTTTTTCTTACTCTGATTTCATCTGTAAAGCTATGCAGCCAGGCGGTACAGCCAACCACCAGAGAGGGCCATTTTGGAAAGCCAATTATTATAAACCCATACAGCCATCAAGTAAATCAGGACATTTAAACAGACACTCAGTCAGGCCTCTTGTCAGTTAGGCAGTTGGGCAACCAGTAAGCTGCAGTGTTTGTCAAATCCAGCAGCCTGATTCACTGAGACAAGATGTTAAACTACCATAGCTGTCATTTTTT